>NC_136057.1:1890169025-1890480365 GCF_964261635.1 Lissotriton helveticus | reverse complement strand
TCTTCCACCTCAAGCAGGAAAACCTGACTGATCTAAACTCGTCAAAAAAGTATTTCCTCTCTTTGGAATCACATTCAGTGTTACCGTTTACCCAATTTCTGAATCAACCTCTGTAGCGCTGAAATCTTCATGTTCTCTGGCTAGGCCCCTAGGACACAGTCCACAGAGGATGAGCAGGCGAGAGCCCCAAAACACCAACCCTTTAGGATGCAGAGACACTAAGCTCTCTCTGAAACTCTCAACAGAGTGTAAAAGGACCATCATGTTTGCGCCTAAGGTGGAGTATCCTATCTTGTCTTTCAAATGAGGTATGCAGGATTTTCACTGCACCCAGTTCTTCTCCTCTCCCTTTTCCTCGATAAGATTCCTCAGCAATGTTCAAACCACTGTAGTGTACAACGTGTAGCAAGTGGTAATGGAACACTCAAAGCTCTGGACCGGGCTTGACTCCTCATGCTGTCTCATATCTTTGATCACTTTTCACAAAATTTACAACTGCAGAGTTTTAAAATTCTTCTGCAACTCCTTTAGAACATGGCCATTTAGTCACTGTATAGGGGCAGTTGTGATTGCTGATGCCTGCTCGATTTGCCAGACCCGGCTGGCTAAGCCCTCTATTTTTTACTCGACCACCTGCACAGCCGATTCAGTTCTGCTGGCTTCATGATCATGGTTTGCACAGAAAATGTTGTATGAGTGGACTAAAATATGCTCTATTTAAGTGAACTAAGTGCCTTTTTGTGGAATCTCCTTCCTTTCGGCACTTTCCCATGTGAAGTTGTGTACAGCTTGAAAAACTCCTTCTTTCTTTTATTTCTCTACACCATCTTGTGCAACGTTATTTTATCAGGACTTAAATCCAGCTTGAGTTTTGGGGAAAAGGTGTAAATGATCACAACGAAAGCT
The DNA here is from genome assembly GCF_964261635.1 of Lissotriton helveticus. Lineage (NCBI taxonomy): Eukaryota > Metazoa > Chordata > Amphibia > Caudata > Salamandridae > Lissotriton > Lissotriton helveticus. The sequence goes on along the minus strand of NC_136057.1, from coordinate 1,890,479,459 downwards.
AACAGTGGTTGGGAGCGTACTACATATTAGAGTGCTCCTACCGCCAAGCCTGGCCAGTCAATGGTGTCATTGTCAGGAGTAGGAGTTGAGATCTGGACAGAGCAGACACGATTGTACTTCTGACTATCGACCGCCAGAATATTGTGGTACAAGAATATTAAGGACAGACTATTGAGGGACAAAATATTGAAATGAAAATGAATATGGGGAATTATAGATTTACAATTCCTAACTCCACAAATACGTACCTTGAAGATATATATACCACATAGGTGCATACATGTCAAGTTAGGTAAAGAAAATCCATGCCTACTTACCTGTTGATATTGTTTTTTTCAATATTTTATCCTCGATGTTGTGCCCCGAAGATATTCTGGGCTTGATATTCAGGGAGCATAACATAGAGACTATTAGGCATATGCATCAAGAAAAGCTTTTGCGAGTCCTCAATTGTGACTATTAAGGAATCGCAATTAAGGACTCTCAAAAGCCTATGCATGTAGGAATTGCTATTAAAATTGCGATTCTTAAACATTCCTTAATTGCAACTCGCATTTTGCGAGTTGCAATTAAGGAATGGCTACCCATTCATTCTTATGGGCCTACAGGCCCATAGAAATGAATGGGAAATCGCATGCGCAATTTGCGAGTACCAATTTCAAGGGTGCAAAGGTGTCAAAATGACACCCTGTTGCACCCTTGAAATTGTGATGTGCACCCATGTTGCACACACACATACCCCAAGAGCATGTGTGTGTGTAACCTGAAACCTTGAAAAATTTACTTAGTGCATTTCTCAAGGTTTTTGCAAAATACAGACCAGATTCATTTCTCTGTATTTTGTGGCCCCAAATAGCGAATTCGCTATTTCCTAATGCTCCTTGCATTGCATTTAAGGAATCGCAAACTGTGATTCCTTAAATGCAATCGCAAATTAAGAAATCACAATAAATTGCAAGTTCTTAAATTGCGAGTACCTAACCCTTTGATGCATCGCAAAAGGCCTTTTTGCGGGCGTAAACGGTCGATTTTTGAGAATCACACCATTTCTGCTTGCAAAAAACATTAATGCATGTACCCCTAAGTGATAAACTTGGCAGGCAATGGGGTGGCGCTGTATGGATGGACAAGTCACTGAACATGTGGATTATGTGGAAGGTGAATATAGGTAAATATGACTTGATGAAATGGGCTTCACGCCTAGAAATGCATTTTGCGATAACATGTTTACATATTTATTATTATCCGTGATTTATGTGCATTTTTGTGCTTTTATGATCTGTATTTCAAATGGCTCGAATAAAGAAAGTGATGATGATGACTTGATGAATGGTTGAGTGAGCAGTAACTATGGAAGTAGAGAACAGACTTCTACAATGTACTTGTCTGAGCTTCCATATGCTCATTCACTTACACATTCATCCACACATTTGTTTGTTCATCTAGCCATCTATCGTTATTTTATGTCATCCATTGATCCATCTAGTCACTCCGCCATCCCTTATATATGCCCTCGCTCATCCTTTCATCCATCATACATCCATCCATGAAAGCAACCACTCACCCATTCATCCATCCATAGACTCATGTATCCATCCAGTCAGCCATCTGCACATTGCCTAATTTTTGGATTCACACACGCAAGTCTCAGGGACAAAAGACATCACCACCAGCTCCCCTCTGAATTTCCTTGCTGGGAATTCTATTTGCAGAAGCCTGCGTGTCGCTGGGAGCTGGAAGCGCAACACAACGAGAAGCGTGATTAGGCCGCAGCTGTAGTCGTCGCATCGCCGGAGAAGCGTGCCGCTGCCGCATCTCCCATGAAGCGTGTCTTCATCGAAGCTGTCTGCTGTCGCATCACCGGAGAAGCGTGACGCCATCGAGAGGGTCATCATCGCATCGCTGGAGAAGCGAGTTGCAGGGCCTGTCACGGTACCAAACAACAGAGTCGTCGCAAGGCTGCCAGGGCATCTACGCATCATTGTCGCATCGTCGCATCAAGGGTGCCGTCTTCTTGCATTGCACCAGGATTGTCGCATCCAGGCGCCATCTTGCGCATTGCAACCAGGCAGCAGACCGAGAACCTATGCAACAACCCCGCACCGGTAAGGATCACAACGTATTCCCAACTCTGCGCAAGCATTGATGCACGACGTATCATCTCCCCCGGAGCACGGAACCGACGCATCTCCCTCTGCGAGCCTTTTGTTTTTTTTGCGTTACGCACCCAGGTACTTTTGTGAGAACTGTGTCGCATTTATCACCAACTTGAACTAAGTAACTTTTACCATCTTTAAGTCAACTTTAAGTACAGTATTGTGGATTTTTGTCATTTGTGGTCTTGTGTTAAGTCTATATAAAGAATACTTATTTTTATAAAACCTGTGTGGTGTCCATCTGTAGTGTTGTCACTGTATATTCACAAATGCTTAACACACCGTCTCTGAGATAAGCCTGTCTGCTTGTGCCAAGCTACCAGGTGGGTGAGCAGGGGTTATCTAGGAGTGTAATTCCCTTATCTTGACTTAGAAGCAAGGGTCCCTATTTGGACAAAGGTGCATACCATTGCCAACTAGAGACCCCCAGATCTAACAGGTGCGATTGTGGAGCTTGCTTTGTTGAAGACGTGGTGGGGCAGGGGGTCTGACGGTGAGCTGGAGTGGATGGTGTTCATGATTTTGATAGTTTCGTTGACGTGGGTCCAGGAGGGTAGGGGGTCGGTGTGGCTGGGGGGCGGTGAGTCTGAGGTGTCGGTGGCAGTCGGGGGCCTGGTTGTTGAAGCTCTCATGGATGTCTGTGATCTTGCGGTGGAAGAAGGTGGCTAGGGAGTCACAGAGGTCTTGTGATGGCAGGATGTCGTTGGAGTTGGAGCTGGGGTTGGAGAGTTCCTTCACGATGTTGAAGAGCTCTTTGCTGTTGTGTGTGTTGTTGTCGATGCGTTCCTTGAAGGAGGTCCTTTTAGTGGTTCGGATGAGTTGGTGGTCTGCGGATGGCGCTCTTGTGGGCTGCATTGCTGTCCGTAGTCTGCTCGTGGTGCCACTTCTTCTCTACAGGTCTGCTTGGATTCCTGGAGGTCGGCGGTAAACCAGATGGCTTTTCTGTCGGTGCGTCTGTTTGCGGGTTTTTGGATTGGGGTGAGAATCTTGGGGCAGTCATTTATCCATTGCCTGAGGTTGGGGGCGGCAGTGTCGGTGTCAGCAGTGTCAGTTGGTGGGTTTCAGGCAAGGGTGGTGATAAGCTGGTCTTTGGTGATTTTGCTCCAGCTGCGGTGGGGGGCCCATTGTGTAAGGTGGTGCGTGGTGGGTTTCTAGAAGGTGAAGTGGATGCAGCGGTGGTCGGTCCAGTGGAGTTCAGTGGTGTGGCTGACGGTGACGTGGTTGCTCGCTGAGAAGATGGGGTCGAGCGTGTGGGTGGGAGTCGTGATGAGCTGCTTGAGTCCGAGGTTGGCGAGATAAATCTTTTCAGTACAGTGAGCGGTGAAAGGGAAAATAACAGATCATCATCCAAATACAGTGCAACCAATGGGGCTACACATTTATCCACTCAACTCCTTCTTCTTGGTTTAGTAACATTTTAATTATAAGTTCAGGAACAAATCAATGTATATCAGTCTCAACAAAATCATATAAAAGTACAAGAAGATAAGAGTAAGTCCAAATCTCCTCAAAAGATGTACCCGATATAGTACAAGGCAAATGACTAACTCTAAGATAATGACGAAGGCAATCAGGAAGAAGTGAAGGTTAAAATTCATCCGAGGATTCTTGTGTCAACTAACTTTCCCTATGCTACCTCGATAAGGGCAAATCTAAACTAAAAGCTTTTGTGTAAGGATGTGTAAGGATGGAATAAAGTAAGGTAAAAAGAAAGGTGTCAGCCATTATTTCAGTAAAACACTCCGACGATGGGTCAAATGGCTTTTAGCCACGCAAGCAAAAAGCACAGGTCTGCTCTTGAAGGAAACCTAGGTTGGATTCTGTACCTCCCTAAACACAGCACATAATATCATCTGCCATTGACTCGACACTCTTGTGCGACTTCTTCTTGGGTTATTTCCATAGTTCTGGCATAACTGGATACCTTCAGTATTCTTCCCAGCCAGATAGCACATTATCTCTCCTCGTCCTTAGCCATTCTTCTCACATGAGAACTTTTCTCCTCAATCGTTCCAGCAACTTTCTTGGCCGACTCCTTCTTCTCATGATTTGCTATGTCCTAACTCACAGACCTTTATTCTAACTAACGAGGCTTCTCCACACCTGCAGATGAAACAGAATGACACAAGACATTCCACAGCGAAAACTGAACACAGACAACATGAGATTATAGTGTGAGCTTGAACTGAAACAGACAACGTTAGGCTAAAATGAAATTGCACACAAAATTAGGCTATAATACGTTCTAGTCTGCAATTAAAATTATAACTTTGGCTGATACACTGAATTACAAATTTGTGCTTACTCTTAAAATTATATGCATAAATGAAATGTAACAATTACAAAGGTATTATTATAATGACTTTCACATGATTAGTTCAGGTTATACGTATGAACCCAACAACCAATAGTTACACACATCCCAGTACCATCTCTCACAATTAGGCATTTTATGTTAACTTCTCCTATCACGTTGATATGTAAATTGTCACATAACTTTATCAATCACATCCTAACGTATATATATATTAAATAAAGTAGTTTCGGTAGTGCATTACCCTACTCTTTTTATGACATTACTTACCACAGAGTATATTTGAGTGCTGACTATGCATGAGTATGATGCACTCCTATATTTTCTTCAGATCAGATCAGGATTGCACTTCTTTATGAGGGCCCTTGCTAATGTGAATAATACTGTCTTGTTGGATGTTTAACAACCACAGAGATGCGTGTGGACAAAAGTGGGTGAATGTACATTAAAAAAGAAGTCATAACAAGTAAACAAGGCAACTAGAAATGTTTGTAATAACTACTTTCTTAAAGATTTATGATCATATTTAAGACATTTTGTAATTGAAAATTTGGACTCCATGCACTGAATATTAATTGCCTTAAAACAAAACAAAGGCTCTTCTCATTTCAAACATTGTGACCAGCACAATTGGGATTAAATAAAATCAGAATACCAGAGTATTGCATTGGCCTGGTCATTTTGTGGGATAAAAAGGAAACAAGGCTTGGTACATATAGAGGCATCAGTGTACATATACTCAAACAATACTTTACCATATGAAAAGCCTATTTGGTGTGTGCTGCCTCATGCTGAAGATGAAGGCACTGTGGTATGTTGGATGGATTGAAGTGAGACCACTCTGTTGTTTTACAGTAAACTAGCATTTACACTTTACCCAGGAACTCTTGGTAATTGCATGTACTCCTGGAACAGGATTGTAGTAGAGACTATCGAATCCTGAGTATTAACATGACAGAATATTGTTACTACAATATCAAGAGACAAGATATCAAAAGGTAAGTTAGCAACTCATAGCTTTTAACATTGTTTCCATCGATATTGTTGTAATGATAATATGTACCACCAAGATTTGGGACGACGCCTAAACTTTGATGTGTAGGTCCATTCCCTTTATGGTAACGGGTTGCTTTCTGAGTTACTTTTCTTTAACTTCTCACACAATGGAAGATATTAAAGGAATCGCTATGACTAGAAATAGCCTAGAATTTCAAAAGCTAACTAGGTGTTTAGTTATTTCCTTAGTGGGATAGTATTCTATTAAATTGTCATTTATTTGGGCTGATACACAGAACAGCACCTATGAGTGTTGGAAGTAGTACTACAGGGCTACTCTTATGCATGTCCTTGCATGCCTTTGTGAATAAGCCAAATAACGCCAAACTTCCTATTAGTGAAAGTGCAAAGAAGGAAAAGTCCTTACAATGTGTACTAATTGTATATGAGTATTTTCATGTTATTCCCATTTTGAATGGTTTGAGACCAATTTGGGGCCAATTAACCGAGGTATATAAGTGTAAGTAAAAGGGTACTACAGGATTACCCCAAAATGCGTTTGTGAGTAGTCCCCATTGCCTTCACGATGAAATCTATCCTATTTCAAGCATCTTCAAAGAATTTTAATGGCCCTTTGATAATGCTGGTGGGTCATATAGTAAGCTGGAGAAAAGCTGAAATGTAAACAATAAATTCAGAAACGTAAATCAGCAATAGTCAAGAAATACACAATAAAAGCCGAAACACCAGACATCATCCAGGACCTGCAACCCATGCACCCCCTCTCCATCTGCATTATAATGAACAATGCCTATGAAGTGAAATATGTTTCATTTTGAACATTATCCTTCACTTAGACAAATAGTAGATTGTTGCGAGTGCTAAACAAATTAAAAATATAGTTAAGGTGGGTGTTTACTTTGTTTTAATATGTGGAATACAGTATAAACTAACAACCCAAAGTTCAGAAAGTGCTCAAACATTGTGTTTTGTGTGTTATTAAAAAGACCAAGGTATGCAGTGTGAGGAAAAGCCCAGACTACTCCACCACAGGCCAATGGGAAGTGGTCACAGAGAAGGAGGGGAAGCTGGAGACGGCCATCTTTGATGCTGTACTGGTATGCAGTGGACGCTACGTGAAGCCAAGTTTCCCAATCAAGTCTTTCCCTGGTAAGGCCTGAAACTCCTGCTCATAATTCAGACATATGCTTCTGAACCAATAGGCCCTCTAGCCTTCAAGTTCAAAGCATGACTTCAACTACATCAAGGTAACTTTCTTTGCTGTTTGGGATGGTTCCGGATGCGTATACAACTAATGTTTTTGAAAGGTTTGACAGTTTATTATGCTATGATATTAATGTGCATTCAATAGTCTTTCAACACCCTGTCTGGAGGAGTGATCCCCCTTAAACATCATTCAAAGAATCAATCCCTCGATAAGCCTAAGATAATATGTTGAAAGATTTGCTTCTAAGATTGTTCTTCACGTTTTGTTTAACCCCCCCAGAAAAAAACATTGACAAAGTATATTTGAACACAACCAAAACACGTGGTAACTGAGCCCTGTGCAAAGAAAACGGGAGAAGAAATAGATGGACAGAGATAGCAGAGAAAGAATTCTGGGAATCATTAGTGAGACTGATAGTTGTGTTCATAGATTTCACCACTACTTTCATCAGTGAATCCTTGAACAAGTGAACAGTGCATTATCAAAGGCGATCAGCTGTTCAATTCTGATGATCCCTGATAGTATGCTTTAAAGGTTTCTGGTGTGGCAGGAGTACACCTGCTTTCAGAATTTTAGATTTGCCATTTTCGCAATTTCAAGTGAAAGACTGAGTTAGATCCTCGTCCAGAGAGATCCTCATGTTCTGAATCTCTTGTGAATCTAAGTGGTTGGAAGTGAGAGAAGGCCATGCAGGAGAAGTACATAACTGTCCAGAGATGAGGTACACCAGAACTACAGGGAGGAGCACATAAGTTACTTGATAATAGGAAGTGGAAATAATAGACATGAAAGAGAGAATCAAGAATATCGTGACATAGACAAATAAAATCTCCTGAACAGAGAGTGGCTCTAATCTAGTGTAGGTCCCCTCTATTTAGCCAAGGCCAGTCATTTATTCAGGAACTCCTGCACAATATTTTCATTCATGTAAAACTTAATCTCAGTGAAAATGATCAACTACTGCAGACTTTTCATTCTAGATGCAGACAGGGTCTGGCCTTTCTAGTTCTTTGTGCTCATGTGCGCCCCACTGCGTAATGCCCTTTGCATGGATTTCAATTGCCTGTGGCAGTACTTCTTCCTGCAGTAATAAAACGGGTTCCTTTAAAGACTGCTGCTGCTTTGTTTCAACGACAAGTGTGTGCTCCATCCCACCCTACAAAGGGACTAACCTGGGCCTGCTTAGGCCCCCAGACTTACGCACCTCTTTCAGTCCATATGCTGTAGGTCCTTCGTCAATTTTGATGTCTTGTGGCCATCTTGTAATGGACTCAAACAAATTGCTGCAATTCTTTTGCCATTGTTATCATAGCCAAAAAGGTAGGGTTAAGTGAAGGGATATTTTTATTCTCAACTGCCTGTCAACTTTTCTCAATTTCCTCATTGTGATCTGTCATGATTATCGCTATCAGGTGTTGTTCTTTGCTATTCTTGTTTTGATAATTTGGACCACAATATCTCTGGGCTATGTCTCTGTTCACGTGCAATATAACATTGAGCATAGATCTCAGTATATGTAATTTACTCGTAACACTCCTCCCTGGTATAATGCCTCTTGTTACCCTGAAATGCAATGTGACAATTATAGACATTTTGCAATTTTATGCAAGCCCCCATTGTTGAGCAAATTATTTGCCCAGTCACTCAACACATGATGGAAAAGATGCCATTTGAATCTCTAAATGCTGTCATAAGCAATTATTCTTATGCTGAATCACAAGCTTGTTCAGCATTAAGTGAGTGATGTTGTTGAAGACCTGTCCATCAACTTTCTGGAAAATAAAATGAACAGATACACAGTTCTAAAAGAGTGCATGAACAACAGTTTCAATCTTTCATTGACTGCATCTCATGTTGCAATCAATTCCTCTCAATCATGTACGGGACCGCATTGAAGTGGTTATTTGAAAAGTAATTTGCAAAGCCCTGGCCCCTCCAAGCAGTCTTGCAATTTTTCCTAAAGTAATGTCACATATATCATAATAATTAAGTTCATTCCTATTGGCCCAGTGGAAGGACTTTTTAGGGGTCCTCTACATAAGCTATATACTACTCTTAGTCCTGAGGATGGTCTTCCATATTCCTACGACAGGAGACCGAAACATCGATGCGCATTCCACTACTTTTATTTTGATCAATAAACATTGGGACACACCCTACTACACTACAGAGATACACTCTCCAGGAGAATTCCTTGTATTAAGAGTGGATTACACACTTCTGTCCCTGTGATTCGATGTATTGAAATATGTGCAATTACAGAATAGATATCTGTTTTGTGTTGTTCATAGAACCCCTTGTTAATTCCTGCTTTAATACAGACTAATTGATCTTAATTGCATTGTTGGAACACCTGTTTCTTCATTCATTGTTCTTGTCTTGGGATTAATCTCAAATAAAATTAATTAGATTGATTCCAGTGTATTTTGCTCAGGGCATTATAGATCTCTAACCACATAAATAATTGTGTTGTATAAATGATCCTCTTGTGGGCCATTTGCTTTAGTTTTTATTAATGCAAAAGGAACAATTGATGGATGGAATGCTGAACAGTGCAAACATTGACCCCCACTCACAAAGATCTGGCTATAATTCATTGTTCTTTTGCTCACCACACCAACCCAGTTTGGAACCAACCATATGCAAATCAGTCTTGACCCTGTCCCTCATGGGAACAATCCAGCCCAGACTGCCAAGCCAGGTCCTCTCTGGACCGGAAACAAGCATCCTGGGACTAGTTTTAGGGCATCACCCCATATCAGCAAGGATGGCTTGAATCCAGTGGCGCAGTGAGCATGGGACCCATGCCTGGGTATACTCTTCCCACTTAGGGCGACAAATGCAAAAGGAACAATCGATGGATGATGGATTAAACACAGATCTTTGTGACTGGGGGAGAATGTCTGCATTGTTCAGCATTCCATCCATCATTTATTCCTTTTGCACCTTAAGTGGGAAGGATATGCCCAGATGTGGGTCCCGTGCTCACTGCACCACTGGATTCAAGCAAGCCTGGCTGATGAGGGGTGATGCCCCGAAACCGGTCCCAGGATGCTTGTTTCCAGTCCAGGGAAGACTTGACTTGGCAGTTCAGACTGGACTGTTCCCATGAGGAACAGGGTCAAGACTGATTTGCATATGGCTGGGTCCAAACTGGGTCAGAGTGCTGGGCAAAAGAACAATGGATTAAACCCACATCTTTGTGACTGGGCGAGAATGTTTGCATTGTTCAGCATTCCATCAATCATTTGTTCATATGCTTTAGGTTTTACTAAGTCACAAATGTACAGCAAAACCAGCAAGAAATTGGTAAGCATCCCTAGTAGAGTCTAAAAAGGTCTGTCTCACTCTCAAATTCAAGGGTTTCTATTTTCTCCATGAGGAAGCATTGAAACTGCAAAGCCATTTGGCATGAGGAAAGAATTCAATAAATCAAACTACAGTAATATGAATTGTCAAATAACACAATCACCTTAGCACTACCCGACTACATTCAGCCCCTTTTAATCAAACTCATCCAATGGTGTCAGAACAAACTAGTTACAAAAACAACAATGAACCATTGTGAACGAATGCAATACTGCTTACAAGCAGAAGGCCCATGAAAATGTGTTCAGCAGAAATGTAATCAAAGAAGATTAATAAACATGATGTAGAATACATTTTGAATAAGAATCTTGTTGCGGCCTAATTAAGGCATACGGAAGCCCAAATCACAAACTGTAACAAGTTATAGCACATTAATTTCATTTGGGTTAGCTCCATGTCAGTATAGATGTGAATTGAAGTGTATATTATTTACTCCGTACATACTATAATGAGCATTTTGATTTAAATGCACAAAAGCACTAATAATTTCAGTGATTTTGAAACAAAGCACATAACACTAGGAATTTTTGGCCTGATGCCCAAGTTGTGTGGAACTACAAAACCCGAATCTTAATGCAGCCTGGTATAATTTGGCACTTCAAACCAATGAGTAATTTAATGCAAAAGACCAAGGCTTGGCCTTTTGTGAGACAGGTATGCTAAAAAACCTGATTTTCTGGAAAAGAATGAAAAATAATTCTTTAAAAGACCCAGAGGCTAGGGCAATCAGGGATTAGATTTCTGTTTTCAATTAAAAAGACCATGTGTGGTAGGTGTGGCAGCATTTTTCACATGATTACTCAATACTTGCCCCTTAAAGTCAGAAACGTGCATTCTTTTTACATGCGTTAGTGAAGGGTTTGTAGAAGGCTGCTTTTCCCAACACCCCCAGGGATACTATTAGCTAGTTTGTGCTGCACAGTTCAAGCACTGGGCTGAGAGCCAAAAGCATACCTGAAAACTGTAGTTCCCTAGGAGGCCAAATGAGCTAGTATATCATGACTATTCAAATGCTACAGGGTCTTGGACAGTATTGTAATTATAATTGCATCTATATAGCGCTTACAACCCCTGATGAGGCGTTAAAGCACTTTTCGGTGAATAGCACGCCACTCCGGAACCCGAAAAGGATTAGTGGTGAATTAGTATAGGGAAATTTGAAATTAATTTGAGCGGTGGACATGTGAGTCTGTTAGTTGGATTGAAACGGATAGTGGAGAGATAGACGAAGGAAGGGTCTAGAAAGAGTTTATTTGGAGATAATAGCAGTAGAAAGAGGTTTGGGATAAGTGAAGGAGAGATGGAGGGGGGAAGAGTCTCTAGAAGTCGATCAGGGAGAACGATGAGGTATCAGATGAGTGTTTGGGGATACATGAGGGAAGGGTTTAGAAAGACTTGTTTGGGAGATCTGAATAGTAAAAGAAGTTTGAGACGATACAAGGAACATTAGAGGAGGAAAGAGTCTAGAAAGCGATATTTTGGTGTACATAGTGGTAGAATGGGTTTGGAATGAGTCGGGGAGTGGAGATAGAGGATATATTGAGAGAGGTATAGGGTGAGAAATAGGGTAGTGAATTGGAGATGCTGAATTTGGAGTAAAGTAATAAATATAAAAATTCATAAGTACACGGATGGTATATGTGTATAGGTACAGTAATATATCTAGATTTAAGTTGTATTTTATAAAGTCAGACTTTCAAGTGTTGCTGTACTTCAAGCTAATCTATTTGTTTTTGTGATTGTTTGTTTTCCCTTATAATAATTAAATAGTGAAGCAATTATAGCTAAATAGTTATGATAAAAATGTACATATTTATGCAGTGACCTATATACAAGTTAAACATAGTAACCATACATTTAATAATATATACATAGTAATACATACATTTGTTAAGCAGACCTAACGAATATCTATATATTTATAAACATAATTATTATACACATTTATACAAAGGAATACACATATCTAGATACATACTTATAATCCAAATAAATCATTATATAGACAGGGATATGCTTTACATTTTTGCTTGAGTATGGTGGTTATGTGAGGAAGAGCCAACTCATGTCTAGTCTTCGGAAGATAAGATAGCTTTCCGTAGATCTTTGTTGTTATCCGAGATCGTACTGTGGTGGGATATTGATGTATCTGTACTGATTTGCTGATGCTGGATGGTTTATTCTCTTAATAAAAAAGAAAAAGTGAAACAAAAGAAAAGATAGTTATCCGTAGATCTTATGGTTGGGGGTAAAGAGTTCCATAGTTAGGCTGCTTGAACAGAGGAGAATGTGACACCTATTATGGACACTTGTAGCCAAAAGACATGACACTGATTACTGATTCCAGCACGAACATAAAACTCTGAAGAAAGAGTAAACACATTCTAAAATATCAATTATAAATTGCAGTCCTAAAACATTCAAATACTTTTTTTGATACAAGAGTGACATATTCTAATCTAACTTTAGTCCTACAAATGCTAGGGGAAGCGCTTGTATTTAAGGCAGTCAGATTTACTTTTCTAACTATGATCTCACTAACATTAGGAAAATGAATATAATTTGGGGGGCTAAATATTCCTATATTTATAATTCTTACTCTACTCCCGCAAACATTTGGTGCCATGCATACATTCATATGAACATTGGGGAAAACATATGTCACTGGGGAGGACAATGGTTACTTTTCTAATTTTGGGGAGAGTGCGCACATTTGGGGTGTGAAACGTACTGTTTTAACCCCAGTGCCACTAACACTGGGGAAAAGGGCCTACAAATATATACTATTCTAACCACAATTCTACAAACAATGGTATAAGTGAATGCATTTGAGGGTGCAAAACTTGCTATCCTAACTCCTGGCTCTGGCTCAGCTTGAGGTCCCCTTAGACCCGCAAGCCAAAAATGAGGTTAGATTTCATGTGATTTCGGCTCCTCACCCACACTCTGACCTCATGCACCAAGAATAAGGACAAAGCATTAACCTTTGATGTAAAAAAAAAATAGAGAGAAAAATATATTCATCTAGCACCTGAGAAGCACATAGTGAAACGAGAAAACCTGGGATTATTCCCTGCTTCCCTGCTTGACAACATGTGTGATCTAAGGCAAATATGTTAGTAGTAAGCCGGGATACCACTCATCAAAAAATCCTGGTCGCAATTTTGACATGTCTGGTCGCAAAAGGCTGGTCGCAATTTTGACAGCTTTTGACATGTCTGGTCTTAAACTTCTGGTCTCATTTTTGACAGTTTAAGACCAGGACTGTTTAAGACCAGGGTTTGATCTGGCCTTAAACAGTCTGGTCTTAAACTTCTGGCCTTAAATTTAACAGCTAGGGCAGCAAAAACATGTGGTAATTGTGTATGTGTTTAAAAGTGCATAGAAAAACTGCCTGGTTGCAGGCTGGAATGTCTGGGCACTTTTAAAACTGGGGGTTTGCAGCCTGCTGCTGTTTGAACAGCTGCTGGGGCAGGCCTGAGTTCCCCAGCCCAGGGCCTGGGAAGAAGAATGTGTCATGTAGGTGTCAAAGCTGTAAAGGGTCCTCACAGTCTTAAACTCCTGGTCGCAATTTTGACAGTTTAAGACCAGGACTGTTTAAGACCAGGGTTTGATCTGACCTTAAACAGTCCTGGCCTTAAACTTATGGCCTTAAATTTAACAGCTAGGGCAGCAAAAACATGTGGTAATTGTGTATGTGTTTAAAAGTGCATAGAAAAAAACTGCATGGTTGTAGGCTGGAAATGTCTGTGCATTTTTAAAACTGGGGGTTTGCAGCCAGCTGATGTTTGAACAGCTGCTGGGGCAGTCCTGAGTTCCCCAGCCCAGGGCCTGTGAAGAAGAATGTGTCATGTAGGTGTCAAAGCTGTAAAGGGTCCTCACGTCTTAAACTCCTGGTCTCAATTTTGACAGTTTAGTTCCAATTTGACGTGGCTGGCAGGAAATTTGACATATGAGTCCCAAGGTAGATTCTGTTCCCGGGCTCCCTAATTCCCAGGAGAAGGGGTCACGTAGGGGTGAAGAGTTTTACACCGGCCCCCATTGTCTAACCCCACTCTTCCCAGGATAGGCCTTGAGTTTGAGTAACAGGTGTCAAAGTAAACAATGTTGTACTGTTTATACTGTACAAGGATAGAAAAAAAGGTTCCCATCCAAAGGCCACCATGACATTGTTCTAAACACCCCTCAAGTCATAAAGGGGTGTGGGGGGCTTCTAATTAGCATGCTAGGACAGGTATAAAAAGGCCCCTCATGGAACACTGCCAAACACCCATTCAAAAAACCCCCTTTGAGGAGCGACTGGCGTGGATTGTTCTGCTGTACCTGGAGGACTCCTGCATCTACAACCCAGTCAGAAAACCTTTGTGGATTTCTACACCATCAAGCCCTTCAAAACCTTTGGGGAGTGACTGGCCTGGATTGTTTTGGAGCCAACCCAAGGAACTTAAGGCAAGAATGGACCGGAGCAACTTTTCCCAGATTGACACCGCCTGTCAACATGTAGAGAAGGTAAATAATGGATGGCGCAATGGTGTATTAGGGTGTACATGTAGTTTGGAAAAAAGTTGCACTTTTAAAAAATAGTACTATGTAGTGTGGATTGTAAACTGTTAATCTTTAAGGCGATGTGCTGTGTTTAATGTGAATAAAGGTTTTGTTGAAGGATGGAGTTTAAAAAGACCTGAATTGTAATGTAAAGGTATTTAAAATGAATAAAGGTTTTGTTGAGTTTAAAAAGCTATGTGTGTAGGTATTTAGTGTTAATGGGGTGGTGACGTAGGGTAGAGTTTGCAGGCTATGTATTTAAGGGGCATAATGTTGTAGGCCTTAGGAGGGTACATGCAGAGTGGAACAGGGTATTTTACAGCTCATAGAAACATTTAACCACACTGTAACGGTACCATAGGGGCTTTAAATAATATACAGGGCATATAATTAAAAAATTAATAATGCCTGGTTGCACTCACCAAACCGCTGTAGAGAGTTGGAGGGGTCCATGGAGGGCTCCGGGGTCCTTGCTGCTCCTTGGGGGGTCCTGAGGGCCTTGTATTTAAAAAAATAAATAAACCCTGGGGCCAGTTGTCCAGGGGGGCTCCTGGTGGGGCGCCATAGTCCCTTGGGGTGTCCTGGGGGTCTCTGGGTCCCTAGTGCAGCGTTATTTTTAAAAATATGCCCCCAGAGCCCGCGTGCCTCGGGCGCTGCTCTGGGGGGTGGGGGTCGCGGTGTCTCTGGGCCTCCGCGGCCGTTCCTTGTGTAAATAAAAGGCCCCCAGAGCCCGCTTGCCTCGGGCGCTGCTCTGGGGGTGGGGGTCGCGGTGTCTCTGGGCCTCCGCGGCCGTTCCTGGTGTAAATAAAAGGCCCCCAGAGCCCGCTTGCCTCGGGCGCTGCTCTGGGGGTGGGGGTCGCGGTGTCTCTGGGCCTCCGCGGCCGCTCATGGTGTAAATAAAAGGCCCCCAGAGCCCGCTTGCCTCGGGCGCTGCTCTGGGGGTGGGGGTCGCGGTGTCTCTGGGCCTCCGCGGCCGCTCCTGGTGTAAATAAAAGGCCCCCAGAGCCCGCTTGCCTCGGGCGCTGCTCTGGGGGTGGGGGTCGCGGTGTCTCTGGGCCTCCGCGGCCGCTCCTGGTGTAAATAAAAGGCCCCCAGAGCCCGCTTGCCTCGGGCGCTGCTCTGGGGGTGGGGGTCGCGGTGTCTCTGGGCCTCCGCGGCCGTTCTTTTTAAAAAATAATCCCCCACGAGCCCGCTTGCTGCTGGCGCTGCTCGAGGGTGAGGGGTGTAGGGCTCCGGTGTCCTTGGGGGCTGTGAGGGTATATACCAGCCCCGGGCTCCACGTGGATCCAGCAGCAGGCAGCATGGCGGCGTGAGCTTCTCCGGGGCTGCTGTGTAAGGACCGCCCCCAACAGTGATGAGTTGGTGACATCACTGAAGGGGCGGCCCTAACCCTGCAGCCCCGGTGTGGTTTTTTATTGAGAATTATCTAGCGCTGGGCTTTACCCCGAATGTGTCAGGGCGCTTCACAATAGCGGGACACGCCTGGGGCATAGCGCTTCACATAAGAACTTGCTGCAAAAACATAAGGACTAAGGATTACATGCACTACATAAAAAGATACAAACAGGAAAACACACCACGGAGCTGCAGGGCAGGGTCCGCCCCTCCACTGATATCACCAGTGATGAGTTGGTGATATCACTGGAGGGGGCGGACCCTGCACTGCAGCTCCGAGGTGTTTTTTTTTTTTTTTTTGTGTTTTATTAGCTAGCGCGAACTGTACACGAAGGCTGGCAGAGCGCTTTATATATGACCCATTTGTAAGACATAAGCACTAAGAATTGGATGAGTTATATAAAAAAGATACAAGTAGAAAAAAATGTAGCGCAGACTTTATCCCAAGTTGTCAGAGCGCTTTACACAAGAACCTGTTTGCAAAACATAGGGACTCAGGATTACAGGTGTTACATAAAAGATACAAACAGAAAAAATACTGCTTGTTAGCGCAGACTTTACCCGAAGGTGTCAGAGCGCTTTACATAAGACACAGTTGCAAAACATAAGGGGAGTGACATGTGTGCCGGTTACAAAAGCAAACGTTAAGTTACATGAGTAATAAATAAAGTGACAAGTGTGCAGGTTACAAGAGAAAACAAAGTACAGTTAGAGCTATAATACTGTGATATAAGGCAGACACTCAAGCACAAGAATAAGCGTTATGTAGGCAATTGTGGCAATGGCGCAACTATTTAAAGCACTCAAAATGTGAGAGTTATTAAACAATGTGTTACAAGAGAAAAGTGGCATGTACATGTTACAAAAGAGTAACCGGTATATAGGGTAGTGGTTAAATGTCAGAAGGGCCATGTGTACCTAAAGTGGTTTACCCCATAAGCAAAGGATATGGCGCAGGTTGTTTTTTAACATATGTTTTAGCGCAGCACTTGCAACGCTTTTTTAAAAATGTGTGTTGGTGCACCCCGCTTATCAGGTTTTAAATGTATACAAGAATTGTTTGAAGTTGTGATACTTTTGTTTAAGAAAGGCGTTTACTAAAACCGCTGCTTTTTTTTTTTTTTTTTTTTATGTTTAATACAGGTGCAAGACCTTGCAAATGCAACCGTCACCAATGTGCCCCCTGCGCTGGCCCCAGCTGTAATAAATAGCAACGCTGGGCACTTGTCAGCCCCGCAGCCAGGTATATATATATTTAAAGCTATGTAGTTCTACGTAGTTTTGTACACCAGTCTCTCAGAAGTTCTCTTTTTTCTAATGGGCTCTCATGTGTGTATGCTTTTACAGCTTATGACCCCGACCTACAACAAGCTTTTGACGATTTTATGGAGTACATCGAGGCTCAAGACGCTCTGAACACTGTGCAAAACACTTCAGTTCCTACAGGTAAATAAAAAGACAGCTGTTATTTAAACTGTCTAAGACGCTGGGTAGTTGGTGGGGTAGGCCAGAGTCCTGACCCTGAGGATGTATAGAGGTAATCATCAGAAAAGATGTCTAATGTTGGGTATTATTTTTTTTTTACAGGTGTCCCTACGCTATGCCAGGACGTCGTCAAGGTCCAAGAGGCGGCGCATGGTTCAAAAGAAATCCCCTTGAAGAGGAAAGCTTCAACTTCTAAAGTGGGACCACTGTCAAAGAAAGGAGCTGCAAAAAGACCTCTTTCAGGTGTGTTTTTTACAAAAGGGTGTGAGAAGTACTAGAGGTGTTACAGCTGCTTGTAGCAAAGCCTATATCAAAAAAGGTGGTTGTGTAGGACGTAGTCCGCTGGTGCTTGTATGTGTTGTTTTTTTTATGCTTTCTCTAATATATATATATTTTCTGTTTATATTTTAGAAGCGGCTCAGAAACATGCTGCTGAAGAGAGGTCGGTGGCGCCCTTAACGGACATAACAACATCCGTCCAGAACAACGGAAGCGGCGCGAAAGGCGTGAGTAGGCGTGTACGCCAGGAAAAACTCTCTACCTACTATACACCAAGCAACACGCTGAACAACCAACTACAGCAATCTATTCTGCACAGGGGTGGGGTCAACACTGGAGGCCTGCCTACAAACCAGGCCTCCCTTAAGAAGAAACAGCGGGACTCAGAGAACCTCCCCAAACCTTTAAAACGTGTGAAGGCCTGTAAGGTATTCACAGATCCCCAAACAGAACAGTTAAACATGAAGAAGAAGACACCGGAGGTGCTCCAAGAGGGTCAGGCAAAGCTCTTAAGTCCTGAGAAGAAAAGCCCTAGCACCCCTGAGCCCCAAGCTAGCCCCCTAGATTTATCTATAAAAAAGGATGCTAAGCCCTTGAATGAGACCTATACAACCTTGAGCCCCAAGGAGGTGTTAGTTGCACCTGTGGGTGTAGAAGAGGCGTCGCCACCACAACCCCCTAAAACATCGCGCCTCTCAAGGAAACATCTGAAGCTGAAACCGGGGGTCCCTAAGCTACAGTTAGCAGAGACCCTCAGCAACCCTAAGGCAACGCCGGATCCACCAAGCGTCCTGAAACCCCAGACAGTGCCAAATAGAATAACTGTACATGTAGAGGTGCACGCCCCTGAACAGCCCCCAAAACCGGTTGTAAGTGTTCAGGCACAGCCTAGGGTCTCAACAGGTGATACTGCGCAACCCCTAGAAGGTCCTTCTACCACGATTAGCAACTCTCTTGAGGCGTTGAGGGGGTTGGTAGACACCATAGGTAGAACCCCAGAAGCGGTGTACCAAGGGTCTTTGAGCACAGAGGGTTTACAGAACACAGGTAACCAGGCACCACACCCTACCACCGACATTTCAACTAGGCCCCAGGATTACAACGACACCTCCTCACAATCCTCATACCCTTTGTCCCCGAGTACCCCTCCAGGAGCATACGACCCTACCAGCCCCACGGCCATTCACATGTACACCCCCGTGTCCAGCCCCTCTGCCAACCCCGTGTACAGTCCTGTGTCCAGCCCAGCTGCCAATCCCGTGTACAGTCCTGTGTCCAGTCCCATGGCCAGCACCTCTGCCAACCCTGTGTACAGTCCCGTGTCCAGCCCCGTGGCCAGCACCTCTGCCAATCCTGTGTACAGTACCGTGTCCAAACCCGAGGCCAGCACCTCTGCCAGCCGCGTGTACAGGTCCGTGTCCATCCCATGGGACATGCCCGTGTACAGACCCGTGTCCAACCCCGTCTTTGAGGGTTGCAGTATAGATGGGACTGGGGGGGTGCCTCCATTTATAAGACCTCGCAAGGTGTGCCCCCCTAAGCAGGAACAAGATGGGTCTGTAAACACAGAAGATGTATTGAAGACACACGTAAGAGAGATACAGATGGCGGTTCGAAAATTAAAACGGCAGGCGAACCGTGCACTCATAAGAATGGATATGGGGTATTCCAATCTCATCAACAAGAGGGAGGCCCAACATCTGGTCGTGGCCAGGGTTGGGGTTTGTAAAAAAGACATCATACAGATGTGTCAGGCGGCTGTGGCCGACATACAAGGTACACATTCATGACTATGTAAGCACCAACCCCTAAAGACCCCCACAACCACTGGTGCTCATAAGAGACCCTCAAAATATAGCCGTACGGTCCAGAGGTTAGTGACAAAGTCTGCACGCTTCTTAAAACTGCTCAAGCAACGCCCAGTTGGTACCCCACAAACCTTCAAACAAGACCCCAATGTTTCCATAGAACCCTTCAAACAAGACACCCCTGTTTCCCTAGACCCTTTCAACCACGGTACCACAGCTTCAAGATCAACGCCTGAAGCATATAAGCCAGCACTTCACCACCGACAATACATAGGGGCAGGGTCTAACATCCCCAGGGTCGGCCATTTAAAGGGGGTAGGGGGGATGGCAAAACTCCAAACAACGCAACATTCAGAAGGACCCAGGGGTGGAACTGTAGCGGGGGCCTCCATGAACAAGACATCCAACGACAGCGACCTACCTGTTCAGATAGGCTGGGGCTTGGTATCTAGAAAAGCCTGGGCCCGTAAAAAAAAACAAAAGTGGCTTAATAGTACAAAGCAACGCCGGCTTTTAATAAATAAGCTCAAGAAGGCTAGAATATGCGCTACCCGCAGGTTTACAAGGACCTCTGAGACAGGGACCAACCTGACCTCCCAAAGTGACACATCAGAGAACACCTCCACAAATCACACTCCTACTGATGAGGGCCCAGAGCCCTTGTTTTTAGAGAGTGTTAGGAGTTACACTCGCAATGTAGAGAGGTTTAGGGCCGTAGAACACTATGAGGAGTTTAGATTTGTTAACCTACATCAAATAACATCAACCACTCACGGTGTTCTGGCTATACATCAGGCTGTGCAGGAGCTCATAGTAAGGTTGTTACACGCTGTGGGGCCTAATGACTTTTTCCAACTCCGCTTCCAGGGGCAGGGTTTTGACACACCGTTGTTCACCAGGCGGAAGACCCGAGATGTTTTTGATGCTGTGCAATTTTTAGAAAACCTCTCAAGGCTTTTACAGAGTAAGGCTGAACTAGTCGCCTATGGCACGTTTAGAGTCATAGCCCTCATTGTACGGGGGCGTGAGGGGGGTGTTTCCAGACCCTTAAAGAGCGTACTATACAGTAAAATAATTGGCAAGAAACAGAGGTGGCTGCTCAACTTTAGCAACGCCACTGCCAATACATGTCTGGCGGCCAGCATCGTGGGTCTGTTGATGACTCGCAAGACCCCTGACGCTGTCATCATGTCTAGAGCTGCTGAAGCCCATGAGGTTCTTGAAATACCTCCTGACCGAATGGTCGGCTTTGGTGATATAGGTCTTTTTGAGAACTATTTCGCCGTGACGGTGAAAGTTCTCTATCACAGCGGTTCCTGGAAGTACTTTACAACCGGGGAACCTGTGAGAAACAAGACCGTATATGTCCTCCACATGGAAAATCATTTTTACGGTATCTTGAACCTTAAAGGTTTTCTGGGGGCCAAATATGTGTGCGCCCACTGCGATCATATATACAACAATAAAACATACCACCAGTGTGAAATGTGTTGTAAGATGTGTCAGAGGGACGGCTGCATAGAAGACGCTACCCTAAAGGTGAGGTGCGGCATCTGTAGGTTGTTTTGTCGCTCGCAAAACTGTTTGAGCATACACGAGCAATCTTACAGCTGCGTCCCTAAAAAGGACTGTAGCGAGTGTGGGCGGTATGTGGCAGTGAATCACAAGTGCAAAGGTATGATATGTCCCCGTTGCCATGTATCTTACAAAGCCGGTACCAACCATCAGTGTTATATGGTTAAAGGTCCATCTCAGACCAAGACCGAAGACTATATAGTGTTTGATATAGAGTGCACACAAGAGACGGGGGTACACCAGCCTAACTACATTTACGCGCACCATCTAACTTCCGACGACAGTTGGGAGTTTGAGGGACGAACGTGCGTTGGTGATTTCCTGAGCACTTTCATTCAGGCCAAATTCCAAGGATATACCATGCTAGCCCACAACTCGAAAGCCTATGACTCCTTCTTTATTCTACGAGACATGATTCGTGAAAAGATACAGGTGGAACTCATAACCCAGGGGTCTAAACTGATGCTGATGACGGTATGTCCTTTAAAAATACGCTTCATAGACACCCTGAATTTCCTACCCATGAAATTGAGCAAGCTGCCAAAGGCCTTTGGGTTCCAAGGTTGTAAAGGGTATTTTCCACACTTTTTCAACACCTGGGCTAACCAGAATTATGTGGGACCCATGCCGCCTCCTGACAGCTACGGGGTTGAATACATGATGCCTGATGAGAAAGTGAGCTTTCTAGAGTGGTACTCTGAAAACCGTGAAAAGGAGTTTCACTTTCAAACAGAGTTGAAAGCTTATTGTCAGGCTGATGTAATGATCCTCCGGCAAGCTTGTAACCTTTTCAGAGATGTTGTGGTGTCTATGACTAAAGAAGTCAAGGCCTTGAAACCTAAGACATTGACTAAGAAAGTCAAGGCCTCGACATCCAAAACCCCTGAAATACAGCATGCGGTCGAATACATAGACCCATTTCAAAACGTCACTCTGGCATCCATGTGTATGTCCATCTACAAACACATGTTTTTGAGGCCAGAAACTATCGCTCTAGTACCGCCAGACCTCTATAACGGTAAACAGAAACGTTATTCAACCCCCTCTATCCAGTGGCTCATGTACGTCTCTGAGAAGGAAGACATCCAGATTCAACATGCATTACAGGCTGGTGAATTCCGCCTGGGCCCCTATTACCTGGACGGGTACTCTGTAATTAAGGGTGTGCCGACAGCCTTTGAATTCAACGGCTGTTTTTACCACGGCTGCCCCAAGTGTTACAAGCCCCACGAATATAACAAAATGCTGGGTGCCAAATTTGAACACTTATACAGACGTACTCTGACAAAGGCCCAGTATGTTGAAAACAGTGGCTTTGCTATGAGAGTTCTTTGGGAGCACGAGTGGTTAGACATGTTAAAAACCGACACAGACCTCTGCTCTTTTCTTAAGACTCATGATTTACCCACACCTTTGGAGCCCCGAGATGCCTTATTTGGGGGGCGTACAAATGCCATACAACTGTACAAGGCCGTTGGTGAGGGTGAGAAAATACACTACTATGATTTCACCAGTCTGTACCCTTTTGTGAACAAGATGAAGTTGTACCCGGTGGGTCATCCCACCATCATCTATAGAGATTTTAAGCCCCTAGACGAATACTTTGGGCTTATCAAATGTGAAATATATCCTCCTAAGCAGCTTTACTTCCCGGTGTTACCATGCAGAGTCGATGGCAAGCTAATGTTCCCCCTCTGCCGAACCTGTGCGATGCTTAAAGAGGTTGACGGCTGCACACACACCGAGGAACAAAGGATGCTCACAGGGACCTGGTGTAGCATCGAGGTACAAGCTGCCTTAGAGAAAGGGTACAGGCTAGGTAGAGTACACGAAGTGTGGCACTTTAAGAACACTACAACACAACTCTTTGCCCCCTACATTAATTTGTTTCTCAGAGACAAGCAGGAGGCCTCAGGGTATCCTGACTGGTGTACTAGTCAGGATGCAAAACAGAAATACATCGATGACTACTACGCTCACGAGGGTATCCGTTTACGATCCCATCTGATAGAGGTCAATCCTGCACGCCGACAGTTAGCCAAACTCTGTCTCAACTCCTTATGGGGAAAATTTGCACAGCGCACAAACCTTTCAAATACTACCTTAATATCAGATCCTGATGAACTGTTCAAGTACCTGTTTGCCCCATGCTACGAGGTGTCCAGCTGCGAGTTTATCGATGACGATACCGCGGCTTTGTGTTGGAAATATGCCCAAGAGTACCCCACATCGAGTAACAACATAAACATTTTCATAGCCTGCTTCACGACAGCCCACGCTCGTCTAGAGCTTTACGGGGTTATGGATAAGCTCCAGGATCGCTGCTTGTATCACGATACAGATTCTGTGATTTTTCTGAGCAAACCGGGGGATGAAGACCCTCCTCTAGGAGATTATCTGGGTAACCTAACCAGTGAGCTAGATAAGGACGAGTATATAAAAGAATATACTTCCTCAGGGCCTAAAACATACAGCTACCGTACCAACAAGAACAAGGTGTGTATGAAGGTCAAAGGGATAACATTAAATGTCAGCAACACCCTAAAAATCAATTTTGATAGCTTGAAGAATCTGGTGCACGAATACGTTACAGCAGACGATTCTGAGAATGCTAAAACCATAGTCGTGAACCAGCCCTGCATAGTCAGATCCAAAAAGAAGTGGGAAATCACAACCGAGCCTCTACATAAAACATTGCGAGTTGTTTTTGATAAAAGGGTCCTGACCACCGACTATAAAACACTGCCTTATGGTTATTAGGCCCATTAGAGAGACAGCCGCCACAGCATGGACACCAGGTTACAGCATCCATTCTCCTGCGTGCTAGCAGGACCCTCAAACTGTGGTAAAAGCTACTTTATAAAAAAGCTCTTAGAAAATGCCAACTCTGCTTTATCACAAACCCCTAACAACATTGTGTGGCTTTATTCATGCTGGCAGCCTCTTTATACAGACTTGGGCAGTCGGTTCCCACATATCAAATTTATAGAGGGTATACCGAATAACCTCAACGATGATGAACTACTACCACCAACCCTTGTAAATATGATAATTGTTGATGATCTGATGCGTGAAGGTGGTGATCATCCAGAGTTAGAGAGAGCTTTTACTCAATATTCACATCATCGCAATCTAAGCATCTGCTACATTGTGCAGAACTTGTTTTACAAAGGCAAGAACAGTAGGTCTATAGCTCTCAACGCTTCATACCTTGTTTTATTTAAAAACCCTCGGGACAAACAACAAATAGCTGTCATAGCTAAACAGATGTACCCCGGAAACACACACTTCTTCATGGAGGCCTTTAACGACGCTACATCAAAACCCCACGGGTACCTGTTGGTAGACTTAAAAAACGAAACTCTAGAAGACTATAGACTAAGGGCCGATATTTTTCCCCCAGAGCTACCTGTAGTTTACACACCAAAGCCCAAGACCAGGCCCTATAAAAAGCAGCGGTGAAGTCTTTTAGAACCATTTACAGGCCAGCCCTTATAACGCTCAGTGGTGACCATGTCTACACACCTACGCCGCAATTTAGCTCTCCTGAAAATGCTTGTTACAGCCAGCCCCCAACACCGAAAGGCCATCCTGGGCACCGCTTCTGACGATTTAGTGGCCGCCATTTCAGAAATAGCCCTAAACACCCTAAAAGGCAACGTCCCTATATCAAAGCGTCAGTTACAGGTTCTGAAGAAGAAGAAGGGGCTCATCAAGAAGCTCAGTAATAAAAGGGGCTCACTCATAACAAAGAAGAAACTGGTGAAACAGTCTGGAGGTTTTATAGGTAACTTGCTGGGCATAGCTATACCTGTAATTACAAGCCTCCTCTCGGGTCAGTGATGGATCATGCCACCAAAATGTATCTGGTTCCTAGGCAGCAAATGGAGCAGCTGGGGTCCACCACGGACAATGCCTGGGATATTCGTAGAAATGAGACTCTACGCCTGGATACTGAAATTAAGGACATTTTGAGCAGGACTGATCTAAACCCCTACGACAAGGCTAACCTTTACAACAGCACTCTAAAAAAATTCTTAAATTACTACACCCAGTGGAATACTGAGAAGAACAAGTTGACTCTATATACCCCAGACTCTGAACAACCAGCTGCTCAGGCCCCCGACCCTCAGCCCCTACAACCGCCTCCCGATGGGGCGACAGCTTCAGATACCTTTGCTGGAGACCTCCTAAAAAATATAGGTCAAAGGCACAGAGGGGCTGCGCAGATGCTGATGAGTAAACTAGCCGCTTCTAAAGACCTAGCCTCTTGGAATGAACGCGGTGAGTTTCTCTACAAGGGCCAACCTGTTGCAGGGTCGCATATGTACGATCTAGTCAAAGGTCTGACCCACCCCAAAATCCTAACGCCTCAAAATGCACCGAGAGGCTGGGAGCAGTTTCTGAGGGCCGCTGCTGAACTCAATATACCCTCCACGCTTGTTGGTAATAATGAACACCGGCGCCTGCTAGACAATTTGAAGAGTCCCCTACTGCCATCGCCTACAGGTTCTGAAGGCCCTAGACTATCTCCTACTTGGTCTACCCCTACCCAGCCGACGACATCTCGAAAAAAAAAAAAGACATTGACCCAGCCACCCATCGCTTGGATTTTTGATTAATTGTGTGTGATTTTTTATTCCTAGGTTTCTGCAGTAAAGTTTTGTCAACTAAATATTTGTAATAAACACCTTGTTATAACTTTACAAACCGTCTCAGTCGTCTTTCAAAAAATCATTTCATGTTGCATGTATATTGAAATAACGAGTCTGAATGCATGTTTTTAAAAAAATATAATGTCTTTTATTTTAAACGTTCAACTTTAGACATACAACTGTTATAAACCCTTACAGTTTTGACAAGGTACATATTCTGTTTTCACAGGTCTGACCGACACCCAGGTGTTTTCTTTTACATATTTCGCAACTATACGGTCATTGTTAACAAGATCCCCCGGATATAGATTTAAGAAATTTCTAAACGAAAGACCCTGTGACATTTTACTGATAAAATAAATACAATGTTCCCCGCATGTGATGGCCATGGAATCCTGCACCCTTAGTTTGTTATACTCCACCACAGCTGCAGCTTTTTTCACAAACTTGAATATAGGAGTTGTATAGAGTCTGTGCTCAGGGAACTCTGCGGTACTGTCAAACACTATAACCTTATCAACATCTATAAACATGGCCGCCCAATGTGTCCCAGCCTGGTCATGCGGGTCTGTGTTAAAGACTAGGGTGCAGGGCCTTTCTGCCCCTATTTCGCCTGGTAACCCATCGCTAGGGAAAACACCCAAAAAGTATTTCCTAGCGTATTTATGTCTGCTTAAGAAGTCACGTATCTGCACCGTATCCATTTCACCAATGTTTTTAAAGATAGTCAAACAAAATCTGCCTTGCGTGGTTGATCTGAATGATGCTGTCGAATACAGAGAATACGACCATGTTCACATTAGTCTGTAGTGGAGCAGCGAATCGTATTTCAGCTTTTAGATTCCCATTTTTGACCAGGTTGTAGTGATCGCCATCTTCCATGTCCGGTGTCAGGTCGAATGCGAACAGCGTGTATCCACGGCCATAGCCTTCTCTTGACACGGCTACACCGCAGTCCCTTTGATGCTTTCCTGTTATCGAAACCAGTCCTTGATATTCCCTGATGTAATGCCTTGCTTCAAAACTGGGGGTGTAGGGTTTTGCAGGAATCACATTGCCCTCGTGGACCAACGCTGCGTAGTTGATGTTGTAGTGTTTAAAATTGAAGGGGTTTGAGCCATAGGTGCCACTAAAAGCTGTATTGTCCACAAACCCTATGATGATGAGTTTTGGTAGCTGTCCCAGAAATAAATTCTGCTGTTGTGTTAAGCGGGTACCTGCAGGGATGCTGAATACCTTCAGAGCTACTCTTTCCACAGCGTACTTGGCGTTGGATATTTGCAAAGCTTCGGCGTGCGCTAACCTGACGCTCGGGGACACTTTCACTCTCTTTACAAACAGACTCGCAGACAGTATGTTCAGCTTGTACTGTTCAGCATCCCCGTTGATGAGGCAGAATGAGTCCTTGTTGCGATTGAGCTTGATCTTAAGATCAATTCCGTTGATGAGCAGTTTATCTTGGAAGAAGAGGTCCGAATGTATGCGCCCCAGGAGGTCAAAGGTACGGCTGGCTGCAGCATGCCCCGCTCTTTTTATAAAGCCCTTATTATCACCATCCAGAGCTGTGATTTCAAACTGACCGTGTGTATCCCTGTGAAAGAGACCCGCTGAAAGTTGTGTGTCAAGGGCTTCGCTACTGTAATTTAGAATGCTTTCTATGTAGGCTCTGTAGGCGTACATGTTATCGTTCTGGGTGATGAGTCGGTCGCCCAGGGTGATGTCCACTTGATTAAACATGGTAGCTAGAGGGTAAGCGATCGGTGCCACTTTAGCGTCGTCGGCAATGTCGGACCCATCCGCTTTTACGATTTTACACATAAGATGCAGCAGAGTGTTGTTGAGATCCAAATACATATCCGTGGCCCCTGACACATAAAACTCTATAGGTGCCAGAGGTGTCAATGCTGCTAAAGGTGACACCTCCATGAAGAAGCTGTTTTCGATGCTTGTCTGCGTAGGTTTTAGACTAAACAAGTCTAACTCTGATTTGGCGCACTCTCCAGATCCACAATGTACGAAGGCCATGGCTGTGTTTACAAGTCTTTAAAAAATATTTACTTTAGAGCCGGTTCGTTTCTTCGCAGCTCTCTTCCGTCTTGGAGCTCTTCTTTTCTGAGGACGTTTTGAAGAGGTCCTCCTTTTTTTATAGGGGGCTGGGGGACCCCTGCGTCTGGAAACAAGCCGTTTCCTTTTGACACTAGCGCGTGGCTTATACATCAAACCAGCTCCTTCTTGAGGTTGCTTGTTCATGCGCTCTGCAACCGCCGATGTAACAGACCCCACCACCTCCTGGGCAATGTTCGTGGCAGCAGCCTTAACATGAGGCTTTGCAATTTCATAGCCTCTTCTCAGGAAAGGCATAGCTCTTCTAAACAGACTCCTAAAGAATCCCCCTAATCCCGCCCCGTACATAACAGGTGAACCTTGAAAGTACGGTGGTCCTCCATAACCGGCTTGACTTCTGTAATAGTCTCTGTACATAGACGGATCTCCGTAGGTTTTCATAACCACCATGATGGCTGCTTAATACCCTCTGTCGTGTCTAGGCCTTAAATGAAGCTTGACAATAACTTTCCCGTATTTAAAGGCCACCGGCTCAGACTGATCATCGTAGATCATAATTGAAATAGTGTCAAAATGGTTTTTAGAAACTGCGACGTAGTCGGGTTTGTTAAATTGTATGTTGACCATGGTATTATTATCACCCTGTACATGCACCCACCTTAACAACGGCGAGTAACTATCACCTATCCTCTGAGACTCTACAATATCGCTGTACACATAGAGCGTGTAGAACCCCCCATTAATATCGGGGCACGTGTGATCTGGTTCCACGGGGCTTTTCACATGTTGTACTGTCCCTAAAATCCTTCTTAATTTACCTGAACAGTTAAACAGGTTGTTTCGATTTACGGATTTAAGAAACACCTTCCTTCTCACATTATCTAGCGCCAGATGAATATTCGGATGTGGTTCTATACTGGCTATGGATTTGTTGATGGCTTCGATAATGCTTGTTACGTGTGGGTAGTAGCCTGGTGGGAAGGATGTGTGTATGCCCATGGGGTCCTGGTCCCTCTTGATGTAAAACTTGGTTTCAGCCGCTGTAAATGTATTCCATGTTCTAGGGTATTGTATTTCTGTTAGGGCGACCTCCCAGCCCCCCTTCAGGTCCACAGCCTTAGCCAATTTGACGGTGTAATTAGAAATCTGATTGTTGGGGAACATGTCCTTAGAAGCGTTGGATGGTAAGGTTATATAAAAGGGTGTAGTCTCCATCGTCGCAGAGGCTTTTAGTTCACACACCCTTCAGGGAGCTGGCCAACACCCAACTGTTAAATTTCTCAGGCCATCCGCGCCATTTGACATATGCCTGGCTCTTAGCACCGGTACCTTTCCTTTTCAGAACCTTTTCAACCCTATACACGCGGTTTGGATCATCGGGCACCTTTTGTAACTCTTCCTTGTAAAAGGATCCTGACACCGTTTCCCCATCGTAGTCCTTTAGCCTGTAAATATACACCCCTTCCTTAAGCTCCACACTTTCCACTATAAATATTTCATCACTAAAGGTCTGTTGGTAACCCTTCGTGAAGACTCCTTTCAGTTTTGAAATCCTGACGTGATCACCATTTTTAAAAACAGACTTCTTCACCTTTGTACCAAAGTTAGACCCATACACGTTTCTCCAGGCAGTTAACGAATTATCAGTTGTTACCTCTTCAGGTGCCATTTTGATGGTCCTATGATAACTGGCATTATATACAGCTATAAAAGCCTGTAGAACATCCACGTATCTGTATGTATTGTTGGCCGTAAAATACCGCCACATCTTAGACTTTAAAGTTCTGTTAAACCTTTCTACAACCGCTGCTTTTACCTCCGTGTGTGTTACAAAATGTTGAACATTATGCTGCTTTAATAATTTCTGAAATGACTTGTTTAAGAATTCTTTTCCTGCGTCTGTTTGTAGTTTTTGAGGAATACGCCCCTTATCGAAGATGGCTTTAAAAGCGTCTGTGACGCTAGCTCCACTTTTATCACGCATCGCCTCTGCATACGCATACTTGGACAACACATCTATGACTGTTAATATATAACACACACCGTCGTTATGTTTTGCTATATCTTGAAGGCTGATTATGTCCGCTTGCCACTGATAATCTATACACGCATTAACGATTGTGGGTCGTCTCTTAAAACGTCTTCTGGCAGGTTTATGTAGTGAATATGCCTCCTCTCCTGATAACCATGTCTTCACAGCTTCTCTGCTTACAGACTCCTTTTCAGCCACAGCCCTTCTATATAGAGCTGCGCCGCTTCCAAAGCTGCCAACCCCTCTTGTATCATAATAAAGTTTTCTTAACAGGCCCTCCGACATGTTAGCGGGCATTACAGTACAGGAAATGAAAGACGCTTGTTTTGTGTAAGAACATTTTATTAAAAAAGAATGAGTATTACCATATCACAGACATTTTACATTATTACATAGCAAGTATGGTTTACATAAAGGTATCTTGAGGGTGTAACATTCTACTACATTACTTTAAATGCACGCTATAAGGTCACAATACATCAGGCCTTATCTATTATAAAACAGCCTTTGTGGTGCCAAGGATACCACTTTTCTGTTTTTTAGATACAGATTACACATGCGCCTTTCTATAAGTCTCTGTGCCATCTTTTTGTCACAGCACACACCTGTGCCTGGCATGCTTCTTAGTTTTGCGTAGGGGTCGTTGGCATAGCGTATCTCCTTGACTGCCGCTATCATGATCTTCAGCATGTTCGGATGGACAAAACTATTTTCAGCGCTCAGGCCGTGCACCACCCTTAGCAGTTTATGCATCTTGTACGGGTCTAGCATACTACATATGTACCGGATTACACGGTCTCTGTATGATCCGGATAGACACTCGTGCGCCCCCTGTTCAGGGTCGTTAATACGATGGCCGAAACACAGGCTGTAATAGTCCCTTTTGACGCATGTGTATACAACCACAGCTGCGAAACCTTTAACACTTGATATGTCATCAGTGGTGAACCCAACTCTGGTGAACCCTGGCGTTGGTTTTTCAGAGTCGTCGTTCTTAGAACACTCTTCACACTCCTTAGACATAGGTGTCCCCAGATTTGTGGAACTCCCCGTCTGGTTTGCACAGCATATACAAGACAGATTCAAGCTGCGACCTTTTGCAGTCTGCCCCTGGGCATCAGTTCTTTTCGGTGTTTCATCCTAGGTTCAAAAGACAAATATTGACAACCCGTTAGCGTTAGAAAGACAACAAACGTTCATGTAAGGGGTCTACTCCTAACATTTTTTTTTTTTTTTTGACTTACCACCACATTTTCACCATCCTCTGCAGCGCCTCTGAAATCTTGAGAGTCGGTAATATCCATTGGGGACCCTTCATCTTCCACGCTTGTACCAGGCTGTTGCACAACTACTTCCTGAGGACTCGTCATGTGAACATCCGGGGTTTCATAGATGGGTGTGTTAGGAGCTGGTGCTCTCTAGAGGGGCCATAAGTAAGATTAACGTTTGGTAGTTGAAGAAATAAAATACATCCTTATGCAAAATAGTTGCTCCTAACATTTTAACTCACCTCCACATTTTCAAACCCCGCGTCGGCTACTCTGACATCTTGAGAGTCGGTAATATCCATTGGTGAGCCCTCATCTTCCACGCTTGTACCAGGCTGTTGCACACCTACTTCCTGAGGACTCGTCATGTGAACATCCATGGTTTCATAGACGGGTGTATTAGGAGGAACTATGGATTCTTCCTCATCCTCCAACTCCAAGAGCATGCTTTGCTCAGACGCCAAACCGTCACTCGAACACTCGCTAGAGCTGCTGTAACGCTTAATCGGGTCCACCCGGCTCGGCCATTGCTTAACAAACCCCCAGCCAGAAGGTTCTCCTGGTTGAGCATTATGTTCCATTACCGCAGGTCTGGTTCTGTAAAAGCTACTGACGGGGATCTCTGAGCCACCAAACCAATGTTTTCTCTCAAATGGTTTGTAGCTCTTCCTTTCTGCCATGGTGACCCTTCACGTTGTCCAGCGGCTGCTTGCTACAACAGGCTCCTGACAAAGGCTTATATGTATTCAAAGAAATCACCACCCCTAAAAGAGGCGTATACCTCTACACCACAACAGGGACACATGGCCGTAGGGCTGCTTTGCCACGCCTCTACCTCCAAAAAAACAACCCGCCCCCTGTGACTCATACGCCCCTTCCGGGGCACCTGCCGGCCCTTGTCAACACTCGGGCCACCTGTCACTTGTTTGAGACCAACAGTTTAAGGCCAGGACTGTTTAAGACCAGGCCTGAGCACTCCTGGGCATGTCCATTTTTGCAGCCCTAGCTGTTAAATTTAAGGCCAGAAGTTTAAGACCAGACTGTTTAAGGCCAGATCAAACCCTGGTCTTAAACAGTCCTGGTCTTAAACTGTCAAAAATGCGACCAGGAGTTTAAGACCAGACATGTCAAAAGCTGTCAAAATTGCGACCAGCCTTTTGCGACCAGACATGTCACTTTTGCGACCAGGATTTTTTGATGAGTGGTATCCCGGCTTACTACTTATGTTATTTCACAACACTCCTTTTTTGCTTCATTATCACATATAAAAGCTCATTCAAATTTGTGAGTTCAGGACGTGCTCTTGACAAAGACTACTCATGTTTCGAGTTAATTGACTATTTTGTTGCTACATCTATAAAAATAATCTAGGCTAAACGTAGGGATCCCATGACAACTGACTTTTCTCTTAGTTCATTAATGGCACGTTTATCAGGGCAGGCACACCGGAATGTTTCTAAGTTCAAGTTTAAAACTGTCACTTTAAAAAAATCACTGTCAATGAAGTGATATAATCTGATGTAGAAAGGAGAAATGCTTCCGTATGTTTGGGAAATGCAATTTCTGAATTTGGAAGAGACTTTAACATATTTTTACATGATGTTTGTTGCATGATTTATCTGCCAACTATTTTCAGGGCTCTGCTCTCCCTGTTATTGTGCTGGCTTGCCCACCTGTACTCCAGTCCAACTAACATTGGTGCAAAGGCATATACTTGGTGTGGGGTCAGATCTACTTTTTCAAGTCCAGTCCTCCAAACACTGGGAGTGGTGCATATAATTGGGGGACAGGGGTCATATTTCCTATTCTTTAAACTTTGAGGAAAGTGCAAACATTTGCGTAGTCAAAATTCCTATTCTAACTCCAACTCCATGAACAATGGGGAGTAAGCATATGCATGTGGAGGACATATATATATTAGTCTAACGCAAGTCCTACAAGTACTTGTTTACAAATGCATTTATTTGGAGGAGTTACATTTACTGTCCCCATTAACATGGAGGGAAGTGCATATATTTGAGGGATGGAGTATTTACTATTCTAATTCCAGTCTGTAGAAGTGTTGAAACCATAGTGTGAAAATAATTACTCTGTTACTCTATGGTTGTGAGGTTTTGCTAGAAAAACATGGCAGGCGCTTGCAATTCATAGAAACAGCCATCTGAAAAAAATGGTTGGGATTCCCCACAGGCTCAGTGAGTAGTGCCCTGAGGATAGAGTTGGACCTTCCTAACATTTGTTTTAAATACAGGCAGAGGTTGCTCAATTATTGGGCAGGTCTTTTAAAATCTGAAGAAGGCTCCTTGAGGCACATTATAAATCTCCTCTTACAAGGGAAGTATATGGCATAATGGGTAAAAACACACAGATATTCAAGGCTACCCTCAATCTCCCTGCTGGTTATTTTCCTTTAAACATGTCTGGGCTCCAACAGAAACAAGCATAGAAACGCTTAATCAAAGAGTGTTAGCTAAATAGCGACTTTGCTGATGTTCTTAATAGAATTAACTTGCAGCATCTACTGGAGGCAGATGAAAGTGGTTTAATTCAGCCCTACTTGTGGGATATCAACAGGCATGTTAGTGGCAGCAGGACACTATTATGGTTGCCAGATGACTCCATGTTTTCAGAAACGCTATGTTCGAGTTCTGGGCTTTATTTGCCAACCCTGTTCGTTCTCTGTTTTTTATTTAGTCCTGGTTCACCTTGACTGATCCAGATTAGACTAAGGTTGCTAATCGCAGTAGACTGGAGTAAGGTGCCTAGGTTTACTTAGAGTCACCTGCTAATTCTACAAATATGGATCTTAGGACAGTCATTCCAAGCGGCTGTATGCTACCATTGCCCCTTTACAGAACATCGGTAACTGGCAGCCACTATCAAAAGCTCAGTTACATGTTGATATTGGCAGATCCTCAGCCATTGTTAACACCCTGCCCCCTCTCTAAGGAGGATGCACCCGACTGCTGGCTTGGGCCATCTACTATTCTCCAAGTCTTCAACTTTTCTTAACTCTATGATTACATATTGAAGGCTTTTCCTAGCACCTCATTGTGGATGGAATTTATTTTTTTAGTTTCTTGGTCTTCCTATTTTTTTAATTCACCATATCAAATCCAGCAAGTTTTTTCAACATCTGCCACTCCTTTGACCCCCCACTCGCTGCCTACTCTGTCCACAAGCTTAACTTCCTTCACTGCTTCTCAGGTACATTGAATCCATTTTGGTGATAGCTCACATTTCGAAATGGAACCTAGCCAATAGTGTGGTGCACAGTGATTTTAATAACTGCCCTGGGCTAGGGGCTATTGCAAGGTTACTTTCAACTTAATCCCTTTCCATAATTTTCATTCCCAGCTTCCCATCCACTTCTATATCCTTGTTGGGCAATAGGTGGAGAACATCTACTGATCTGCAAGGTATAAAGCATGGTGTTCTGTAGCTGCAGGACCAACCGCTATATGTATCAACAAACCATTTTGCATTTCCTAAATAGCGAATTTTAAGGAATCGCTATTTAGGAAATGCAAAACGGTATGTATGTACAAAATCGCTTTCCAATAGCGATTCCTTAGCATTCCTTAATTTGAGATTAGCAAATTGTCAATCGCAAATTACCCCTTCATTTCCATGGGCCAGGAGCCCCATAGGAATGAAAGTGCAATTTGCAATTAGCAATTTGCTGATCGCAAATTAGGGATGTTTCCAAGGGTGCAGGGGTGTCTCAAGAACACCCTGCTGCACCCCTGAAAAAGACATTTGGGGGCATATGGCGCACATACATGCCCTAAGGGCATGTATGGGCGTCATATGGCACCTTTGGTTATTATCAAAAATGATTTTTGATAAGAATTCGCAAATTACCACCAACTAGAAGTTGGTGGTAATTTGCTAATCCTTAATGGCATTTTTTGCATTTTATTTGTTTGATACATTGCATTTAAGGGATCGCAAAATTTGCAATTCCTTAAGTGCAATCGCAAAATAAGGATTAGCAAAATTTGCTATTCCTTATTTTGCATCAAACTAGTTTGATACATTCCATTTGTCTATTTAGCATTCGCAAAGGCCGAAATTCGCAGAATTTCGGCCTTTGCGAATGCTAAATAGCTTGATACATATAGCGGCAAATCTTTTGAAAGCACACCCTTGTGCAAACCAAAATCCTAAATGTGCCAGAGCTTCAATATGGATCCCCTACTTTCTTAGGGCATTAATTGGAACAGCTCTTCCTATAAATCGGGGGTGTAAAGACCTAAAGATACTGACCACTTGCCTACATTTTTTTAGGAATGTGTGGCCACCAACTGACTCTGCATTACGGATGTATTTCAGTACCACGCATGCTTTTACAACGCATGCCTTTACCACGCAACTTTTACAATGCAAGTCGTTACAACGACTTGCGTTGGGGGGCGCTGGATAGTGAATAGTTTAATTTACTATTCCAACTCCAGTCCCCGTGGATAGTAGGGAAGGTTTTGGATAGTAAATTAACTATTCCCTATCCTGGAGCACCCCCCAGCGCAAGTCGTTGTAACGACTTGCGTTGTAAAAGTTGCGTGGTAAAGGTACTGCATTGTAAAAGTTGCGTTGTAAACGCTGTTTACCCTGCATTACTGACACTAGAAACACATTTCTTCTAATTGTCCACAAGAACAAGTTGTCCACAGTCAAAAAGACTACAGAATTGTCCCCAATAAGCACAAGATAATTATACCAGTGAATTCCTTAGAATTCGTTTTTGGTCCCCAACCCCTACTTGCCGTTTCCTCAGCTAATAACTACCAGTCTCTGATTACCCATCCTGAAGCCGCAAAGCACACTGCTAGTGTCCAAGCCCAACTATTTCAAATGTTTTCCCTTGGGTTTCCCCCCCCCCCACAAAACTATCCCAGTGACATGGTGGTAGCATGACGGCACGGTGGACCAGTCAGCATTGTCCCTTTGTTAAATAAAAAAAATCAATGTCACTCATGTGCTGGAAGAATTCTTCCACATGGAATTCATGGCAGAGCCAAACAGGAATAAAGTATGTGACATGGAATTGGAAGGCCTGTTCTATATAGGATAAGCTTCCAGATACAATGTCAGATAGCATTTGTTAACCTGTGATTGTCTTCCAGATGACATACCCAACAGCAACTCCACCATCATGAAAACAACCACCTGCCACACTCTAAACTCTAGACAGGGGATGCAAGGGTTGGGGACATATGGCATCCACCATTTTTTGCCAGAGGCCCAGTTAGTGCCCAACCATAAGTGAAGTATGCTTTTTATAAAGGAGATAAGTTACGTAATTAACAATCCTTGTTGCATTGGCTTAGGTGCTCCTTAAAGGGCAATGATTCCAAGCACAGAGAGACACTTCACTTTACCTGTATCCTCCTGGTCCTAATGAGCCTACCCAGAGGACAAGTAGCCTACTGCAGCACATCATGAGTGATCCCACTATCTTCATATCTTCCTCAGGCAATAGGCCCCGCCATCATCATCCCCATGGTATCTCTCACCAGCGTGTAAGGATGCAAATATTTCCTCCAGCCAACAGTGCTCCGTGCAGACAGTGGAAATCTTTTGACTAGCCTACTGACTAGACCTCATGGGGTACAACTGCAGGCAGAAAAAACAGGAAGAAAGCTTGGCTGTCCCAGTCTTATACATTTACCCAGAATGGGTGGAGTCAGAGTGCTGGACAGAGGGCAGTAAAAAAAAGTGAGAAACCCATTCTGTCTGCAAGCCAGGAAGGCCTAAAAACTGTTGAGAAGAGAAGGAAGCAGAACATGAGACAGTAAGAGCATTTATTTCTATGAGCTACTGCATAGTTTAAAGATTTTTTTAGTTAAAGGCCCAGTGCACTGGATAATTTATTATAGTATTATAGCCCGCCGTAGCGAGCTATACAAGCCATTAAAGGCCCACTCCAGTATTTGGCTTGGGCATTTAACAAGGGAGTTGAAATGTAATGCCTGTATAGCTTAGCTACAGAGGGCTATATGGTATTAGAACATCCCGCCACTAGAGAACAGAATGTTCTAGCAAGTAAAACAAAGGCCTCGCAGAGCCTGAGGGGATTGAAATCCCCTCGGGCTCCGTGAGGCCTTTGTTCACAGCAACAGCTGTGAACGACAACATTGGAATGTTGGAGCTCCAGGCTTCTACGAGCCTTTAGAAGCCCGGATCAGTCCATTGTTTTCATTGGAGCTCTCAACATTCCAATGTTCTAATAAAGTATGGTGTCTGGAATGTTGGGATTAATATTGCTGAAAGGACAATAGTGGTCAATTGCCTTGGCAATGCATCATAAATGACTGCTTAGCTGTGAAGTGGCATTTTGGATGTTCATGTATTCTTCAATATATGATGTGACTTTTGTCATCCCTGCAGGCTTAGAAAGATTCAAAGGAAAATACCTCCATAGCGGAGAATATAAACACCCAGAGGGCTTCCAAGGAAAGAGGGTGCTCGTGGTGGGGGTCGGCAACAGTGGAGTGGATATCGCTACGGAGCTCAGTCGCGTGGCTGAAAAGGTATATGAAGTTCTCGTGTTTTCCACCAGAATATTGAGGAAAAAATATTGTGAGTCCAAAATATTGAGGCCTATAATCATTATTGTATTGCATTGTATTGTGAGAAGTATGCATAGGTAAATATAGGTTTACTATACACAACTTCACATATAGGTAATGACATAATATACATCTTCAATGGTATCTAGATGTGAAGTCAAGAATAGAACATCTATACTTACCTGTTTGCACATACCTTCACAACATTTGGTTCTCAATATTTAGAGTTTGACATGTTGTGAATTGCAGTTTGAAGTTTGTGAGTGGCCCTACTTAGGACTACTTTATGTACAACATAATGCAGTTTGTGATTCGGGCCCTCCCTCACTGTTTTTGGACTCAAAAGGTTGTAAGGCAGCCCGGTAGAAAACAATATATAGGTATCTACTATTGGGAAGTATGTCTAAGCTCATAGCTCTCACTTTTCAAAAGTGAAAAGCATAATATCATCATACTTGTAGTAGGGCACTGAAATGTTCATGCCTATTCAAATATCCACTTTTAATTATTGAGTAAATTGTGAACACCCTTTGGCAAAGTCAGTGTCCGTCACTTTTTATAGTTGCATACCTTGCATGATTTGCTCTAGGCAGACATGGGGGTATTTTGACTTTAGGGGTAAGAGCTTGCTGCCACCCAGACAATTAATGGTGCCTCATGCCTACCGGGTCCAGGCTAGCTGTAGGGATATAGGAAATCCCTGTGGCCTTCCTTTAGTATGCACACAATGCAGTTTGTGAGGCATATAAGGGGATGTTTTCATTGTGTTTTCAACCTGCCATTTAATATATATTTGTAATTGTATGTATAGTATTTAGTGTGTGAATATCAGTATTTTAACTTTTTTTAAAAATGAAAAATCACTGACTGGACATTAGTTTGTTGAGTGTTATTTGTTGAGTTGATTCGTTTTGAGATTTTAGGGCATAACACCTCCCCGATTCACCCGTGCACTGCTCTGCCTCACAGTCGTAAGAGTCAACTTCTTAAAAAGGTTATTTGGTTCCCTGTTTGAGGGTCCACAGTAAAGGGGATCCAGGAAACCAGAAGCAAAACCACATAGCTGACAGAATTGGGGCCCAGTAAATTCTGATTGCTTTGGGATATTCAAAACCAGACATCGCACAATAGGTTTAGGCCCAGATCCAGCTACAGGGATGAAACAGTGCTGTCTTCTATTGGCTGATGTTACATGGGTGTCAATTCAGAAGAGAGACTTCCATAGGTTTCCTCACATGTGTGTTTGTGGAAGGTGACAGGATCCAGACCTCTTGGACTCCACTATATTACATGGATAAGCAGTTTGTAGTCATCACATAAAAATTCCGTACATATCACCAGTAATGGAAGAGGGGCCTGATGCCACCTCTCCTACGTGTATGGTCCCAAAAGTGAGTCAGCAAGAATGTACATATGAAGTGGTTTGGTGACAAAATACCATGAAGGAGAAAACACTAGGGCAGCACTAGCTGTCAGGAGTCCATTATAGCAATACATTAGCTGTATGTGACCTCACTTTCTGTTCAGGGTTTTGTAAATGATGGAAACTGTGAGAAGCTGGGTTGGTTGACTGAGTTGTGAGCCCTTGTCAAGCACCAGGCACAAACCCGTGCAGGGTGAACCACAAAAAGTAATTTATTAAACCTGTGCTTAACCCAGTGTAGCTTGGCACAAAAAGCAGTTAGGCTTAACTTAGAGGCAATGTGCAAAGAATTTATGTAGCACACAAACAGTAATAAAGTGAAAACAGAACATAAGAAAAAACCCACACCAATATAGAAAAATAGTGTAAATTAAAATAAAATAGATTTGACACAAAAAGTACAAAAATCCAATAAGTAGAACCGGAGTTATGAATTGTTAATGTTTTTAGTAAAACATAGCACCTAAAAGATCAAAGAGCCAATGACTGTCATCTTCTTGTATGGTGAGACCGGTCAAAGTTGAATAATATGGCAGACTGTGATGGAGCGTAGTCCAGATACAAGAAGTGGATTGGACCCTGTCAGGGCTTACCTTCAGACTTAGAAAAGGTGTCAAGAAAAATTTCTTGAGAAGGTAAAGTTTAGCACAGCAAGGCTATAGGCAGTGTCCAAGGAGGGGGCATCGTCGGAAGGGAGTCTTGGGTCAAAGACGTACATTCTGACTTAGTCATTTTTATGGAAGTCGAAAATCTCAAGCGGGATGAAGCAGATGCCTGTAGTCAAGCCAGTTCCAGGGGTGCAGATACCCCTTTAGTAAAGGACAGCTGAAAAGGATTTGCTGCTGCAGAGAAGAACGTAGTGGGAGCAGCCGAAAAGTCAGGTCGGTCAGTGATGCATAGTGGGTGGATAGAAGAGCAGGTTGGTCCCAGTCTTCTCTTCGTTCTCCGAGCAGATTGTAGCAAAACAATGTCACGGTCCTCAGTTTGGGATTTTGGCTATCTGGGGACCTTTAGCACCAAAACCAAGGGTCCTGGACTGTTGGAACACCAATTAGGGATTCTGGACTCACTCAGGCTGGGTACAGGTGGTGCAGGTTCAAGGTTATGGTAGCCTTTAATGTCCCTATGGCTCTGAGCAGGAGGCCAGCAACATATCCCTTGCAGTCACTCTGGTAGTCCTGGGT
Organism: Lissotriton helveticus; assembly: GCF_964261635.1. NCBI lineage: Eukaryota > Metazoa > Chordata > Amphibia > Caudata > Salamandridae > Lissotriton > Lissotriton helveticus. The sequence goes on along the minus strand of NC_136057.1, from coordinate 1,890,439,111 downwards.
TGAGGTGAAGATGCAGGGCTCAACAGCAAGGCTGGCCTCTGAGTGTTCAAGGCAGGCTCCAGTCCAGACAGCAAAGCACTCCTTCCAGGTACAGCAAAGCAGTTGTGCATAGTACACAGCATTAGGAAGCCCTCTGAGAGTTCTTCCACAGGTCCAGGAGTGAACTAAAGAGTGGGCCTGAGGGTCCTATTTCTAAATCCTGGTACCCTTCCTCTGAAAGGTGAGAGAAGCTTCTAGAAAGGTTATTTGAAGTGCATGGAATGTTCTGACTTCCCTGCCCTGGCTCCAAGCTGGCTGCAGTGACAATGTGGAGGTGATAGGTCCTTTGCATGAATGCAGAGCACAGCCTATTCTGTTGCAAGTTGGGCTATGCTCAGCTCCATCCTGCCCATACCGATGGCCCATTCAGGCACACCTAATCCCTTTATTGTGTGACTGTGTGGGAGGATGCCAGTTACACCCAGTCATGTCACTCAAGACAGACTGCAGGCACAAAGGAGCCAAGAGCAGGAACATTCCAACTTTCTAAAAGAAGTATTTTCTAAATTGTAATAAAAACTACGACTTTGCCATTCAAGAGGATTTTTCTTTAAAATTTCATAGATCCCAAACATTAACTGGACACTTGGTCCCAATCAAAAGCTAGCACTTATTACATGTAATAAGGCAACCCAATGTTATCCTACGGGACAGGTAGGCCTCACAGTAGTGAAAAACGAGTTTAGGAGTTTTTCTCTATCAGGACATCTAAACCTTACAGTACAAGTCCAATCTTTTCGTTACTATGCACTCTGCCTTTTGGGCAACCTAGGGCCTACCTTAAAGGTGACACTTATATGCTACACAAGGGGAGTTTAAGGGAATGCTTAATTTGTTAAGACGAAAGTGCCAGGGCCGTCGTCAGGGAGCTACTGCAACGTGCACCACCCATTACAAGGCCAGCACAGCCAATGACAGTGCCAACAATACTACTAACCATCACACTCCTACAAGTGTGCCGATTTAGACTATTCCTGGCCCCCAAAGCTATACAAATGGCTTAGGTGGCCAGGTATTAGTCATTTATTTAATGTATATTGAATTAATAAACAACTGTTGCAGTTTAAAATTGCATTCAGGCTACAAGTGGCACAATGAGTGCTGCAGGCTCACCGGTAGCATTTACAGGTCCTGGGTATATGGTATGTCACTCTACAAGGGACTTATGAGTAAATTAAGTATGTAAATCAGGTGCAAACCAATTTTACCATGTTTAGGGGAGAGAGCACAAGCACTTTAGAACTGGTTAACAGTGGTAACATTTACAAAGTCTTAAGGATCACAAAAACGAATTCAACAAACAAAGTAGAGGCTAAAGGAAAACATTTGGGGAGGACCCTGCAGAGAGGGCCAGGTCCAACAGGAACAAAAATAACCTTGGCCAATTTGTCCTTAAATCTATTGATCATTCAAGAAATCCCCCCAAATATTGAAGCAGTCAATAGTTAAGTGGTGCCTCTGATAACAGGACTCAGGAACTTAGGCAGTGGATGCAGAATAGTAATGTAATGTCAGTAAGTGTTAATTTCATACTTTGTATCCAACTGGATGATGCATTCTTCCACTCTTCACAGCAACCACCATTGACAAATATAATATAATATAATATAATATGTTGTGCAATAGTGGATAGGGCAATGGGAGGAGAGAGTAAACAGAAACATTGGATATGCACTCTTACTCATCACTTCTCTGGCACTGACTTTTACAATTAGTAATAGGCACCTAAAGACAACACATTTATATTAGTAATCTGCCATGAATATTCTGCTTCTAACCTCAGTAGTGAAAGGATATACCTTATAAATAGCTCTGTGTAACCAACTCTCCATAACCAACTTTCTGTGTTCCTAACACAAAGATTGACTTCCATAAACTGCAGTATATTAAGATTTAAATACCTACCTTAGGTTTGCTAAACCCTCTCTATCGGTAAAATAACTACCTCAGACTTTATAATATGCACCTTCTGTTTACTGATTGAATTTGATCATAATGTATATTTTGTACAACTGAAAAATAATTAACATTTGCTAATATTAAGGGAGACCTATTCTAAAAAATATAAATATAATTTTCTTTGAATACACTTTCATAAAAACATAGCATAATTAATCATATTCTCAAAGCTAAAATCTTCCCGTTCATTCACAGAAAAAAACTAAAATTACAAAATTTTAAGCAATCATAAAAGTCTATGCTAAGGCTAAGGTCAAATGTTCAATCAGTAGTTCAAAGTTCCTTTTTCCTCAACACAATTGAATTTCCAGAATACTTCTCTGTATTCAAAATGTCCTCCAATAAGCATTCAACAAAGTAACTGTTCTCCACACGTGAGTCACAAATCCAAAAAGCAGGATCCTGGCTGCAGCAACATTGTAGTACAATTGCCCAGAAGGTTCACTGTGCAACATGAGGGAAGGTTTACCTGATAACCCAGGATGGCAGACTACATCTCCAAACATTGTGGGAGATCAAGGGTTCTTGGGATCCGCAATTTCGCTGCCAGGGGTCTTTCTCCAGGCTGCGCTAACACTCTGTGAACGCCACCAGCCTCCCTTGCTTGAAATAGACTCATCACAAGAGAGTGTGGAGTTTGACGTCCCTACACACACCAAGCCACTAGTGGTAAATCATGCCTCCTGACCTGCTTTCTGACATATAATAGTACACAATAAGATCTTGTTCTGCATGCCACACAGTTCAGTTATGGGGAGACCCACCCCTTTATGGTCTCACTAGGATCGAGTGGGAACTGTAAACCACTCAACTAACCTTTGACACATATCAACCCAGTACTTAGTTTTATCACACTTCCACATGAACTTTTAATATTTTAAAAATAAAGTGTTTTTTTAACTTTTTTTAAATGAAGCGAGAAAGTCAGTGGAAAAGAGTAAGATAACAGCACCTCCATGAGAGAGCCATGGGTTGACACACTTCCCACACTAATGGACCTATGCCAGATTGGCTATTTATGCTGCTAACAAAGACTTATTTACTTACTTTTAACTGAAACAGAAAGTAGTATTCAACAAACAGCAACACCCTACACACTCATAAAAATTAAGGCAAAGTCTATGTTGTCACCGAAGATTGTACTCTTTTGTACAGTGTGGGCCTAGAGGTGAACATCTAACATTCAAAACAATAGAGTTGGGAAGGCCATGTCCTAAGTATGTGTCTTGGTGAGAAAATCCAGAGTATGGGAATTAATTTGATTTGATTTGAATTGTAATTTATTTAGGGTTCGAATGCCTGGGGCGTCTTGGTGCTGATGCTTTTCATGAGAGAGAAAAGATGATGAACGCTGCTCTAGAAGATGAGAAAAGACAGAATGCAAAGGAAATATGGGAAAACTGCAAAACCTTATTATAATGCTATTCAGAATCCTCAGGCATGGTTCATCTGAAAACTTTTTGGGACAAATCTGTTTCACCAAAACTCATAGTCCAATAGATCCAATACCCGGCATCATGGAGATCTAGACATTCATAACATGTTACTTCCTTCAGTGACTGACAGCCACTGAAAGATCTGCAAAGATCATTGCTGTAGCATGCGCATACAAGAATGTAAAGCCTAATGCTATCCAAACACTGATGACCTGGGTGTCGCTTGGAGCTATGACAGGACAACAGTCCTGAAGCATGCCTCAGGAATACTGAGTCAGACCTTCAGACACATTTTGCCTCATCCTTTAATCAACGTACTACCTCATCAACTGCAAGACATGCAGTGATGCTTCTCTAAGGTAGAGCTCTTTCTCTTTTTTTCTGCACACTTGGATCACCCGATGCTCTCATCAGTTTGAACGGAGGTGTAAATACGCTCAGCAATCTGACAGCAGTACTCATGTGAAATTCCCACCTCGTGGTGATTAGATTTCCTTGATGCTGCTGGATGTCCTAAGAGGGTCAAACCATCACTTAGTGCTTCCGTTGAGAAGGATGTCCACATTTAATACTTGTCACTCCCCATGCGTGGATCGCAGCCTGGTCCTGGCTACTTCCTGTACCACCAACAGACTAGGCCTGGGGAAATGCCAGCATCTGCCTCATCTTGAATCATATCCAAGTAAGATGTATGCCAGACTCATTGAATCAGTTCTAGCATATTTCCGACCCTCTTGGGCTCATCCCAACCTCAGTGGGCAGAAACATTTGACAGAAGACAAAGGCAGGCTGCCTTGATCTGTCAGTAACTTTAAAAGCAAGCACAATCATGTCAGTACCTGCAAACGATACAGGATAAAAAGGTCACCAACCAGGAATGGTCACCAATGAATAGCCTTCTTTAATTCTTAAAGCACTCATACACCAAGATCTCACCCTCACACTGAAATAAAACAACAACCTAAGCTTGAAAAAGGCAGAAAAAGCTTCCATAAAATGAGATTGATGTGGGATAAGGATTTCACAACAATCTCTTGAGTGGGCAGAGGAAGGGGTGTTAGATCTGACAGCCTTGGAGTGGTCTTCTCACCAACCTTTTGCCAACCTTCTACATTTTTCTGACCTCATTTTTACTGGCTTTAAGATTCTGTGCACTCTACCACTGCTACCGTGCTTTCTCCCCTAAACATGCTCATATTGCCTCGTACCCAGTTGACATATTTAATTTACTTATAAGTCCCTAGTAAAGTGCACTACATATACCCAAGGACAGTAAATAAATTAAATGCTACTAGTGGGCTTTCAGCACTTATTGTATAACCCACTTATGTAGCCCTCTACCCATATCTCAGGCCTGCCATTGCAGAGCCTGTGGGCCTCATTTATGAAAAGTGACGCATCGCAGCGTGAAAACAGCGATGCGTCACTTTTCATTGCGCCCTCCTTGCGACATGCTGGATGCGTTATATTTACAGTATGACGCATCATGTCGCAAGGCGTAACAGATACGTCAGTATTTCTGACGTATCTGTAGGCACAAAAATGACGCATTGCTGGAGTGTGTCACAAAACTGACGCAACCCCAGCAATGTGTCCTTTCACATGGGGCAAGCCCCATGTGAAAGGGCCTGTGTCAGTCTTACGCCTGCTGTGAGGCAGGCGTAAGATATTGACTCAATGGCGTCCTAGAAGTGGTGCAGTGAAATCTCATAGATTTCACTGCGTCACTTCTATGAGGCTTACTTGCGTGGGAACACCACCCTGCATACATTATACCTGACGCAGGTATAATGTAGCGCAGGGGTTTACAAAGTGACACAACTGCTTAGATGCGTCACTTTGTAAATAGAACGCAACAGGGGGCATGTTTCACGCTGCCATTGCGTCACAAAAAATGATGCAACAGCAGCGCAAAACTGACGTATGGCCTCATAAATAAGGCCCTGAGTGTGCGGTTTACACTGCCATTTCGACCTGGTAAAAGAAACCTTTTACCAGGCCCAACCCAACCTTTTTATAAATATAAGTCACCCCTAAAGTAGACCCTGAACAATCCAGTAGGCAGGGTGCAATGTATTTAAAAGACAGGACATGCAGTTTTAAGTTTGACGTGTTCTGGTAGTAAGAAACTCTAAAATTCGTTCCTCACTACTGCAAGGCCTATCTCTCATAGGATAACATTGGGATTGCATTCTTTTAAGTATAATTCCCAATTGTGAAGAGATAGACTTTTCAAGATTGGTGTCTCTGGAATCATAATTTAAAATCACATCTTATGGTGAAGTCGGATTTTTAAACAGCAATTCTCAAAAATACCACTTTTAGAAAGTAGGCATTTTCTTACTTTATCCATTTGGTTCCTGTTGCCTGTCCCTGATATATGTCTGGGAAGGGTGACATCTGGGGGCTGTGTATTCCTCCTAGACAGCTACAAACAATGGGAGCTTAGGTGTGACTTGATGGGTCATCCAGGCTGGATGGGAGGGTGAAGCTGGACCCAGCCTCACTTACACCTAAAAAGGCACTAAGGGCTCCATACCCCCCTGTAGTGAGTCTGTAGCCAGGGCAGGAAGGGAGGACCTCACTGCACTTGAAAGACCTGTATTCGATGTCTCACCCACTTCAAAGGTACAACTGGTTATACATACTGGACCTCTGACACCACCACTTCCGTTCACCTCTGGACCAGTGAAGACTCTGCCAGGAAGAAGGACTTCTGTGCTGCTGAAGGACTGCCACTCTACTGGACTGCAGCTTTGCCGGATGCTTGCCTTGCTGTGCTACCCTGCCTGGATGAAAAGAACTAGACCTGCATCACTTAAACCCAGAGTATCTCCAAGGGCTAGCTGGCTGACCTCGTGATCCGAAGTCTCAGGAACAGAAAAGACTTCCAAACTACCTGCTTCTGCACATAATCACTGCCACCTGTGAGTCTGCCCTGCCAAGTGGTTGAACCGTGGATCAGAACCAGCTCATCATATTGTGTGTACTGGAACTGGCACATCGCTCCGGTTATGTGACCAGAGCCGGTGTTTTGTCTCTACTGCATGGCTCAGCCCCGAAAGATCGCCTTTGTAACCACCACTGCACAAGTACTCTGCATCTCCATTGACGGCATTTTCGACTACGACAAATCTCCACATCTCAGCTTTGTGCTCATCAGAGCTGACGCATCATCACTGCTGCACAGATCAGGACTGGTGCATCGCCACCACTGCATGGATCTACACCGAAGCATCACTTAGTCTGCGCCTTGCATCTTCAACGTCGATGCAGCCAGGATCAAGGTATTTTTGTTGAGCACTGGGTCCCCTTATCCGGCCCGTACTCCATCGCGGTCAGCCTGAACCTTTTACTTAGTCCTGATATGGCACGCCCAGATATCCCTTGACCGTAAGTTGGTGAGAGACACTCGAGAATACAGTATTTAAGGAGGTTTGGGAAGGAAGCACTGATAGACTTTGGCATCAATACATGATGATCTCTAAGGACTGAATACTAAAAATACTTTGAACCCACGGGAGGCGCTAGGGCGCGCACAGCAGAATGGCTGGGTGTTTACACAGCTCCGCCGGACGGCTCACAAAACGCGACTTGAGCGGTCTATTTCGACCCCCACGACCACCAATGAACACAGATTCGGGGATGTGATTGCATCCTGCCCCGAATGTGGCGAGTACAAGTACCCATGCTGCGCTATATCGACATGAAACGGCGCAAATCCCTGGTGTAACTGGCGCGAGGTGACAAGATGGCGGCCGACGCCGCGAGCGGCTGCTGAACGCCAAGCCACCGCGATCACTATGGCCCCTGTGACTAATCCAGCGATAAACTGTGAGTGCTGCCCACATGACCACAGGCGCTCCAAGTATGAAATTACTGAGGGACCAGGAACTAACACGGCGAAGCAGTGAGTGGCCCCTTTAAGAAACGCGAACCGGCGGTGCTCAAAATGGCGGCGCCCATGGGCACAGCGAGGACTGTTGATGTGTGGCCCGGAGACAGGCGAAATTAAGGCTGGAAGTAACAGACGACTGCGTCGGAGTCTAGTGCACTTCCCACCGACGATAGCACATTTGACCCGGAGCACGCAGTGAGTGTAACACTCGGAGGGTGAATTAGGCGCAAACTGATGCAATCTCGATCCTTGGTCAGCGTGGCGCCTTGAACGCCGGATCGGGGACACAGTGCGTCGCCACTGCTGACCGCCTTCGATTGGATACTGAGCGGATAACTGGGCTCGGGCAACTGCGAAGTGTGGGTCTGTGGTGCTGGCGTTCGCGTTACGGCAGAGGCCAGCGCATGGATGCGAACGAGGGGCCGTCAATCTGTGGCCCAGTGTTTCGAGTGGTGGCTGTAACGCGCGCAGAGAGGCAATACCACTGAGGCGGCGAGCTGCGGAACATAGTGCTGGGCATTGTAACGTCGTGAAAACAGCGCGGACGAGTGACATATGGTGGCAATTCCCAGCATTGCGGTCGGCAGATAAGTACAGTCCAGGGGAACGCAAGATTTGTCAGGGAAGGTACACACACCAGGCGGCAAATCACGAGCAGGGACACCCCGTAATCCTGTGAACGACGAGCATACACGGGCTGCCACGATCGCACTCTCTGCAACACAAACCTGTAACATCGGAGGGAATTGTTTGAGGGAGGCCAGATACACGCATAGCACGAACGATCTGGCGTGGTGATAGGAGGCTGCTTCGAGGTGACAGGTCCGACAAAGGCAGGTACCCACCGCTGGAGAACTATAATCACACGCAGCTTCGCAGCTCTTGATAGTCGGGAGGAGAGAACAAGCAACTGAGGGAACTGGGGGACCACTGCGCTGTAGTGCCCCCCGGGATCGTCACTCGGGGTGCGACTGCGGCGGCGACGGCCAGGACCACCAGGCCCAAGCGGCAACAGGCGGTTGCAGGGACTCCTGGAACACCTAGGATGGGGAAACCGGATAAACAGCAACAAAAAATATCTTTTGAGAACAAGAAAGCACCAAAAATCACGGAACATGCGCCAGAAGGGGAAGGGGCGCCAACTATGGAACCTATATCCAACATGGAGAAGATATTACTGTCCATACAAGCGAATGTACAAGATATCAACGGGAAACTAGATAACCTAACATGTAGAATGGACGGAATGTCAGACAAACTTGAGAAACATGGTGAAAGACTGGATGACGCCGAAGCAAGAATATCCACAGTGGAGGATGAATCGCGCGCCTCGACCAGCAAGTGCACCGGAATGGAACGCGTCCTAGAGGTGATTAAAGCAAGGGAGGAAGATTTGGAAGCGCGCTCCAGACGCAATAATGTGCGCATCACGGCCTGCCAGAATCCACAAACACGGGCAAGATGGAGATCTACATCGAGCAACTATGCAGAGACATTTTTGGAACAGAGGCCCTATCTCACATTTTCATAGTTGAAAGAGCCCACAGATCCTTGGCGCCCAGACCGAAACAAGGAGCAACTCCAAGGCCGATAGTGGCAAGAATCCTCAATTACCGCGACAGAGACACCATTCTGCGACTGGCACGCGAGAAAGGGAAAATTACACATCAAGGAAACACCCTAGAGTTCTACCCGGATCACACGGTGGCGGTTCAAGAAGCGAGGAAGGAATTTGCATCTGTTAAGGCCAAACTCAGAGAATTAAACGTGGGATATTCCATGCTGTACCCGGCGAGGCTGCGGGTGACATGGAATGACAAAGCAGTGATGTTGCCGTCCCCAAAAGCAGCCCAGGAATTTGTTAAAAAGGTGGTACAGCAAAACAAGCAACGTGCACGAGACGATCAACACACGGACTCAGGCGGAGCAGAGTAAGAAAGGAGGGGGAAATATGCAGACTTATGGTAAGATTCTCTGTTTCTATAACCTCAGGAAGACAGCATGCGCGGACCCTGTGGGCCGCGGACTTGTAGGCTCTTTGCTGGCATGCATTGGAACTGACCCGATCTCAAAAATGGCACGAATGGAACTAAATGCATGAAGGAAAATAGAACTTTGCATATTTCTGAATGATCGCGCTGCGGTCACACTTACACGAGGGTCCCGAAATGTCTGATATAGCGCGATGTAGCTCTCCTGCGTGGATGACCGCGTATGGGGGAGTCTAGATTGCTAACCTATAAAGCACTGTGTCGCACTAATGGGTTAGAACTGCAGGCCCACCCTACCATTGTGGTGGTGTACCGTTAATAACATGCACGTGGGACATCACCTGCTACAGAGAACTACACTGTCACACCAGAGAGACCGGGGTCTGTTGGTTGGATCCGAGTTGGATAGACATCATACACATATATGTATTGTGAATATGTGAGTCGTCCGCACCCATTACGTTGGGTGTAGAGTTGTGCCCCAGGCGGACCTCCAAAAGGGTAACCCCCACCAAAGTTGTTTGCATTTGACTGTTTGTTTTCTCTCTTTTATTTTTATTTTTCTTAAGGGATGTTTACAATGGGGAAATGGCTTCGGCAGAATTGGGATGCTGGAGTGGGTGGGGGCGGGGGGCAGGGGAGACTTTTTCAGGTTTTGAGACTGAAGCAGGTACCATATGTTCATCTACGAGGTGTGGGTGGGAGAGGGACGGATGAAGTGCACTTGGTCTCAAATGGGGAAATGAAGTTATGTTCCGTATTTGAGTGTCATCAGCTACTAAGATGGATCCAGAGATTTTATAGATGGCACAGTTAGCTGGGGATACCAGTAGAAATCATATCAACCTCCTCACGTGGAATGTTCGAGGTTTAACTCAACCGAAAAAAATAAGACAGATATTTGCTTACTTAAAAAGATGGGAAGTGGATATTGCGGTATTGCAGGAGACACATATTGCACCTAACACGCATGCACAGATAGGGGGAAGGTGGTCGGAATCCTCATATGTGGCTAACTACTCATCTTATTTGAGAGGAGTGATCACGCTAATCCGCAGAGGTGTGAACTTTACGGTACATACGGCTATAAGTGATCCCAATGGCAGATATGTTATTGTGTCAGGCATGCTACGCGGGCATAAGATAACGCTTCTGAATGTGTACAGCCCGAACACGGACGCCTCAGAGTTCTTCCAGGAACTGTGGGTGCATCTCCAAACACTAGCGAATACTCACATCATATGCGGGGGGGACTGGAACGTAACGATGAAGGAGGGGGTGGACCGTTCCTCACACTCATTAGAACCACATAAGCAGGCCAGGGTCAAACTTCAGCACATGCTCTCAGACCTTTCATTGACAGACATATGGAGGAATAAATTCCCAGACGCCCCGGGAGCCACACATATTTCCGCGGCCCATCATAGCTGGTCACGCTTAGACTACTGGCTGGGGTCGGACGGCATTGCGTTGTGGTCAAGAGATATAAAGGTCTTGCCCAGGACTCTATCGGACCACAATCCTGTATTATTGGCCCTTGTATTGCCGAACTATATCACGCCCCCTTTTCACTGGAGATTTAATTCCCGCGCACTCACAGACATGATTTACGCAGACACCATCCACAGAGCGATCAAAGAATACTTCCTAATAAACGAACCTATGGTAGAGGACCCGGGACTATTATGGGAAGCATTTAAGGCCACGATACGGGGAGTATGCATGAGCACCACGATAGGTATTCTAAAAGATATCCGAAGACAAATTACACGTTGTGAAACACGCATGAGGGTACTGGAATTAGCCTACTAATCGACCCAAGATATCGCCATTTTGGGTGAACTGAGAACACTACACTCAGAGCATCAAACATTCGTCGACGATGAAATTAAGTACTTAGACAAGAAACACTCAGCCAGATCGTACGGGGAGGGGGGCAGGCCAGGCAGTATGCTGGCGGCCAAAATTTGCGATGGCAAAGGGCACACACTTGTCCTACGTATTAAAACGGATGATGGTTCGCTCCACACACAGGCTACGGACATCTTAAAATGTTTTGCAGAAGGTTACGAGGAGCTATACAGGTCACGACCGATAGCATCAGGGGAAGACACTTTTAGCTATTTAGAAAATGTGGCAATAGGCTGGCTCTCGGACGGACAGAGGGAACTATTAGCATCACCCATCACGGTAGAAGAAGTGACTGAAGTAATTGGATCTCTCCCAAATGGGAAGGCACCAGGCCCTGATGGGTACACTAATGAATTTTACAAACGATTTGTAGACGTCCTTGCCCCACACATGGTAGAAATGTATGGAGCAGCGTTCGAACAGTCAGAATTACCCCCAACATTGCGTGAAGCGGCAATAATAGCACTCCTCAAGCCTACTAAAGATCCGGAGGTGTGCGACTCCTACAGGCCGCTTTCACTTATTAACACAGACTCTAAAATACTGGCGAAGTTACTTGCCATGCGTCTGAAACTGCTAATGGCGAGGCTGGTCATACCAGATCAGGCAGGGTTTATTCCTGCACGTTCCACTTCCCATAACACTAGATCGTTGTTCGCCCTTTCACATTATCTTCATCCATCGACAAGAGCAGTAGCGGTTATGCTAGATGCCGCTAAGGCCTTCGACTCCGTAGAGTGGGAATATTTGATCACTATTTTACATAGAATGGGATTCCCCAAACGATTTGTACAGTGAGTATCGCTCATATACACAAAACCGTGTGCCAGAGTACGCATCAATGGTTATGTGTCAGATTCATTTCCTATTCAACGTGGCACCAGGCAGGGCTGCCCGCTTTCACCGCTGTTATTCGCGTTAGCACTCGAGCCCTTAGCCTGCATAATACGACAAAATTACAAAGAATCGGCGCTTCAGTTCCCATCCAGACCCCTGCACATCTCTCTATACGCAGATGACATGCTGCTATATGTCCGCGACCCCAACACACATTTAAATCCAATCTTGCGTGAATGCATCAAATTTGGTGGACACTCAGGACTGGCCATAAACTGGTCCAAGTCTTCCATTATACCCCTGACAGACATGACAACCCCTCAGGACACTGAATACCCTTTGGAGTGGCAGTCAGACCCTGTGAGGTATTTAGGTGTGTTGTACCATAGAGACCCCGAAGTGGTTATCAGATCAAACTATGGCACAGCCATATCCAAACTGGAAGATAAGATAGCACGCTGGATACAACTACCCCTATCGTTAGCGGATCGTATAGCGATCGTAAAGATGAACATACTACCTAAGCTATTGTACCTTTTTAATAACATTCCTATTGAACCACCGGCAGCAGTGTTCCGTCGTATAAAGGCACTTGTACTAAGACTTATATGGGCTGGTAAGCAAGCACGTGTAGACCTTAGGACACTCACACTTCCGTATATCAGGGGAGGCTTCGGGGTGCCAGATTTTTTTTTGTACTACTTATGCGCTCAAGCGCAATACGCCGCATATTGGTTTCACGAAGTACCATATCTCAAGCACACTGCTATTGAGGAGGGAGATGCGTCACCAATACCATTGACATCGATCCTCTCCCATATACGACAGCCCCTACATGCACAGTACCCTTTGGTTCCCCGCTGGAGCGGGTTGATGCCTTTACCTACCTGGGAGTTACCCTCCAGAGAGATCTAGGGTGGACCAGCCAATTAGATATTGCAGTGCTAAAGCTGGTGTTCTTCTGAAAAGGTTTAACTCCTCAACTACAAAGCCCATTAGCCCATTACTGGAGGTATATGGGATGAAGGTGTTAAGTTTGGCCCTTTATGGAGCCAAACTTTGGGGTTTTGAGAATTTAAGAAACCTGACGCTAGCAGAAAATGAATTTCTGCGAAAAGCAGCTAGCGTTCCCACAAGTACCCCATTAACACCGCTAATGTGGGACCTTGGAAAAAAAGGGGTCCAAGATCTTGCCTCTCTGCGGCCTTTATTGTACTGGTGCCGCACAGGGCTTGAGGGAGATAATGGCTAAGGATTCTTGCCAAAAAATACACTGGCTGAAGGCCATTCGGACCCTACTATCTAGATTGGGAATGAGGGAACTGTGGGATGACCCGGTAAATGCTGCATTCCCCTCCAAGAAAATTTTGAAAGAAAAATATTGGGAGATGGTGAATGCAGAAGTCTGTACAAAGGGTGTCTCCTCACACTTAACAGGACGTTTTCTGGAGTTTAAGGCCCAACCGAAGCTGGAAGTATATTGGGATGCCATAGAGAAACAGCAGGACCGTAAACTCTATTTTCAACTTAGAGTAGGCTCCCTTCCATTAAGATCATTCACAGCTAAATGGGCTGGTGATAACGGTAATGACAAATGCCCTAAGTGTGGGGAGGAACAAGAGACAATAAGTCATCTCCTTTTTTTGTCCCTTGTATCCCGCCCCTAGATCAATGTGGGTTAATCCCATTTGTAAATTGCTTGGCACACGTAGACATGTAGAGGCTTTAAGAATCCTATGTACAGACCCTAGTCCCCGAAGTGCTATTGCTGTGGCCAAATTTTTGAAATGGGCATGGGTGATTCGTATTAGACAAATTGCGGCTGAGACCTGAATATTAAGTTCCTATCACTCTTATTTAGCTGTAAATATGGGGGTTGCTTCATTTATATATATTACCCTGGACTGTACGAAAATTGACGAGTTTTTTTTTTAGGATTTTATGGAATTGTGAAAAATGATATTCGGCAACAGTCTATAGTAGTTTAATCCTTTCTTAATATTTATTGTATCTTTTAATGGATTTTATATTGGAAAACTGTGGATTTTATGTATACTTTTATGACTTAACTGTCGAATAAAGTTTATAATAATAATGATTGTGAAAGAAATAATCAGGTTCTGAACCAGTACCCTGTGGTACTTACCCAACGGAACCACTTGTAGCTGTTAACCCAGGTTCCTAGGGATACAGGGTGACCCCATTGATCTTAGTGGTACAGATATCCAAAGTAAGCACTTTATTGCTTATCAGAGCTATTTTACAGTTTATTCCTTAACAATTCATATCTTAAGTTTTACTAATTGGATTTTTTAATTTTTTGTCTTGTTTTATTTATTAAATTGTCATATTTTTCTAACCGAGTTTGGGATCTTTTTGTGTTTTTTTCACTGTTTTACTGTTTGAAGTGTTGCACAGATACTGTACACATTTCTTTAAGTTAAGCCTGACTGCTCAGTGCTAAGCTACCAGTTGGTGAGCACGGGTTAACTTAGGGGTTGCCTGCTTATTACCCTGACTAGGATTGTGGTTGCTGCCTGACTTGGACTCATACCCTAGTCAACCAAGAACCCCATTTATAAGAAGGAATATTTGGCCACCCTTCTAAAAAGAAATGCAATCTTTTACACAATACTTCTAAATCACAGCATAAATGATCTCTTTACATTTGTTTATTCAGAATTCGTCCACTTAAGCTGGTGATTGGTGGTTTGAGTGTGCAACAGAAGGAGTCCAGACTCTGCTGACATTATTAGCAATAGATCATTGCATGTAATTAGGCATAAGGTCCAGTATTGGGTTTTAAAAACCATTATAATAGTCATAAAAATCTGCTCAATTGAAGTGAAGCAGGACTAGAACTCGAACTCCCAGAGTGCATTAGATTGTTAAATAGAATGAAAGGCTAGGACTGGATCATTGTGTCTACGATGACATTGGGTCATCTGTTAACCTTTCTTTAAGGACCCGTGTAACACGTGCTAGTGACATCTTGACATGTAACGTGGTGATAAAACACAACATTCAGAAGCCCACACATTGCCCTACGATATTTATTCAGTTCCTGAACTTCCATTAATATGTAAGGGTTAAGCACAAATGACAAACACATTTTCATGCAAGTTAGAAGGGAAGACATGGCCTGATCTCTGCTTTACTTTGCAGGTCTTCATCAGCACAAAGAGAGGGGGTTGGCTACTCAGTCGTGTTGGCGATCACGGCTTCCCCTTCGACACGCTGATGACCACAAGGTTCAAGACTTGGCTTCGGTTGTCCCTCCCAGTTCCTATAGCGAACTGGATGTTTGAGAGAAAGCTCAATCAGTGGTTTGACCAAGAAGCCTATGGCTTGCAGCGTGACAGGCATGTATTACAATTTTTTTTTTACCCAGATCATTTCCCTCTCAAAATGGCAACCCTTGGTTACCAAGGGGTGCCACCAGCATCCCCAAGAGTTTAAACTGAGTGTATTTGTAAATTTTGTTAATCCAATATGTTCATACTGTTAAAATCTCAACTGCAGAAAATATGTAGCACAAATATGCCTGAGGCACTGAGACACCTCAGACTGACTGTACAGCACCTCCAGTCGGCAAATGTCACATACTTAGTCATCTTTATGTTTTATTCTTTTGGCATTTTAGGGAGCTTTTTGAACTCCTCACAATATAAAGAAACACACAATACAATCATGCAGACATTTAGAGCTCCCTAAGATCTAAGGATCCACTGTCACTCCTATTAATCAGCACAAGCAATAGGTCACACAAATAATACATATTTGTGAGAAAAATGAAATTAAACCACACATTTGCGTAGCTCAGTACCAACCAAGTAAGCCATTTTCAATGGAAATTGCACTTAACCATCAAGCCACTAAAGGAGCTTAACTTTGGCGGACTTATGATCTCTAAACAAACACTGCTACTATAGAGTCGCTTTTTCTGCGCAGCATCCCTCAGCATTGCAAGCCCTGCAATAACATGCACATCAGATGCACAGCAGATCTTCTAATATTTATAAATACAACGCACTGGCACCAACCCCCCCTTTAACAATCATAGGGCTTTTTTACAAGTCTCTTGTGCCACCTGTGCGTCACTCTTAATCAATCAATCAATCAATCAGCAAATTTGTAGAGCGCGCTACTCACCCGCTAGGGTCTCAAGGCGCTTGGAGGGGGGGATTCGCTACTGCTCGAACAGCCAGGTCTTGAGTTGCTTTCTGAAGGAGAGATGGTCCTGGGTCATCCGAAGGTGGGTGGGGAGGGAGTTCCATGTCTTGGCCGCCAGGTAGGAGAAGGATCTTCCTCCGGCGGTGGATTTGCGGATTTGTGGGACGGAGGCGAGGGCGAGGCTGGCGGATCGGAGCTGGCGGGTGGGTGTGTAGAATGTGAGGCGGCTGTTGAGGTATTTCGGGCCCATGTCGTGGAGAGCCTTGTGTGCGTGGGTGAGGAGTCTGAACGTGATCCTCTTGGTGACAGGGAGCCAGTGCAGGTCTTTCAGATGGGCAGAGATGTGGCTGTGGCAAGGGATGTCCAGGATGAGTCGTGCAGAAGCATTCTGTATGCGCTGGAGTCTTTTCTGAAGTTTGGCTGTGGTTCCGGCGTAGAGGGTGTTCCCGTAGTCCAGACGGCTGGTGACGAGGGCCTGGGTGACCGTCTTCCTGGTTTCGGTAGGGATCCACCGGAAGATCTTTCGGAGCATGCGCAGGGTGTTGAAGCAGGAAGACGAGACGGCGTTGACTTGCTTGGTCATCGTGAGGGAGGAGTCCAGGATGAAGCCCAGGTTGCGTGCATGGTCCATTGGCTTGGGTGCGGTGCCCAGTGCAGGGGGCCACCAGGAGTCGTCCCAGGCGGAAGGGGATGGTCCGAGGATGAGGACTTCCGTCTTGTCTGAGTTCAGTTTCAGACGGCTGATCTTCATCCATTCCGCGACGTCTTTCATTCCTTCCTGGAGGCTGGCTTTGGCGGTGGCGGGATCGTTGGTGAGGGATAGGATCAGCTGGGTGTCGTCGGCGTAGGAGATGATGTTAAGGTTGTGTTGCCGTGCGATGGCAGCGACAGGGCTCATGTAGACGTTGAAGAGGGTGGGGCTGAGGGAGGATCCTTGCGGGACGCCGCAGATGACTTCGGTGGTCGCGGATCGGAATGGGGGGAGGCGGACTCTCTGGGTTCTTCCGGCGAGGAACGAGATGATCCACTCCTTGGATTCCGGTGTTGCTGAGGCGCTGGATCAGGGTGCGGTGGCATACGGTGTCGAAGGCTGCTGAGAGGTCTAGGAGGATGAGGGCAGCAGTTTCCCCGTTGTCGAGCAGGGATCTGATGTTGTCGGTAGCTGCGATGAGAGCGGTCTCGGTGCTGTGGTTTGCCCGGAAACCGGACTGTGATGGGTCGAGGGATCCGTTGGTCTCAAGGAAGGCGAAGAGTTGTCTGTTGACGATCTTCTCGATGACTTTGGCAGGAAAGGGGAGGAGCGAGATGGGGCGGAAGTTCTTGAGGTCCGTGGGGTCCGCGGTCGGTTTCTTCAGGAGGGCGCTCAGCTCGGCATGTTTCCAACTCTCCGGGAAGGTGGCGGATGCGAAGGAGCTGTTGATGATGTTCCGGAGCTGGGGTGCGATAATGGAGTCGGCTTTGTTGAAGATGTGGTATGGGCAGGGGTCGGTTGGGGAGCCGGAGTGGATGGTGTTCATCAGGCGGGTGGTGTCTTTGGTGCTGACAGGGGTCCAGGTGCGGAGGGTGGTGGTGGGGGGCGTTGGTTCGGTGGTTGGGTGCGTGGTCTGTGCGCCGAAGCTGTTGTGTATGTCGGCGATCTTGCGGTAGAAGAACGAGGCGAGTGAGTCGCAGAGGTCTTGCGAGGGTGTGATATCGTTGTTGCAGGCACTGGGGTTGGAAAGCTCTTTAATGATGCCGAAGAGTTCCTTGCTGTTGTGGGTGTTGTTGTCCAGTCGTTCTTTGAATGTTGTCCTTTTGGTGGTGCGGATCAGCTGGTGGTGTTTGCGGGTGGCGTTCTTGAGGGCTGTCATGTTTTCTGTTGTCTGGTCATGGGGCCAGGCTTTCTTGAGGGTGCGGCAGGTTTTCTTGGAGTTTTTGAGGTCGTTGGTGAACCACGAGGCTTTCCTGCTGCCGGATCTGCTGGGAGGGTTCTTCAGTTGTGCGAGGTCGTCAGCGCAGGTGGTGAGCCACTGTGTGAGGTTGCTCGCTGCTTCGCTGGGGTCCGTCGTGTTGGTGGGTGGGTTCTGGCTGAGGGCGGTGGTGAGCTGGTCGGCGGTGATCTTGCTCCAGTTTCTGCGGGGGACCTGCTGCGGGTGGTGGTGGGTCGTGGTTCTCCTGAAGTTGAAGTGGACGCAGCTGTGATCTGTCCAGTGTAGTCCGGAGGAGTGGCTGAAGGAGATGTGCTTGCTGGAGGAGAAGACGGGGTCAAGCGTGTGGCCGGCGTAGTGGATGGGGGTGTTCACCAGTTGCTTGAGTCTGAGGTTGGCGAGGTTGTCCAGCAGGGCGGCGGTGTTGCAGTCCTTGTTGTTCTCTAGGTGGAAGTTGAGGTCCCCTAGGAGGATGTAGTCTGATGAGGTGAGGGCGTGTGGACTGATGAAGTCTGCAATGGCTTCGCTGAATTGTGTGCGTGGTTCCGGGGGTCTGTAGATGAGAGTGCCTCTGAGGGTGGTCTTGGGGTCGGTGTGTATCTGGAAGTGAAGGTGCTCGGCGGCGGTGAGGGTGTCTTCGGAGTTGGTCGTGATGCGGATGGTGTTTCTGTGGACAATGGCGATGCCTCCTCCGGTTTGGTTGACGCGGTCCCTCCGGGTGATCTTGTAGCCATCCGAGATGGCTATGGCGATGCCGGGGGCTGAGGAGGCATTCATCCAGGTTTCTGTGAGGAAGGCGACGTCTGGTGATGTTGTGTCGAGTAGGTTCCAGAGTTCGACGGCGTGCCTGTGGACGGAGCGGGTGTTGAGCAGGATGCACTTGAGGTGGTTGTTGCTGGTGCTCGGCTTGGCGGGTGCGGTGCAGGTTCGGAGGCAGGTGAATTGGCAGACTTGGCAGGTGAAGGGTCCGTGGGTGCGTTTCAGGGTGGCTCGGTAGCAGGTGGGGTTCCGGCCGGCGTTGAGTGCGTGGAGGGCGGCGGCGTCGTAGGTCCATCGGGTGGGCTGGCATCGTTGAGGACCAGGGTTCCTGGCGCTGGCCGCGGTCGAGGCGTGGACGGGCATAGATGGGCTTGCCTTCGGCGCACAATCGGCGCGCCCGCTGCGCGTGGCCGCTGCGCGTACGCGCGGTCCCTGCCATTTATGGCCAAGTGGGAGGGAGGAGCAGCTGGGAGGCGGGAGCGGGCGGCAAATGGGGAGCGGGAGACAGGAGAGGGGGGCGGGGCCGCAGGAGAGCTGCGGCGGGGAGCAAAGGGGGGGAAAGAGCAGGAAAGTGGAGCGGGGGAGAGCGAGGGCAAGCCTGGAGATCGGGGCAAGCCTGGAGAGCGAGGGCAAGCCTGGAGAGCAGGGGCCCTAAGGAGAGGTGCAGCAAGAGGGCCAAGCAGGCAGCGGCAGCAGAATCCGGGCACACGGGGGCCGTGCGGTAGTGGTGTGACAGGGTCAAGGGTCACAGCTCACTGCCGCGGGGTCCCCGCCATTTATGGCCAAGTGGGATGGAGGAGCAGCTGGGAGGCGGGAGCGGGGCGGCGAATGGGGAGCAGGAGACAGGAGAAGGGGCGGGCCCGCAGGAGTGCAGCGGCGGGGAGCAGAGGGGGGAAAAGAGCGGGAAAGCGGAGCGGGGGAGAGCGAGGGTAAGCCTGTGCAAGCCTGGAGATCGGGGCAAGCCTGGAGAGCAGGGGCCCTAAGGAGAGGCGGCAGCAAGAGGGCCAAGCAGGCAGCGGCAGCAGAATCCGGGCATACGGGGGCCGTGCGGTAGTGGAGTGACCGGGTCAAAGGTCACTCTTAATATGGGAAGAAATTGACATACCGGAGGTGTAAGGGGCGTGTAAATAGGTGCCCATGGGCCTAATTTACGAGGACCTAGTGGCCCTTTTGCACCGCAGAAGAATCATTTTTTAGATGCTCTGGTGGCACAATGTGCCACAGCATATTTACAAGGCCACACAAAGCCACTTTGTGTGGCTTTTCATGGCCTTGTAAATATGTGTCCCTTTCATGCAGAGCACTGCGTGAAAAGGGCGTTCCATGGGTGTTGCTGTGGGTGTTCCCACGCAACACTCATGGAATCTGAAGCATTCCCAGATTTACGATGAATCGTAGACCTGGGAATGCGTCAGATTCTTGTGCCACCCCAGGGGTGGCATTTGGAAGGTGCAACAAGGCAAAATATCCTTATTTCTCCTAGTTTTTCCTCTTCCTATGTGCGCTGCATTGTGCAACACTCAAAGAAGGAGGAAATGGACTCCATTTATTGATTTTGTGCAGAAAGGAGTCCCTTCCTGCACAAAATCAATCATACCTGTGACGCAGGCACCCATGCAACATGGCGCAAGGGTGCCTGCGTTGGTGTTAGGCTGCTTTTTTAGTGCCGGCGCAGGGGTGACTACAGGAATACATTGTATTGTTGTGAATACTGTGGATTCCTATACTTTTACAATGATGCAGCGTGTTGTTTCCGATTTTTCTTGTAGCACTGTGCTGCACCATTCCATTGTAAATTAGGCCCCATGTGTTTAACTTGTACAAATCATGTGATCCACTCGACACACCACCCCATGCTCCATTCCTCTGTCAACTGCCCTAAATGTTTATACCTGGGAGTAATGATGTTCTGTATCCACGTCACTACAGCTTTGTGCTTACCAAGTATAGAAAAAATAGTCACACTTACAGGGAGGGATGTGTCAAGAATACATAGTATCATTTTTGATTAAGTAATCATGTTCAATCCATCTATTTATTCATGGAACAAAATAGCCTGACCATAAAACATTAGGACATTGTAAACCACCAAACAGTTAGTTCCCAGACTAAATAGAGGAAGACCTTTTATGGCTGAGATCCTTTATAAGATCACAGAGCTTCAAGGTGCCTTGCAATATCCTTTGACTTAGTGCATGGGGTGTGCTATTCCTTATAATATGTGGCTTCACTAACATTTTCACCCAAACACCTATTTGGTCGCTTGCTCCTTCTCATGGAAGAGTTCTGGCTGCAGATATTTTAAATACCTGTAGAATTGTATAAAAAATAGATCAAAAGGCAGATAATGTAAACAAATGTTAAGCATTTCGATTCAAGGTCATGTCAAAGCCAATTTTCCTGATTTAAAATCTGTTACGTTGATGGATTCAAACAGTAGAAGCTAAAGATAGAAGTTTAATTAAAGCACAACTTAGTTACATGAGTAAGATCCTCAATTAAAAACATACCCGAAGCGATATTGACATCATCTGAGTCCATCACTTTTTAATCCTGTCTGCCTGGTCCTGGAGAAACCCCTGGCACATCATGGAACATGTTTCATCCAACAACACCATGCCCTGACCAGGTGCAACACTGGCACTGGCCCCTACAGAAACGGTACTCATCACATTCACTGTTTTTCAAAGCAAATAAATGAAGAACAGCCGTGCGCAAACTACCACAACATTCATCACGCAACAACAATCCAAACAGTCGACATAGCAGAACTAAGCAAGCATTTGCAATTCAATCGGTCTCGCCTTTTGGACCTTATAAGTGTTTAGCCATTCAACACATATATGACATCTTACGAACAACATACTTTAAAAAAAATATGCATTGAATTGCTGCTGCCTTGGGTGGCCTTTTGTGAGCTGAAGAGGTATAAATACTACTCCCATTGCCAGGCAACATGTTTCTGAGATGGTGGACTCTTCAAAGTACTGAGCCATTGCACCACATGAACTAACATGATTTCACCTTGCACATGTTCACCCAGAGGGGTGCTGCTCAAGCTTCCTGGAGTATGAGTGTGAGTGGCTGAGTGGCGTTTGGATTGTGAAAAGCAACACTAGTCGACATATGTCAATCTTGAAGTTGTTTGTTTCCTATGTAAGAATCATGATTTCCAGAAAAGGAGCATAGACAAACCTTATAATTTGTCCTCTCTATGATGGTGCTTTGCCTAGTGAATATTAACAGAGGTTACCAATGCAAGAAAAGGCAGAATATATTTCAGCCATGACAGTTTCCGTTAGTACTATGTAGAATGAGGCCCTTTTAAAATGAAGGGTGAATCACAACACATTTGTTTGCCTATTTTTTATCACATACATCACCCTTTTAATACCATTTTAGGTCCCTGGATTGTGCTCTGTGATGTTAGAACGCTCTACAGAATGACTCTTCTCAATACCTTTTCACGACTGTTTTCTCCTTTCCGATGTTAGCATGAGTTTGGTGTCTTGCTATTCTCCTTGGTACTAATATTCATCTTCAATCAGACCTGACAAAGAGGATTTTTGAACCCTTCATGAGCGATTTCCTCTTAGCTAGAGCAATTTTAAGAAGACACTTGTCAACTTTCACATATATTCATATATTAGATCTTCTGTGCAGTGAGGCACTGAGGCTACTGAGAGGAGCCGCCCTTTTTTCAGGCAGTCAAGAAGCGGACACACCAGACCTTCCCAGCGGCTCCTCACCGAGACACTTACTTAGACAAGCCATTATATTGAAACAATAGGATGCAGGCACATCCTTTTATGAGGGCATGGAACTCAGAGGTGACTTGAACTACTGGGGAATAACATAGTTACATGGCGGGACTGGTAATGTGCCACTCTACCAAGTTCCAGTTAGCCTCTGGGATAGAGGGGCTGCTTTAAATGTTGGATACACTGATCAAAGACGAAAGCCTCCGTGGACAAATTTTAGCCTTGGACCACTACTGCAGTGTGGAGTAAAGCCCTTTCGGCACTTTGTTTTCCTTACAACACATGAGTCCCTGCCTCACTTTGCTTTAATGTCACTTTTGTCGACTTCCTCTCCTCCTTCATAGCTGTCAAGAGACCCATAAATACAAAAATTGAATAAATAAATCAATACATTTTCAAAAAATTGCCTTTAAGCGCAGTCTTACTTAATCAGTCAGGGGCATATTACCACGCAATAGCGATAATTATCGCTATTGCTTGGTTAGAGACAAAAATGTATCGCCGACCTGCGGCGATTTTTATCGCAGATAAACCTTGGTATTACCAAGGTTTATCGCAAATGCGATAAAAATCGGCCGCAATGCATGAATATCGCTGAAAAGTCAGCCATATTCAGGCATTACCGAGCTAATGCTCTTAGCCATGTTATCCACCTCCCATTGGATAACATGGCTAAGAACTGCTCAGGGCAGGTGTTAGCTTTTGGAGATATTCGCGCTTAGCGCAAATATCTCCAAAAGTTGGTAATAGGATATGGCGATGTTAGCGACTGTTTCCAGTCGCTAACATCTTGGCACGCCCACTTTGCATGTCATTAGCAATCAATTTCTCTGACATGCAAAGTGGGGCCCAAGATGGTCGCTATCTCCTACTAGCTGTCGCTAACTGGTGTTAGCGACAGTTAGGTAATAGGGAGATAATTTTATCTCCGCTTTCTTGCCTTTTAAAGCCAAAAAAGCGGAGATAAACCCCCTTGATAATATGCCCCTCAGTCCTTCACAGAAGGCAGGTCACCAGGGTTCGCGCTTCCCCGCGGTGTACTTAGCAGCTGGACGCCAAGCGACGCACAGCATTCTCAATGCTTGCAAGCAAAACGTTTTGCAGCCAGCTGAATCTGAATTGAGACCTAAAATCTGAGGTAAATCCACTCAGATAAAGGTGCCTTGCAGAATTTTAAAAAATGGGCTCTCTTTGGAAGGAAAGAAATTAGGAATCAAAAGAGAAAAACATATGAATACGGTTTACAAATGTGATACGTTTTTTTCTTTTCTTTTTCCCTTTTTTCATACACTCAGCATATGAAGAAACATATCAGAATAACAAAATGGATATGCTAGAATGTACAGTTTCCTTCCCAGCAGATAAGTCATGATGAACACCCATTTCGGTTTAAATTGCTTCCGTACAAACTGTAACCAGCAATGTCTTCCTGAAAGAGTATTTAACTTTTTTCACTGGATTCGTGTTGCGCGTGGATTTCTTTCAGACAAAAACAGAGGAGACTGATATTTAAGCCTGGAACATGCACATCAGCAAGACAAGATGGCTGGGAACTAAATGTGAATAGCCCTTATTAAAGTAAAAGGGGTGTCCAAACCGGTAGATGGGGGAGGGGGGTATGGCGGGTATGTAAGTCCATATGACGGGTATGTAAGTCCGTGCACCAGTGCTGACCGCAATGCGACTGCAAGTATGGAAAGTGCGCTGGTGAAAATGCTGTCACTCACGTGACCTATTCACAGCCGAACACAACTACAATGGATAAAACATTTGGAAACTCAATATCCAAAACAAGTGGATGTAAAACCAAGAGCCGGCTGGAGCCACTAGAAAAATCAAACTAGTTCAGATATTTCCTGTTGCGGGTACTAGGCCTACTCACACAAGTGAGGTACCATTTTTATCAGAAGACTTTGGGGAATGCGGGGAGGGGGGAATTTTTTGGAACCACATAGATTCCAGAACTTTCCATCACAGAAATGTGAGGAAAATGTGTTGTTTGACAAAGTTTGAGGTTTGCAAGGGATTTTAGGTAACCGAACCTGGTGAGAGCCACACAAGTCACCCCCTCCTTGATTTCACTGGGTGTCTAGTTTTCAAAAATGTATAGGTTTGCTAGGTTTTCCTAGGTGCCGGTAGAGCTCGGGTTCAAAATCTACAGCTAGGCACTTTGCAAAAAAAGTGTCCGTTTTTACTGTAAGAATGTGGGGAATTTTGTGGATCCACGCAGATTCCAGAACTTTCCATCACAGAAATGTGAGGAAAATGTGTTTTTTGACAAAGTTTGAGGCTTGCAAGGAATTTTAGGTAACCGGACCTGGTGAGAGCCACACAAGTCACCCCCTCCTTGATTTCACTGGATGTCTAGTTTTCAAAAATGTATAGGTTTGCTAGGTTTTCCTAGATGCCAGCAGAGCTAGGGTTCAAAATCTATAGCTAGGCACTTTGCAAAAAAAGGGTCAGTTTTCACTGTAAGAATGTGGTGTGTCCATGTTGCGTTTTGGGCCTTTTCCTGTCATGGGCACTAGGCCTACCCACACAAGTGAGGTACCATTTTTATCGGAATGCTTTGGAGATTGCGGGATGGGTGGAATTTTGTGGATCCACGCAGATTACAGAATTTTCCATCACAGAAATGTGAGGAAAGTGTGCTTTTTTTACAAAGTTTGAGTTAATCTAGGTAACATAACCTGGTGAAAGCCACACAAGTCACCCTATCCTGGATTCCCATGGGTGTCTAGTTTTCAAAAATGTATAGGTTTGCTAGGTTTCCCTAGGTGCCGGCAGAGATAGGGTTCGAAATCTTCATCTAGGCGCTTTGCAAAAAAAAGGGTCAATTTCACTGTAAAAATGTGGTGTATCCAGGTTGCGTTTTGGGATATTTCTTGTTGCGGGCACTAGGCCTACCCACACAAGTGAGGTACCATTTTAGCAAATGATGCCGTAAGTGATTAAGTTGACCTTGCCAAGCCATACCTATACTACTGCAGAGGACAGAAGACCCCAAATTCCTCCTGGAAGCTTTACCTGATAACTCTTCCCTGATTCTTACAATTGACAAAGAATAAAGCGAATGGCAATCATGGCTTTTAGACTGAAAAAATGCAATCTGTCCTAATGGCGGTGGGTTCTTCTGGATATTGCCCTCTACTTCTTATTTCAGTATTTAAGTGATATTTGTAATACAATTGAAGAGACCGATACATTTTAAATTGGTAAAAAACGGAATTGCCACCCTTAGTAGTGGAGGTCTACAGAGGACCAATGTTTCAAAAAGCCATCCAACAAATCTTAGCTAAGTGGCTGTTTATGCTTTTTACACACATAGTTTTTGATAAAAAATATTTATCTCAACTCCATTCATAAACAATCCGTTGACCGTTTTAATTCATTGCACATATATTTAAAAATAGAAACATCTTCTTGTTCTTTATATGGGATGGATTCAAAATAGCCTATAGTGCGTTTAATAATATTCTAATATTTGAATTTTTTTAATATTTGTTCTAAAAACAGGCATTTAATTCCATAGGTTCCAAACAATATTGTTTCCCTGTTTGGTTTGAAGGTGTCTATTATTAAAAGCTCTCAAATCTCTTTGTCTTTAGCTCTGTTTGGAAAGACCCACTGGCCAACGACGACCTTCCGGCCTGCATTATCCGTGGCACAGTGGTGGTGAAACCGGCTGCAATGGAGTTTGCTGACACTACAGTCACATTTGAAGACAGGTCCAAAGAGGATATTGACGCAATTATCTTCTCGACAGGGTTCAATGTCTCTTTTCCTTTCTTGGAAGAATCTGACATCAAAATTAGTAGGGATAAAGTTTCTCTCTACAGGAACATCTTTCCATTGAACCTTGAGAAACCTACCTTGGCATTCATTGGTCTGGTCCAACCTATCGCTTCCATCTTGGTTACTTCAGAAATGCAAGCGCGATGGGCCACACGAATCCTCAAAGGTAGGTGTACAGTAGGGCAGTGAGTCATAGAGGCACAGTGCCACCTCAATGTATTTGACACTGTATGCGAGATACATTTTGTGCACCCCCTTTTTTCTTTGTTTCTAGCCTGTCAATGGTTTTTGAGTGATGCCACAGGAAGAGCATATCTCAGGTGACTGCCAATGTAGTCCATGCTAAGAAATGTCAATGCAGGGCCATAACCTAGAAAGAGGTTAGCTGCGGAATTTAAATGTAAGATATTTTAATAAATAAGCATATTATTTCCTGCCAAAACTACAAAACGTTATTTGGGAATTCAAAGAAAGTTGCAATTGTTATAAAATGTATTCTGAATTCACTTTTACTTCCCGGTAAAAGAAAAGACTCACCTTCCATTCAATCCATGCCCCATTCCATTCTTCATCCCTTTCTTCCGATCTATCTTAGAATCCTGGCACTGCTCTCATGCCTTCAGTCGCCCCCCCATTATTCACTCCTCCCCCCCACGAGAGGTGGGTCCGCCCGCTAGTGACTCCCCCACCCCTCCCAAATACCGCCAACCAGAGAACCCCCTTTAGGGCGGTTACCTGCCCCTCCCCCCCGGGGACCTACTGTGGATCTTTCGCCCCATCCCTTCATGCATTCCTGTGACACCATATCGCATCATTCCACAGCTTGCTCACCACATCCCTCACTTCCATCATATTATAGGCATTCCCGAGTGTCGAAAGATGCACTCCGTCATCCCTAAAAAGCAGTCTCTCTTTAAGTCGTAGTCCAGGGTGGGCTATCACCTTAATGTCTCTGTCCTCGCAAAAAACCCTCATAGCTCTGTTCAGCTTCCTCCGAGCTTTCTCAACTGCCCCATTCTTGATCACCCCCTTCCAAATCCTTCTGGGAACAAATTCAGTCCAAGTCCTAGATAATTTCTGTGTCATCACTTCCAAGTCCCTTTGCATCAGCTGCAAGAGCGCCAAACCCGACAGCTGAATCAAGTCATTCTCCCCCAAATGAATAATCAACAGATCTGGGCATCCTTTCTGAGGGACCATCTTCGCGAGCCAGGGCAATAGTGCTCCTCATCACATCCCCCCTTTCCCCCACCAATGCACCTCATGTTGTTGTCCTCTGAGTACCAGGTTACGGCGGTACACCTGTTGCTCTGCATATTTGGAGGCCCAGTGCACAAACGAATGCCCCACAATCCATGTGACCGTCTTGGCCCCCGGTCCGCCCACGCAACCTATGAAAGAAAAAAGGAATTAGTATACATCCTGGAATACAGCTACCACTAACCCCATACAACTCAAAACCCCAGCCCCAAGACCCTACTTCCTGACATACCACTCACAACACCGGGACTTCCACCTACCAATCCGCCGAATGCTGTCCCATGACCAACCTAGCCTTGCAGCTGCTGTCGCTGCCCCAATTCGGAAAGAATGTGTCCCAAAATCTTCTAGGTTCAAACCCAACCTGCCCAATGCCATGCGCAAAACCGCCAACAACTGCGCAGCTGTGACCCTGGCCCCAGACGCATGACAAAAGATCTCACCCCTTGTCCCCGCCGGAAAACTCACAAATGCCCTCCACTCAGCCACCGGGCATGCTCACCCCATCCACTCTCACACAGCCAGACCCACTTACCCCTCCCCAACTGATCCGTTTTAAACTGTCCCAACCAAATTCCCAGGTGACCAACCTCCAACCTGACCTCCTCATACCTCCTGCCGCTTCTGGTCCTCGTCCCCAACAACTCCGAGACCCTGAACACCCCAAAAAACATCCACACCATACACAACCTGAAAATACGAACCTCGAAACTATCGAAACTATCATAACAACACATCAGTAACACCTCAACCAAACGGACCAACAGTTCAAAGGTCACTGAGCATCCTACCAATGACCACATCCTTTGTAGGGTCAAAACCGAAAAACAAGGTACCATAGAAGGACAACCCTGCCAATTTTCCCGCAATGGTCGCGGACGACAACCCCTTGTCAATACAGTGTAATACAAACTGCAACACCCCTTTTTCGATCACTGAACGAACTCCACATGCGGCATCCTGCCACCATCCCATAAATGAGCCAAACTCCTCCCACACCAGCCTGTAGGTTCACCTCGTTGAGTCCGCCACAGAGTTCTTCACCAGTCCTAAAACCCTCACTCCCCCAAGGCCCAGAAGCCGGCCGGCAGTCTGGTGTTGCACCGATCCGCTCCAGGTGCCAATCTCCGGAACCGCTGCCACTGCGAACGAGACAAAGCATCCGCAATGTCATTATTCACTCCAGGGACATGCTTGGCTCAAAAAACCACATTTAACCTCAAACATTTCAGCATGAAACTCCTCAACAAGCGCAGCACTCTCAGATCTCTTGCCCTCTGTCGGTTGACCAACTCGACCACAGTCATATTGTCTATATGAAACAACACCGATCTGTTCTGAAACTCCAACCCCCATACCTCCAATGCCACCAACAGGGGAAAGAATTCCAAAAACGCAATGCTCCTCCCTTGCTTCACCCAATGGGCCGGCCACTCCTCAGCGCACCATCTGCCATCATAAAAGATGCAAAAACCTGCCGTCCCGGCTGCATCAGAGTAAATTTGAATCTGCCAAACCGTCCGTTTTTCCACAAAGTCTAGAGACACCCCATTGAAATCAGTGAGGAACCGCAGCCATGTCCGTAAGTCAGCCCGCACCCCCATGGAGATCCGGACCCTGTGATGTGGTAAGGTTGCCCACGACATGACCATGCCGAGCCGCCTGCAGAAGGTCCCTGCCGCCCTCACTACCCGGCATGCAAAGTTCAAAAAGCCCAACAGTTGCTGCACAGCCCATAACGCAATCCTCTTTTCTTCAATCGCCCACAACAGACATGCCTGAATCTCCTCCACCTTTGTCCACGGGAGGCGATCCATCCAGTGAATGGAATTCAGCTCAATCCCCAAGAAAGTCAAACAACAGCTAGGCCCAGCTGTTTTTTCAGGCACCAAGGGGACTCCAAACCGCTGCGCCATCTCCTGAAACTGTGACAGGGACCTGCCACAGTCCCCTGAGTGAACCTTCTTGATGAAAAGGAAATCGTCCAGATAGTGCGTCACGTCTCGATGCCCGCTAGTCCGTGTAAAAGCCCACTGCAAAAATGTGCTAAACATCTCGAAAAGCGCGCAGGAAATGGCACATCCCATGGGCAAGACCTTGTCCACGTAAATGGCCCCCGCAAACTGCATCCCCAACAGAGCAAAATCCGCCGGGTGAATTGGTAAAAGGTGGAAAGCCGATATCACACTTCGCCAATCCCGCCACCGACCCACTCACCCGCACAAGGTGAATGGCGTCATCCAAAGACGCATAGAGCACCCATGAGTCTACCGCTGCAATGAAGTCCTTCACGGACTGACCCTCCGGCCAGGAGAGGTGATGTATCATGCAAAACTTGCCCTCCTCTTTCTTTGGCACGACTCCCAATGGGGAAACGATCAGATGTTCAAGGGGCCAATCCGCAAACGGGCCCGCCACCCTACCTTCTAACACCTCCTTCTGCAACTTGGCCGCCGCCACCCCAGGCAATTCTTTAGCTGATTTAAGGTTGTCCGCCCATCTCCATACCCTCGGTGCTTGGAGCCCACTCGAAAGCCCTCCATGAAACCCCATTGCAACTTCAGAGCTGCCTACCTGTCTGGGTAGCATGAGAGCCACGGGCCATCGCCTCCACCTTAACCGGAGTAGGCGCCCTTCTGTCCAGGCTGCCCCCTACCCTTCGCATTTTTGTTGTGCCACTGCCCTGAAGGCGTGACCAGAATGTAAAACATTCAGTGACCGGATGCCGGCCTCCACATTTGGAGCACTCATGCTTGAACTTATAAGCGTAACACGAGCAATATCCCTTGTTGTAGCTCCAGCAGGCACCGGTAGTGCTGGTGCCGGGCTTAGCCGATGGAGCGGTGTGTCCTGTGGGTGTAGCAACCCCTCCCGCCCCCGACTGGGTGGGCCGCAACAGAAAGGACCGATAAGAGACCGGTAAACCACTGGCCGTGTGCGTGGACGCTGACGAGTGCGTCGATGCCATCCACTGCATCCACAGCTCCTGATCAATTTCCCCCCAAGGCTTGTCGGGGTTCACACTAACCCGGCCCGGAACTCCTGATCATAACTCAGCCAGGCAAACCCCCCAAATTGTAACTGCGCCTTCCTTCTAATATCCATGTACTTCAACAGGGGGATAGCCCTATCTAAGTGCTTCTCGCAATATATACTTGCGTAGATGAGGAAGGCAGATGTCCAATTCTCCATGTTCACTGGCACCCTGGGATGCCTAGTGAGCTCCCATTCCTCCTCCTTAGATCCTTCCTTCGCCTGTACCTCCCTGTGCATAATCTTGAACACGTCTACGTATTCATGCTTCCAAATCCTACTCTTAATCTTATCCGATAAGTGGGACCCCAGGGGCATGACCAAACCCATATATGGCAATTCCTTCTGATGCTTGTCCTCTCCTTTTCCGTCCTTGTCCTCCTTCCCGTCAGTCTTGTCCTCTTTCCCTACAGGTTTGTCAGTCTGGACCCCGGCCGTCACCACTGTCTTACCTGTCGCTGCCGCCCGACCCCTGACACACCAGTCGCCACCCCCCTGCGTCCCGTACCGACCCCTCCCCAACACCCACAGACCTGCAAGCCTTCTTCCTGTCCTCCTTCGGGCCCTCCTCCCAAGCAGACCACCAAGCCCCCTCACCTGACAAAGGCATCTGCGTCACTCCCAACCGTCCTTCCGAGCTGCTGGCTTTGGAGGTGGACACCTTCGCCTTGCCTGTCTTCTTCCGAGAGGTCTGCAAAAAACCAAGACCACTGTTGCTCTGCACCCCCCGTCCTGTCCACGTCATCCCTCACCTCCCCTTCTTCCAACTCCTCACTCTCAGAACCATAATCAAAATCCAACACAAGCTCATCCTCCACAGGCTTCCACATAACCTCACGACCGCTCTCTTACCCCTTTCTGCACGGCACACCACCACCACTCCCCCGCTCCACACACGCCGCTGTTGCCGCTCCCGCACTGGAGGGAAGGCCGCCGCAGACCCTGCTACTGCTTCAAGGCGGCATCCTGAGGCCGTCTTGCGCCCCGCCGAACCTGCTACCCCTCTGCTGACCTCTGCCAGTTGGGATCCCCCTACCCCCCAGGTCATCCCAACCTGGGCGGGCTCTGGCATTGTCGGGCCTTGCCGCCGTCCTTGCCGTCCCTGACTGCTCCTGCTTGGCCCCTCTGCCCCTCACGGCTCTCTCCCTATCGTCCTGCTCTGCCCAATGCTCCTCCTCCGAGGGAGGTGTAGTGGGGCCCCCATTTCCTCGTCCCAAGCTGCCCCTGCCCTGATCGCCTCAAGTTCAGCCCACCGGGCCTCGGACTCCTGCACTAGCTGACTCTGTTCTCTAATTTTGGCTTCCAGATCCATTGCCTCACATCTGGGCAGCAAGGGCGAGCAATGGCCCCTGGGACCAACACCCTGCATGTGCCTCAAAGGGGCGACTGCCCCGGGGGTCCCCCCACTCCCAGACCTTACTTCCTCCAGGCTCACTCTGCTCCCCCTCCCCTCTACCCCCTGATGGGCCAGAGTGCTAGATCGCTGGCCCACTGAAAGATCCAGGGGCCCAACCCCCCCAAAGGACTCAGCCTCCTTGTACGCTGCCTCCTGACCCTCACAGCCCACCCCCAGTTCTGGCTCCTCCTGGGCATCCGGGCCCGCCCCCACCGCCCTCAGCCCCCCTCCGGACCAAGCACCATAGGCCCTGCACCTTCAAAAGCTTACCGGCCCACTCCTGGCCCCCCCAGCCACAACCGCCGGGGCAGCACTCATCTGACGCGAAGGGGGGATTTTCTCACCCCCCTCTGCACACTCCCCTCCTCGTGTGCTGACATGGCCACATCTAGGCGCGGAGGCAGGCTCTTACGGCGGCCTCCGCGCTATGCTCCTCTTCCCCCGAGCCCCGCCCCCTCCCGGGCACACCACTGCTCGGCGGTGAAGGCTCTTCAATACAAGCCATCACCCCCGCCGACACTCCCACTGAGGCCACACGCGGGACTCGCTCCAGGCCCACCCACGGATCGCTCAACACTCCGGGCCTCAGCAGGTCCTCCTGCCCGGCCCTCCCCAGAACACGCAAGGCCTCCCTCACCGCCTCCGCCGTAACCTCGGCCATACCACCCCGCACCTGGTCCGCCGCAACACCGGAAACCGCCGACCGCTATGAATTGCTCCACCGACCAGTAGGCCCCCGCTGCGATCCTCCACAACACTCGCTCCTCCGATGGCCTGCCTGCACATTCGATAACCCCTGCTAACCTTCACAAACTAGCCCACCCAACAATGCCAGAATGCAGGAAGAGGAAGTTGCCTTCCTCTCCTGCATTCTTATACCCACCCCCCCAAACCACACCCCTACCCACAGCCTGGTCCTCCCCGCGCGAACGACCCGCCCACCCACCCGCCCACAACCAGGCACTTCTGCTTTCTCGCAGTGCGAGAAAGCAGAAACATAAATGGTGGTAGTTATTATACCATTTATGTTTCTGCCTTCTCGCACAGCGAGAGCAGTGAGGCAATGCCGCCACGCCCCTATGGGGGAGCCGCCACTGTTCCCAGTATGTATTCATGGCACAGCACACGCATAGACGTATACACGCACACCCATGCACTAGGTAAACGGGCTGTCCCCATGGGGCTTCTTTAATTTTTGGGCTGGTGATGGGAGGAGTTCACTGTCCTCCCGTCCCCTAACCCCAGGTGATTTTTGTTGTGGAGTCTTCCATATTTCAGGGTATACGTAAAACATGTTCATCTCCCCTTAATTAATTAATGTATTTATTTAGAGGGCAGGGCACTGGGCAAAGAGGGCACCCGTTTCTGGAAATACCGTTTGCACACTCCCTTCCAGGTATGGAAAAGCGCCGTATTTTCATCTTCATAAATCAGCCGAGTATCCCCTGGGCACTGCCTCCACTTCCGGCACACACTTGGCCAGCCATGTCAGCAGGGATTTACAAGCAAGGGCTGTTTTCTTCTATCTCAGCAGCACTTTGTATTTTAGTTTTACTTGCAGTTTCTAAATACAGAAGTTCATAGCCAAGTTAGAGAACTTGCATGGCGGTTTTATCGCCCCCTCCCCGCAATAGTCGGGCAACATTTAACAGTTTGACCGAAAGTGAAATCGGGCAAAGGTTGCGCAGTATAGGCCTGTAAGCATTTAACAAAGCAGAGAAATGTCCGCTTTGAATTATTTTTGTTAATTTAATACATTTTCAGCACCGAACCAAATACAGAGGGTCTTATTTACAAGTCCCTTGTTTTGTTTGTTTATACTGCTCTGTACAGCGACAGGGGATCAGTGGTATGAAGGTGTAGAAGGGTGATATGAATTACACTGTTTCCTTATACTGTTCCGGAGTAGTTGCTACTCGCAGAAAAAGCGCTTCAACTTCTCGTCAGGCGTAGTAAGCGCTATATAAATGCAATACAGTAATGGGAGGATCAGGGTTTGAAGGCGAAGAAGGGAGGTATGGACAATGCTAGGTACTTATACCAATCAGCACAGTTTGTGAATGGTCGGCTTTGTTAAAGCAGGTCAGGGGGAACTGACAGTGCTGTTTTCCTTAACCGCTTTATACAGAAAGGTAAGGATTTACATCACTCCGTACAGTAAGAGAAGGGTCACTGGTGTGAAGCATCACACTGAGAGCGCTGTTTGCTTGAACCGCTCTGCACAGAAAGCGAAGTGTCGGCAGTGTGAAGGGAACTGGATGTCAATGACAGGGCTGTTTGCTAATATCGCTCTATGCAGAAAGAGAAGTTTCAGCAGGGTGACGGAAGTGAAGGGTGATATTGATGGACCTGTCAGCTTAGACCGCTCTTTACAGCTAGAGAGTAGTCAGCTGCTTTAAGAAGTGAATGGGCATGCTGACAGCAATCCTCTCTGCGTGAGTGGAGTCCCGACGGTGTAAGGCACTGAAGAGTTATACTGACACTTTGGCTGGTCATACTAAGGGGGTAGTTCCATCAGTGAACTAACAGTCCCCCTATCTACAGCCTGTGCAAACTGTGCCCCAGCAGCTCCACTGTGTAGCCCAGCAGCAGATTATTTCCGCTGCCTATCTTGTGCCAGCTGCTTGGTTTGGAGTTTATCACTGCTATCCTCCTAGCTCTGCAGTCACTGCTGTGCTTACTCTGTTGCTTCTCATGCAACTGACACCAATGTTATGCTAGTGCTCTTATTACTTTTTTACTAATTATACTGTTACTACTAATGAACTAATGCTGCTGTCACAAAGCTACTCACACCCCTATTACTGCTCTCCTGCTGCTATTCTGTTCTTCTCCTTTATTACTGTTACTGCTATCCTGTTAACTGCTAATGCTGCTATGAGTGCCTACTGCTGACTTTGCTATTCCTGGCACTTCTGTTACTGCTGTCCTGCTCACACTTCTGTTACTGTTGTACTCCTCTCTCTACTATCACTGCTGTTTTACTGACACTAATATTAATGCTCTCTTGCTAACTTTTATCACTGCTCTCCTGGTAACTTAACTGCTATCACTACTCTAGTGCTCATGCTTACTGCTTTACTAGTAAAACTGCTGCATTACTATTCAGCTACTTCTGAAGTCATTGCTAACCTGCTAACTTATTCATCCGATACTAAACACAGTATATTAATATATTTATAATAGCAACTACACCACTAAGCTCATTAATATGCCGAGTCCAATTGGCATTGCCAATGCTATTCTTATTGCTCTTTTCTTACTTCCTGTAGGGAGGTGAAGTGAAAAGAGTGGTCTACAGAAAGGAAAAAATCAACCAGAGTTATAAAAAGAAGTGTTATTCTGTTCTAGCTGCTTTTGACTCTAGAGCTACTGGGTCTCAATGGTCTGGTTGAAGAGTATAGTATTTGCAACATCGTATTAGGTTACGAATATGTAGATGTTCACAAGCAAGTGGTGTGGAGGCGCAGCAGGAGAAATTAGAACAAAGAAATAGATTTGGAGCATGAAAATAATAGTTTTAGGCATATGGAACAAACTGTCACCCCCAAGGTTGTATTGTGACTTGGGCCAGAAGGTGGCCTACTGGTATGTGGTCAGACTGTGGGATGGTCCAGGTGCTCTTCAGGTACCAAATGGAGCCCCAGTGCAGACTGATGTATGGACACAGAGAAGCACATTTATGAAGGAAGGTTTGCCCAAGAAAATTCCAATAGATCTTTGGTCTTTGGATGTTGTGATCAGCTGCTGAACACAAGTGTCACGCAAAGGTAGTACTCTTACAAACAGATTGGCTAATCAGTGGTGTAAAGTACAAAATTCCTGGATATGTGTGACAATGAAGTGACTATCTATAAAAACAAGGTTATTGGTATTTATAAGGCTGTCCAATTGTTCAGTTTTCATTGCAGGGGAAGATCTAGCAGATTGTTCTCTGGTGCTTCACTATTTAGAGTATCCTTTTGGTGTTGTTGACGATGTTTCAACCCTACTTGTAGTGTGAGGGTCTCATCAGAACAGAGTGTGCCTGAGGACTACGGGGAGTCTTGGTGGTTTGGAGGAACCAGGGTTAAGGTCTTCCTCCCGGTGGATGAATTTGGGTATGGTAATGTCACTTAGGGTTCCTTTATCACTCTCTTTTCCTCTTCTCAAGAAGATCACTGACAAACTCTAAAGCGTTGTAGCAAAAAGTATATGTTTAAAGTATAAAAATAAATCCTCCCTTTTTACATAAATTTCCTTGTGTATCGCAATCAAATTTAAAAAACGTGATTCGGATGAATTAAGTTGAAAGAAAGATTTTGTTCTGGCTACTAAATCTATTTATAAACTAACTCTAGGCAGACGTGTTGTGTCCCATTATCAATCTCTCTTGATTAACCACACATAATATACCTGTGATAATATGAATTTGTTTAAAAAATGAGTTCAATGTGAACACTTGTTATAAGTTAATACCCAGTTCGCATGGATATATAGGTTGCTCTTATTTTTCAAAAAAGATGGCTGTAATAAGACACTATCTCATGCTTAGAGATTTCTTATAGCATGTTAGAAAAATTAGTATGTATTCCTCTTCTGTGGTCGACATGCCAACCTTTCAAAACGAAAGTCCTACTGAAAATAATGATGGACCAGCCAGTCTAAATTGAGTGGTCAGTCCGACACCAGCTTTGTCATTTCAATTCTGTATTGAGTTTTTCCATTACTGTAACAAGAGTGGTACATTTAAAAATAATACACAGTCAAATCACCACGCAGGGCAAGTAAACCAACAAGGTAAAATGCAAACTTATTACCCATCTGTAGACAAGCCCTCCATGGAAGACCCACAACAAATTTTGAGAAATACCAAAAATAACTGAGAATAAATCTCCAAGAACAGACACTGGAAGTGAGCAAGTAGGCAACAAATGCTACCTAACAACTTAAAGGGGGGAGAAGGAAGAACACAATCATCAAGAGGGGAACGGGAGAAAGGAAGCAATCTTCCACAGTGGGGGGAAGGAGGGGAGGGGAACACCCACATGTGAGGAAATAAAACAAGATGACCAAATGTCCTCAGCGCCTCCATGCCAAGTCTTAATGACCCATCCCTACAGAATGAAAATCAAGGTACCACCCTAGCAAAGTAAGCAAACAACAATAAGGATGAATGTCTGGGGAACCTCAATTGGAATTGGCCTTGTAACGGAACTTAGGGGTCTGCATTGAGCATGTCGTAGGGTGAGGTACACAGTAGACATCTTAAGTGTATGGGTGTGTTTGGCTCTT
Source organism: Lissotriton helveticus (assembly GCF_964261635.1). Classification (NCBI taxonomy): domain Eukaryota; kingdom Metazoa; phylum Chordata; class Amphibia; order Caudata; family Salamandridae; genus Lissotriton; species Lissotriton helveticus. The sequence continues at coordinate 1,890,401,682 of NC_136057.1, read as the reverse complement.
CAATCTTTAAGAAAAGAGCCCCAAGCCTCTTAAAATATCTGCAATTTGTACTTTAGCCTATAAATAAGGTGTTCAACTCATGCCATGTTGTACATGTTGTCCAATCAAGTCTGTAATGTGGGAGTTAGAGTTGATTTCCAGAGTCGCAGAAGTGCCAATTTAGCCACCCCTAGCGCAGTGGAGAGCCATCTATTAACATGTTGAGTCACAGAAGGGAGGCCAGAAGTATAATGCATGAGCACTAACCAGGCCGTCAAAGGCATGTCTACCCCAAGATCTTTCCTCATTTGGTACCAAACTTGCGCCTTGAAGGGTCTCAGCCTGTCACATACCCATAAAATATGGAATATATTGCAGTCCGTTATGCCACATCTCCAACCAGTGCCAACGGTGGAAGATCTTAAAAAAGTTATACTTACGGTGCATTTCCTGTAAACCTTTATTATAGTCCACCAGTGGGGTATACCAGTCACCATCAAGGAATTGAATGTTAAGGCACGATTCCAACCAGGCCCGCAGTGTTGTGGATGTGGGAGAGGAAAAGCAAGAGTCCAGCAATGTGCCGTACTGCCCTCAGTAGTCCTCCATAATTTTTCCAGATGTGGATGCATTGATTAATGGGTGAGCTTGGGAGATCAATATTCATCTTCACCAGGATATATGATAAGACTTGGGACAATTGATTGTATCTCCATAGCTGGGAGAATGGAATCGCAAACTCCCGTCTCAATTTGGGGAACAGTTTGATGGAGCCATTGCAGACAAAGTCTTCAATGTGGTGAATACAATGAGTAATCCAAGTTGATCAGTGAATTTCTTCCCCACTGACCATGATGGCTGCATTGCTACAAAGAAGGGCTTTAGAGTAAACACGGCTCGGGACTTACATCAGCCAATAAGTCCTATGCCATGCGTACTGGGAAGTATGAATGATCAGGTTGAGGAGAGGAGTAACCAAAGGCCTCGAAGTGTAGTAAATGGCAAGTTCCCCAGACGTCTGCTAAATGTTATGCTCTAGCAACACCCATAAGGGTATGGACCTGGAAGTCAACAACGCCAGTACACAGAGTGGGCCGATTGTTGTGCTAACCATTATCCTTTCAGGTGTGGGAGACGTATGCCGCCCTTCTATGATGAGGAGTGGAGCTTAGCTCCCTTTACTCTCAGTTTATCTGAACCCCGAGTGAAGCAGGAGATGGAGCAATGGATGCTCTGCAGGTAAGAAATCAATACAACGAGGGGCAGCATTCCAAAGATGTAGTTACATTTGGGGAGGGCATTCATCTTGATGATCTGAACCCTACCCTACAGGGTCAGGGCAGACCACCTTCTAAAATCACGTTCCAAAATAGGTTGCACATTGGCCATGCAGTGGGAGCATAGTACATACACCTGGTTAGTGAAACGTTTGACCTCTGGCCTCCTTATCCATGTCTTCCAGATCTTGATTAATATGCATCCGAGATATTTTATACAGGACTGAAGCCACTGGAATGGTAGGCTACCCAGAGAGGCTCTCCTAGTGGATGGCATTAGGAACAGGGCCTCACATTTTGACCAATTCATCATATAGCCAGACAACTGGCTGAGTCCAAGGGGTTTGATAATGTCAAGAGAATGTCATTCTCGTTGTAAAAGTTTTTACCTTCCCCATCTGTTGTGTGAATACCCTTAATGATGTCATTGGATCGAGCTGCAAAAGCCAGAAGCTCCAGAGCCAACAGGAACAACAGCAGAGATAAGGCACACCCCTGTCTGGTGCCACGGTAGATGTCAGAATACGGGGAGTGAAACCCCCCACATGTGGCAGATGCAGTGGGAGCATAGTACATACACCTGGTTAGTGAAACGTTTGACCTCTGGCCTTCTAATCCATGGTCTGAAAGAGATAACCCCAATCGACATGATTGAAAGGATTTTTGGCATTCAAGGAGATGAGGACCTTCTACTCCACCTCACCCCTCACCTGCCAACAAATATGCAAGAGAGTACGAAAATTATTGGTTGAAGAGCGTCCAGGGATAAAGCTCAATTTGGAGGAGTGGATAAGAGTTTTGATAACTTTCTTCAATTGCGTCGCCATTACCGTCACCAAAATGTTAACGTCCACATTTATCAAAGAAATCGGGCGACAGCTAGAGCATTCCAGGGGATCTTCCCCAGTTTAGGGAGCCCTGAAATACGTGCCCTGATAAACTCAGCAAAGAGGTGCCTGTTGTCAGGGGCCTCCTGGTAAATCAAGACTAAGATGGGGATGGTTTTGGCTTTGGCTTTGGCTTTGGTAGCTTTATAAAATTCAGCCAGAAGGCCCCCCTCCCCAGGTGGGCATCAAATTGATTGCCGAGATGATTTTCTTCACTGAGATTGGTTGGTCATCAGCATTGGCAGTTTTAGGGTGTTAAAAAAAGTGGAATCTATGTTGCATCCGGGACGTTCCAGCCATATATATGCATGCATAATATTTCTGAAATTCTGCCACTATGGCCGTCTGATGGGTGACAAGCCTCTAGATTACAAATGTCAGGAATAAAACTAGAAGAATTTTGAAGGCAGAGTTCTTAAGCCAACAACCTACCCGCCTTGTCACCTCTTTTGTAATGTGTCTGCCGTATGGGGAAGAGACTTTTCTCCGCCTCATTGGTACAGAGTATATTCAATTGGTATTTAGCCAGTGGAAGCTCCTGGAGAAAGACAGGAATAGAGAGGAAGAGTAGGCAGTAGACAGAGACCCGATCCTTGCTTCCAGCTACCGCCTGGACTCTAAAATCATCTATTTAGTTAGGGCCGAATCCCTCATCAGCATACTGCTAAGCACGGCCATCACTGCCCCCACAACATCTGTGCCGTGGTCACCGAGCCCCTATTATCTTCCAAATATCTTCCTACATATTCTGCGAGGCAACGTTTTGCCTCGGGTCTTTATAATGGGAGATATTGAAGCACCAAGATCCTTGGGGAAATATTTGCAAACCCAGGTCTAAATGCAGCTCCATAAGGTCATGATCCGAGATGTCACAAGGGGTTATGTTTGCATCTGTTGAGTGTTGGGCTACTAAAGAGGTACAAAGGAAGTAGTTAATGCAAGTCAAAATGTTTTGGGGGAACGAGGAGAAGGTGTAGTCTTTAGCTTGTGGGTGCAAGAGTCTCTAAGGGTTGAAAAAGAGCATGATCCTGCATTAAGTCTCGTAGGGCATGCCTGTCCCCATCATGGTGAGTGTCTTGCTTGCCCAATCTGTCCAAGATAGGGGCAAGTGTAACATTCCAATCCCTTCCAATAATGACTCTAGAGGTACGAAATGATGGTATTTATGTTATGTTATTTAAACTCACCTCCTACGGCGACAACACACAGCTGATCCTCTCCCTCACCAAAGACCCTTGCACCACCAAAACCAACCTTCACAAAGGAATGAAAGGCGTCGCTGAATGGATGAAGAACAGCCGTCTGAAACTGAACTCGGACAACACTGAGGTCCTCATCCTCAGCTCCACCCCCTCAGCCTGGGATGACTCCTGGTGGCCGACTGCCCTGGGCGCAGCAGCGACACACATCGACCACGCACGCAACCTGGGATTCATCCTCGACTCAACATTCTCCATGACAAAGCAAGTCAACTCCATCTCATCCTCCTGCTTCAACACCCTGCGCATGCTCCAAAAGATCTACAGGTGGATCCCCATCGGCACAAGAAGAACGGTCACCCAGGCTCTCGTCAGCAGCAGACTGGACTACGGAAACGCCCTCTACGCAGGAGCCCCGGCCAAACTGCTGAAACAACTGCAAAGCATACAGAACGCCTCTGCACGCCTGATTCTTGACATCCCTCACCACAGCCACATCACACCCCACCTGAGAGTCCTGCACTAGCTTCCCGTCAACAAAAGGATCACATTCAAGCTCCTCACCCATGCACACAAGGCACTCCACAACACCGGACCAACATACCTCAACAGATGACTCACCTTCTACACCCCAAACCACCAGCTCCGCTCCGCAGACTTCGCCCTCGCCACTGTTACCCACATCCGAAGAACGACCACCGGCAGCAGATCGTTCTCCTACCTCGCCGCCAAATCCTGGAACACCCTCCCCATCCTCCTACAGCAGACCGAAGACCTTCTGACCTTCAGGAGGCTACTCAAGACCTGGCTGTTCGAGCAGTGGCAGTACCACCCCCCCCCCCTACAAATGCCTTGATTGATTGAAACTTGTTAAACCCCAAATACCCAGAGGTGTCTTGGCACTGAAGTGGTATACACACAACTGGATCGCAGCCTAATTCTGGAAAAAACAGGTTTTAAGAATCTTTCCAAGAGATGATAAAGAATTTGCAGATCTAATGCGCATCGGGAGAGAATTCCAACGTTTTGCGGTTCCATAACTCAGGGTTCGGCCACCCCAATTGGAATTACGAAACCTGATGTCAGCAATTTACCAATCTTAGAAAGAACCCCAGACTTAGATGTCTCTGGGGCATAAATAGAGCCCTCATTTACAGTCATCTCCTATTTTGAGAGCTCGGAAAACACATAGCTACCCTTGATGTTTGTTCAGGTATGGAGGGTTGTATACGAGAGGTTTTTGTGGAAAATGTAGGAAGCAAGCACTGTATATACTATACCAAAGTGAGGTATAGTGGGCACGAACCCCAAAGGTAGGCAGAGGTAAAGTTAGTTAGCACCTCACTCTCTATTTGAAGTAGTGTGGTCGAGTAGTAAGGCTTTATCAGAGAACAGTGTTAACAATGTGTTGTACACAGTCAGCAAATTAATTCACACACTCAAAGACGGAACTTTAGGCCAATTGTTTTTGTATGAAAATATTCTTTTAGTAATTTTATTTTCTAGAACCAAGCAAGCCTGGCACAGGTAAGCAATAAATACTTAACAGTAGTAATGCAGTTTGTAAACATTTTGAATGTATATGCACTTTGTTTTCACTTACAGTATGGTTGCAGAGAAATGCAATACTTTGTAAATACAGTACATAGACTTGAATGGGCTTTTCAGTAAAATAACAGGTAAGTTACTTTTTAGATTACTTTTCTTACTCAGAGTAGTATACCTGGATACTACTCTGGGACATTTCCTGTAAACAGGTAAGTAAAATCGTTTTGGTTAAATAGCACCATTTAAAAAAATTCCTTTAGGTATTCAAACTCCACACTAAGAAACTTTTCCAAGAAAAACAGTCAATGTAATCCTATGTAGGAAAATAGTGTTATCCGTTTGGAGGTAAGTATTTGGTAGTGGGAGTTGAGGTTCTGGGGGTAGACTCAGGGGCCCCCCAGTGTCAAGGATGCCCTCTTGTTATACCCTCAGCGGCACTATGGGGGCCGGGTGCAGAGTGCTGAGGCCCAATGTTATCCAATAGGGGATAGGGGGTCTCTGGTTGGTGGCTGCTGACGAGCAGGCCACTTGGTGGTGGGAGCAAAGCTCCGGGACTTTAGCGCAGGGTGAATGGGTAAACAAAGTAGCACCAAAGGTACACCCTCAGCGGCACTAGGGCGACCGGGTGCAGGGTGATATTCCGATTTTGGGCGCCCTGTTGTTTGCAATGTGGAACCTCTGGTTTGCAAAGGCACTGCAGGCTTGGGGACGAAGGTCTTCTGGGTGCGACCACCACTTCAAGAGGTAAGTTGGGAAGTTGGGGGTTGGTTAGGCACCATCGGTTTGGCCACCCAAGGCCGTGGGGTGTCGGGGGCCGGGGAGCCTTTTAGGGTTGGATCTTCTTACCATCTACTGGTCGTGGTTAAGGGGACCTTCTGGATTTAGGCTGTAGGCGTCGGCTGGAGGCTTGAGGCAGGTCTGGGGTTGCCAGATCCCTGGTCAGGATCACCGGGCAGATCTCCTTGTGGTGTTTGCCCACTTGAGCTCGGGCCGTTTATGGTGGGTGCAGAGTGGTGCGGATACGGGCTGTCCGGCCAGAGCCAGAGGTTGCAGATGAACAAATCCGGTGTTCACGGGAGACAAAGTCTTTGTGGTTGAAAGCAGGTAGGTCCTCCAGGGTTTTTGAGGCTGCTGGCTGCAGGACACACCAGGATTTCGCAGGAGCAGGTTTGAGGTGGGCGTCTTCCTCTTGCTAGCTTCAGCATGGCTATTCGGTCCTTGTTCTTCTTTACTTGTTGCAGGTTCTTGTCTGCTTTCTTGGTTCAGAGCTGCCCCCTAAATACTGATACTGTATTTAGGGGGCATTTTAGGGGTCTCGAGGTTAGTAGCCAATGGGCTACTGACCTTAGGGTGACTACACCCTTGGTGTACTCACCCCACATGGGGGAGTGAACACAATCCCTAATCCTGATTGGGGAGTGCCTGCCATCCGCAAGATGGCGAGCACTGAAAAGTGGGCTTCACCTCGCCTTCCCCACCTGAGAGGGTGGCGGTGGCAGAGGTGGGCACACCTTCTGGGCTGGCTAGGTTTTACCTGCCTGTCTTCCCGCTGAAAAGGAGGGGAGACAGGAAGGGGGCCTGCTCCTAATATCAGGAGAGGCTTGGGTCGCATTACTAAGGCTGTCAGGCCTTTGATGCTCCCCTGCCATAGATGGCTTTTCCAGGCCTGGGGGAGGTGTGAACACCTCTGCCCAGGAAAAGGCTTTGTTTCTAGGCTCAGGAAGCGAAGTTTCCCACCCTAGAAATTCAGAAACATGTCTCGTGGTGGCAGGCTGGTGTGTACCAGTTAGAGAACCTACCAGAGGCTGGGCAGTTTTCAGGGGGCATCTCTAAGAAGCCCTCTGTGTGCATTTTTCATTAAATGCCACACTGGCATCAGTGTGGGTTTAAGGTGCTGAGAAGTTTGATAAAAATCAGGGATCAAATCAACCAAGAAGTGGAGCATATCATCCTTCTCAATGTGCTCCGGAAGGAGTTAGAGATACCAGATATCCTTACTTCTGTCTAGAATAGCATTGAGACACAATTCCACATCCACCTAGCGCCCCTCAACACTAGACAGTCTGGCCTGAAAGGAGTTGATGCCATTTCACAAGAGCTGTACTTCCGAGTTCGTTGCGGAAACCGTGGAGGACATCTGTGGAATGGATCCTTTAATCTCAGCCAGTTCGGTTAAGACAGAGTGCTGAGGGTGGACTCTGGAAAACCAGAAACTGAGGAGGAATTGGTGGATGGCGCCTTGACCCGGGCTACATTAGCCATGGCTTCTGGGAGCATGAGCTGACTAGCAAGTCTGGATTTCAACATGAAGGAGGCAAATTGGTGTTCAAGACAGGCCCACAGGGTGAGAAACCCCAATATGCCGGAGTTCGTCAGGAGGTGAGAGAGGACGGTAATGAAAGGGTTTGTGGCTCACCAGTGGAAGCAATGTGTTGCGGCTGTATAATCTGCTGGTGAACCTCAACTTTAGGTGGCCTCCTAGCACTGTTGTAGAAACAGAGAAGTACCACTACAAATGCTGCTTTTCATCCAAGAAACTGATCTGGTTACCAATTGCTAGCACAGAGTACAAAATAAGGTGACAGTGCTGTAAGTATCCCAGTTCTGGAAACTGCTGTTCCTCAATAAAACCCCACGGAACCTGGTGTTACATACTCGGACAGAAGAACCGAAAAAACAACACTGAACCTCCAAAGTGGCCGATACTTTCAGGTTGTGGCTTTTGTACTTCAACTGGATGGCAGAATATCTACTACTTCAGTTGCAATTGTGTACTACTCCTAAGTGCATGCGTTAGAGACAGTTCCCACTTCATTAGTGTATTTAAAAACCTCCCCTATGATACCTCCAACAGAACCTAGTGACCAGGGACAAATTCGATGTATAAGAACTTCTTCAGCTTGATGCTGATGGCAACCTTAATTGATGTTGCAACTCTTGGTCACATGGTGGCGGTAGATGCTTTCTCTTCTCAACGTGCCTCACACGGGAGGGGAGATGACGTGCCTGCTTCACTCGACATCGAGTCTACTCAGTGTGAAGTATGAAAACAGCTCCTCGGACTTCAAGTACACCAACAGGGGCGGCTCTAGGCTCATGGCGGCCCTGGGCAGGGAGCGTAGGTAGGGGGCCCCGGAAGAGGGGGGCCGGGCGGAGCGTGGAGGCCAGTGAAGAGGGGGGGGGGGTCAGGGTGTTTGGGAGAGGAACAGAGCCGGAGGCCACCAAATCCCTGCCAGGGGCCACCACGCAAATATGTATCCATCCTCAGAGGATTATTATATTAAGGATACATATTGGTGTGGTGGCCCCTGGGGTTTGGTGGCCCTGTGCTGGTGCACAGCTTGCATATGCCTAAGGCCACCCCTGACACCAACCCCTTCGTAAAGTAACCGTTTTGGGTCTTATCTATTTAAGAATAGGCAGGACGAGTAGTCATTTTCTTTGGCGTCCAGCACGCGCCCCCCGACACTGTTTTCAGCTGCATTCACTCATCCAGCAAACATCCAGCAGACATGCGTGGCGGCAGAGCCAGTGGAGACCGCATTGGTGGGAAGGCTGCCTTCTGTGACTGTCCCGTTATTGGCAAGCTCTAAAACTAAACTAACCTGATATCCGGATGATTATTTTGTACGGTTTCTAAGAACTCTTTTAACATAATCCATTGCAAGGTAGTGTGCCCAGACTAAAGCAACAGGACTCTGTGATGGAATAAAAAAACTGCTTGAAAATACCAAAATGGCTTGGTATTAATACTTATGCCCAGCAGGAACTTAGCATAAAAGTACTGCTTGGTTGTGCCATAGGATTTTGGCTCTCAAGCACATGCCCTGAGACTGCTGCGGGCCTCATTTATGAGAAGGGACGCACCGCTACGTCACTTCTCAGTGCGCCCTCCTTGCGACATGATTGATGGGTCATATTTACTGTATGACGCATCATGTCGCAAGGAGTTACAGATACATCAGTATTAATGACGTATCTGTATGGTGCAACATTGATGCATTGATGGAGTGTGTCACAAAAGCGACGCAGCTCCAGCAATGTGTCCTTTCAGATGGGGCAAGCAAGTGAAAGGGGCTGCGTCAGTCTTACGCCTGCTGCGAGGCATGCGTAAGATATTGACGCATTTGCACCCTAGAAGTGGCGCAGTGAATTCTGGTAGATTTACCTGCGTCACTTCTACGAGGCTTACTTACGTGGGAACGCCCACCCTGCATACATTATACCTGACGCAGGTATAATGTAGCACAGGGGTTTACAAAGTGTCGCATCTGCTTAGATGCGTCACTTTGTAAATAGGACGCATCAGGAGGCATGTTTTATGCCGCCTATGCGTCACTGAAAGTGACGCAACGGAAGCGCAAAACTGTCGCAAGACCTCATAAATAGGGCCCCTTATACTTAGTAGTGTTGTTAGGAATGCCAATGGAGGAATGTCTGCAAGTTATTATGAACAAACAATTCTTAGAGCATTGTGTTGTCAGTCACTCAAAATGTGACTATTAAAGGTACATTGAGAGATCCTGGATTTGAGATGTGCTTGTGGTCATGACCAATGCAGTCAGGTGAAGGGGCATAAATCTTTGTATTCGCTGACTTTGGTCTGACAAACACAAAAACTGCACCTCCATGATTCTCATATTCAGCTGGCAAATGTGCTAGCATAAATGTATTGGCTACTCATGAATGTAGTTGAGGGTCTTGGTCCAGACTGCCATGTTCCAGATGACTCCATGCATTCCTGTCTTACTTACCGGACCAAACATGACGTAAATGTAAGCATGTTCTAACTATTGAATAACTGTACGTCATAATTCAGGATAGACTCATTAAAATACATACTTTATATGGAAACATGATTCAAGTGTCTGTGTAATTAGAATATCTGCTTCTCTTTTCTAGGGCACATTAAGCTACCACCACTGGAGAAATGCATGGAAGATATTTCTAAGAAGAGCAACGTGATAAAACAAAGGTAATACTTCTTCCATAACGAATGCATATGGCTCCAACCTCAAACTCCATCCCTTTCCATCATACACTCCAAGATAACTGCTTGAGCATTCGCAAAGAGTATTTCTTGGTTTATGGCCAGTTACCTGTATATCAATCTCTAGGATCATCTTCAGCTTGATGGCACCAGGTCTTGATGCTCCATCATGTATGGCATTAGACCTTCTGACTTTTCCCTTCCCAACCAGCTGGGAGTGCTTTAAATAAATAAATAAATAACAGAGTTTTACGCAGCGCGAACTTGACCCGAATCGGGTATCATATCGCTTAACGTTGCACCAGTTGCATTAGATGAGGACACATTAATTTTTGTTAGGCACGCGGAGATTAAGTGATTTGCTCAGAATCACAGGATGTTCAGCATCACTGCCGAGACTCAAACCTTGTTCCAGGGTCGATCTCCCTAGCCGTTAGGCCAACTCTACTCCCTGTTGTATAAGTGCTCTCCAAAATCATTAAATGATACAGAATGCTATAGACCTTTCTGGATATTAAATTTTTTATTTTTATTTCTTTCAACATGGTAAACATTTGAAGGGCCAATACAATATGCTTATACCAGGGGAGCATGCCACACAATGCTTCTGGATATACAAAGTAGACTAATAGTGATTGCAGCTAACATGAATATAAAAATAGACCATGGGTACAATGAAATAACGCCCATCAGTATGTAAAGCTAGAGTTTATCATATATCACTGACAAGATGTATTTAACCACATGAATTGCAGATGGGAGCAGTTTGCTAACAGGTCCCTGTTAACATATACTACTGTACTAATTCAAGTGTTCAGTTCACCATATCTTTGTAATGTTTCAACTCTTTAATTCTCCTATATCTTAATTCTTTTGAAGGGGATTCTATTTAGCGACATTGTGGCGATAATTCAAGCATTCAGTTCTCCTTGTTTTATTTGTGTTCTCCAGTGTTTTTTTTTTAAACATTTCTTTTGTCCTCATTTGTACTCAGCTGATATATATTTGAGAGTTCAAGTGAGAAAGCAGAGACAAGACGCACAGAGCAAGAAGCCCGAAGGCTTACGGCTTTAGGTTCACCAGAGTGAGGGCTCCCGATCACTCCGTTCACTGAAGGCATGTTCTTGACACTTGGGGCCCTCACCTGGCCTGGACCTTTATCCTCGTAGTCTATAACTCAACCTCCCAAACTCCCTCTCCAATATGACAGGTCCCACAGAATACTTTGCACCAGGATTATCAGTCCAGACCTTATGGACTTTCCCTGGGCTGTATGGCTAAACATAATCATAGGACTGAAATCACTGTCATACCAACAGAAAAGAGAAGAAAGTGAAAGAGAGAATTCCCTATCACAGAAGATCCTGCTTTCAGAATGTTCAAACAAAAGAAAAGAAACAAAATCTACCAAGAAAAAGGAAGAAAAAAAAGGAGAAAATATAAACATTTAATAAGCCCTGGCTATTTTGGCCTATAATCTACCCTTATCTGGATTTACAATAATCATCCCATATATCCCAAAATCTTGGGTTTTTTTGTTACACGTATTGCCCTATCTAACTTAGCAACCCTGTGTATCAAATTAATCCATTCACACTCTAACGGAGAGACAGGCAAAATCCACTTAATGCACAATTCCCTACGTGCCAATAAAATTAAAAGAAACATTAAAGTTTTATGCTTTTTCGAGATACTGGTTGTTATATCCTTGTCTGGGATTACCCCAAAAATTACCTGTGGGAGACTCACCTTGCCTTCAAACACCATAATGCTGGAGATCGTCTCACCTACTTTATCCCAAAATGGTTGAATAGCGGGACATCGCCAGAACATTTGTGCTTCGTCCGCATCCATTTCCCCACACTTTTGGCACTTCACTCTTTTGGAACCAATTTTTGATAATCTTCTCGGGGTCCAACACACTTTATGAACAGTAAAAAAATGATTTTTTCTTAGTGGTGCAGCTTTGACACTTTGCCATAAAAGAGATAGAGATACTTGCCATAAGGTATCCAGATCGTAGCTCGGTAGCTCTTTCCTCCAGATGGATCCGGACCACTGCTGCGAGTCTTCATGAGATTGAATCAGCTGCCAATACCATATGGCAATTTCCTTCTGTCCCACTGGAAAAGTAGCTGCCTTCCGTTCAAACCATCCATTTTCATTACCAGCTATTTTGAGTGATTTAGCCCAGCTTACTAGTTGGAGGTATTTAAATTTAGATACGTCCCCCTTTGTTATATCCTGAAGTTTTTGCCATGAGATTAGTACAACATCCTCCAACATCTCTCCCTACCTTTCTATTCCATTGTCTTAAATTACTTTGGCAAGAGAGTCTTGTAAGCAAATTGGAGTTCCCGGTGAGTTCCATATCGGGGCCAATGTACTGTAATAGGGAATGCGTAATAGTACTCTTATTTGATGCCACCCCCTACAAGCTGCCAATAGGACTTTCAATTTCACTTTCTTGTAATATTTTGGGTCGCCGAATTTAAACAAGAAAAACCTGGCGTGGGATTTAAAAACTGATGTTAAGGCCTGAATTAATGGTGAAAATACAGGTATGTCGCCCAATAGTTGTCTGAAGATTTTTAGATGGAATGCCCTCTGGTACTGCAAAAGGTCTGGAGACGCTATCCCTCCATTTTGTTTTCTAGCCCTGAGCTTTCGCCAGGCTATCCGAGGACTTTTTTTTGCCCATATGAAACTAGTAAAAAGACTTTGCACCTTATTTATCAATTCCTTCTTAAACTCCAGAGGAATGGAATTAAATAAAAAAGTATACTTTGGGAGAATTACCATCTTTAACAAATTTGATTTCCCTAAGAAAGATAGAGGGAGAGCGTCCCATTTCTGTAGTTGTGTCCTAACTTTCGCTGTTACTTTATCGAAATTGGCCTTAGCTATTAGCTCAATTTTCTGTACAACCTCTATGCCCAAATATCTAATGCTTTGCTTAATCTGCTCGCAACTATAATGTGTGTTTCATTGCATAATTTCTGTTTTATCTTGATTCACTGCATAGCCTGCTATTTCCCCAAAACTTTTTTATGATATCCCAGATGGCTGTTATTGATTCTTGTAAATGACCCGTAAAAACCATTAAATCGCCTGCGTAAAGGCTTATTTTCTTCTCCCATCCATTACATACAAAAGGAATTATTTCCTGACATTTCCTTTGCTTAATAGCTAGCGGCTCGATATTCATGTCAAAAAGTAATGGGGAGAGGGGGCACCGTTCCTTGCCTGGTGCCTCTACCAATTTTAATTTGCGGTGAAAGGGTTCCGTTTACCAAAACTCGTGCAACTGGGCTATTATATAAAGATTTAATAACTTGTGAAAAATTATCTCCTAGATTGAAACGCCAAATTATTTCTTGTAAAAACACCCAGTTAACCCTATTAAACGCTTTAGCTGCGTCACAGGTCATAATTGTTAGGGGTTTGACGTTTGCAGTGGCCAAATCAATTGTTCCGATTAATTCCTGAGTTAAATCATGAAGGTGTCTGCCCTTAATAAAGCCCTTCTGGTCCCCGTGAATCAAAAGACCGACCACCCTCTCCAATCTCTTTGTGATTAATTGTGTAAAGATTTTGTAATCTGAGTTGAGTAGGGAGATCGGTCTATACGACTCACAGAGCCTTGGATCTTTGTTGGGTTTTAGTAGTACGATTATAGTTGCTGCTAGCCATGATACAGGTAAGTCTTGTTTTGAAATGTAAATAGAGTTGAACAGATCCAATAGAATGGGGGCTAATTCTTCCTTTAAAATAGAGTATATTTCGTTAGTTAAAGCATTGGGTCCTGCAGCTTACCCTTTCTTTAAACTTTTGATACCTCTGTAAATTTCCTCAATCGTGAAGGGTGCTGATAAGTCATCCCTGAGTTCTTCACTAATACATGGGAGATCTATATCCTGAAAAAAGACTGCTATTCGTTCCGTATCTGGACTTAAATTCTCTCTTGAAAAAATGATGAGATTGCTTGTTTAATCCCTCCTTCTTCCGTTTCCCCTAGCCCAGTTTCTGGACATTTAATTTCTTTAATAGTATTCCTAGCTAGGTTGTTTTCCATACTAAGAATTTGCCGCAGCCTTCTCCGTAATCATGGTTCGCAAATTTGCTCGACTCCCATTTTTGTGTTATTCTGATCTCCAGGTAGTCAGCTAAATTAGCCTTAGTTTTTGTTAATTCAACTTCATTGGTTGTGTTTTGAGAATCTTTTAAATTCCCCTGTGCTCGTTTAATTGCCTCTTCTAATACATGAAGTTCTTTCTTTTCCTTTTTCTTATAGGATGTACCGATACCAATTAATGTACCTCTGACATACGCTTTAAACGCATCCCAAACTTTATCCAAAGGTGCAGACCCGAGATTAATACCGAAGAATTCATTTGTGGAATGTTTCAGTGCCCCTATTATTGTTAAGTCGGACAGTAAGAATCTATTCATTGTCCATCTCCTTTCTTCTACGTTATGTCTTATCTCTAAATATAGAGACACTGCAGAGTGATCGGACAGGTGTTCTGGTATATGCGATACCTTGCTTATTTATTGACTGATCAAAGTCGAAACAAAAAAAAAAGTCTATTCTTGATCTATGGCCGTCTTTTTTTATTATGAAAGGTATATCTCCCTGCAGCTTGTCGAGGTTTAACACCCTTTATAGTCCAAATATCTATCAAGCCTAAGTCATGCATTAGTTGCTTTGCTACTGCCCTCATTTTTGGAACTACCCCTGCTGAGCTCCTAGATGTAGAGTCCTAAATTGGGTCCAAAGGGATATTAAAATCACCCCCCATAACAATAGGAATATTCACCTCAAGTAAATGTAAAAATAATGTTTTAAGTGGTGCTGTATCGTCTATATTAGGACCATAGTAATCCACTAAGGCTATCCAAAAACCCTGTACTTTTACCTTTACTGTAACCCACCTCCCTAATGGGTCAACCAGTGTGTCTCCTAATAAACTGTGACAAGATTTTTTAATCAGTATTGCTACCCCTTTTATTGTAACCTATTGAGAGGTATATATACAGTGATCTAGCCAAGGCTGGTATTTTATTATTTCTGGCCATTCCTCTTTTGACAGATGTGATTCCTGAATAAAAATAATATCTGAATTACAAAGCCTCAGGTATTCTAAAATTCTTTGTCTTCTAGCTAAAACCCTTAAACCATTGACATTCCATGTCATTATCTTCAGGCCACTAAATTTAGTTTGTACAGACATTCCATAAAATAAAACAAACTACACTTTCCTTGGTAGCTTAAAAAACCTAACCTACGGCTGTAACAATTGAGGACTCTATTTAATTTTTTCCCCAAATGCTGCCCCACCCTTTGTGATTGCAATTCTGCATTTTTTTATTAAATTTTATTTTGCTATCTGTGCCCCACCTCATCCTCCCTGGGGAACCCTCCCATTCTTCTTGAGGTATAATGTTACACCTCTTTTTGAGCTTTTCCCTGTCTCAACGGGCTTCTAGAAACAAATTCCTTACTAATGTGGCTATCCTTTGATTCCGTCTATAAAGACTCTTACTTCGTTGGGGTCTAGAAAATTGTGCATTTTATTAATTAGCATCACTCTCAGAGATGCGGGAAATCTAATTGTTGCTGTTGCACCTAGATCCTTTAACTCAGCGATGTATTTACAGAGTTCCCATTGGCGATCAAGCATGGTACGTTATTTCAATTGTTTAGCCTGGGGTAGAAGGGCGATTGTGATTGGAAACGTGATAAATCTGACCTGACACGGTATGACCAGTGATTTTCTTTGTATGAACCTGCTTTCAGTGCCCCTGAGAGTATCCTTTCCTTCAACGTATATGTTCTGAAATTTACCAATTTCCTTCTCGCTGACTTTTATGCCTGTACAGTGACATCATCCTACAAGGCCAACACACTACCTACAAGACACTTCTAAAATAACCACATACAAACACACACACACAACAAACAAGAACAAGGAGTAAATCACATAGTTCCAGAAACATTTTACATTTATACCAAGTAGGTTTACAATTTGTTTCAGGTAAAAATTAATGAGCCTCAATAGCAGTCTCTTTCTGCAATAAACTTCAACAACACACCAGAATCCAGGAATGTTATCTTCACTTGGAAGACTCAAACCTGTAGTTTTCTGTTGTCACAATGGTCTTAACTTCATGTTGTCTGTAGCTGGTCCCCGTTGTACCAGAATTTCCCTTCAAATCGATTCCCTAATCAATCCCCCAAATCAGTATTGTTTATTAAATGATAGAGCTTTAATCCTCAAATGGTTCCAGGTTCTCTTGCGTTGCAAAGTCACACAATTACACCACAGCCTAACTACCCTCCAAGCTTCAGATAAACAGAGCTCTTATTTTCCTACATAATCTTTCTGGTCTATTAGCACATTTTACCCAAGTCTCATGTTATGACAACATGCACCTTTTTCTATTTTAATGTATATTCTTCATCTGTTGCTCAATCACTTTTCTCTCACCATTTTCCCCATTTCACATATTTCTGAATTCTATAATGTGCCATTCATGGCATAACCTAGTTACAAAAATCCTTCCTTTTAATAATTCAAAGATAGACCTTCCCATAACAAAATGTGGGGTTGTCCTACGAGCCATCCGAGAGGTTTGTGCACCCTTATGTTAGATTCTGGGATGGAACTCTGAAATCTCCACACATGCATCTGCCCATGCCTCTGCACCATCAGCTTCCTACACTAAAAAGTAGCAGAGTTGGGAAAACACCAAACCCATAACAACACTGGGGGGGGCGAAAGGGGGGGGATGATTCTCTGACATTTTGCTCTGTGTTAGTTTCACAAAAGTGTCCTTAACCAGTACAAATGTTTTTTTCCTGATTCACTTTCCAATGCCAAACGTGTTTTGCGCTGGAAAGTACCCAAAGGTAACAAAAAGCAGCTCAAAATGCTGCTTTGTACTACTTTACGTCAAGAGGGAATTACATGGGTGGGACATGGGCATTCCGATGCTAAACCCTATCCACTAACATTAGCAGACAGGGTTCAGCGCCAAAAGCATGCATTAAAAGGAGAAATGTTTTCATTTCTCCTTTCTTTTCCAACTTTGCATGCGTGCTGCACTGTTCAGCAAGCATACAAAGTAGGAAAGGGTTTTTCACTTGTCAAGCCATAGTATTTTGTACAGGAAGGATACACTTCCTGTACAAAACCTATTGTAGACTCTATTGTAGACTCTATGGCGCTAAGATGTGTGCCTGGTGCACAGCAGCTGATATCCGCACCGGTGCTAGGGAGGGGGGACGAGAGAGACATATTTCTGAAGATATGGCGCTCTCCTGTTCTCTCCCTGTCACGCAACACAGCACAGCATGTTTGCCCTGCATTCCTTGACACCTTTGAGAATCTAGGCACAAGTGTCAGTAGTACAATGGTACTGCCCGAGAAGAGGCATGTCACGCTTTTGCTTTGGTGATCCCCGTGTCAATGATAAGCCACACACCCAGACTACCCTGCCTATGAGATCCTGACATCCTCCTGCAAGGCAACCATAACTGCACAACCAACTGAGTGGCTTATTTTACCACAAAATTCATGCATTTCTCTTGACTTTTGCCTTTCGAATGACATTGAAAAACTTTTGTTTTTAATTCTACTCCTCTCCTCTGGCACGGATCAGGATCATTGTGGGCTTTCCCAATAGACTGATAAAAGTCTCTCAGGTGATGTAATGTGTGTGCCTATTGTCCAATTTTCCTCATGATTATCATTCATGATAGAAGTTCAGTGAACTTAAACCAGTGCCACAGTATTCAGCCCAGACCTGGTTGAATGATTGTTGGCTTTCAGTGGCTCAGAAGTGCTACAGTTGGCACTCCCCTCTTTCGGGCCTGAAGACTTACAGCATGACACAGATTTTTTTTTCTGATCAGGCAACCTGCAGAACTAAATGAAGGCATGAAACAGGGCATGTGGTCAGTTCTTTTGGGTCGGACGCCAAAACATCTCAGATTTTTCACTTGTTCACTCTTTGGACCTCAAAAGATCATCTGATCTTCCTCAGCGGAATTCTGTCCCATAACAAAAACTTGCAGCGCTTACGAATCTAATTGCATGCCTTAGTTAATGGATTGGGGGAAACAGCCCTAGACTCTAGTTTTGTGCCTATTCAGCATTTTGGCAGTTTTTTAAAAAGCAGTAGCACACTGTTGTATCTTCCCTCTTCTCTTTTGGTTCCTTCCTCGCCCCTCCATTTCTGCCCTGTCGTACATTCCTAGAATGTTGTGAGTGTTCTATGGTGCACTCTTTTGTGCCAACGGATTTGCTCACTGGTTTTTGGATGCCGTTGCTGATACCCATGCTAATTAAAGCTACTGAACACTTCTACTGTTTCTACTGAATTATTTCACTGGCGACGAGTTGTTGTGAGGAGAATAACGTCACGACATTCTACCAATAATGGATTATTTTTGCATTTATATTACCCTGCACATGTTTGTCAGTGCTCAAGGAATATGTGCAGGGCATACTTATCTTGCAGTCCGAGTCAGAGCTGTAGCTGGGGCTGGTTTGGGGCTGCAGGGATAGGAACAAGGCTGTTTGGGGATCTCATATGCGGGGCCTTTGGTCACTATGGGGCAAATTTTCAAGCACGGCATTAAAATTATCGCCGCTTTAGTGGCAGAAAACTGCCGCTAAAGCGGCGATAATGGGATTGATAATAAGCCCTGGAGAATTCCAATAGAAGCCCATGTTGACAACAGAACATGGGCTTCTATTGGAACTCTCAAGGGCATATTATCAAGCCCATTATCGCCGCTTTAGCGGCAGTTTTCTGCCGCTAAAGCAGCGATAATTTTAACGCCGTTTCTTGATAATATGCCCCTATGGCACCATCTTCCAGTACACCAAGTTCCTTTTCACACAGCATGAACAGTTTTCCTCACAGAGCACAGCAATGAGCCTGTAATGTCAGATTTATTGTGACGGTTTTGATTTATTTATGCTGTCATCATATTTACATTTTTCCAATGTATGAACTATCAATGGCAAAATAATTACTCATAAAACAATGTATGGCTCCCATAGACTTTGCTCAAAAAGGCACCCACGTTCGTCTCATGGATACGGCTCCTGTACAACAGTCCGGTGGCGCGTGTGACGGCTAATGGTCACATCTCCCGTGAAATACCACTGAATAGGAGAACTAGGCAGGGATGCCCGCTCTCACCTCTACTGTTCGCAATAGTCTTGGAACCACTAGCCACAGTCCTTAGAACCACCCCGTTACTTAAGGGGATACGCTGGGGGGAGAACTGGGAAGATCGAGTCTCCCTCTACGCTGATGATATGCTGATTTATCTGACAGACCCAGAGACGGGTATACCAGAACTATTGGCGCTGTGTGAGAGGCATGGGTATGCGTCCGGATACAAGATCAACTGGGCGAAATCAGTAATCTATGAACTTAAGGGCCCCTCTCCAACTCTTCCCAGTACCTGCCCATTGACAATAGCGGATGTCTCATTCAAATACCTGGGGATACAAATAACACGTAACGCTACAGATTTCTATGAGCGGAACCTGTTGCCACCACTAAACCGTTTACGGAGAGACGTCAGACACTGGAAGAACCTTCCTCTGACACTGCTGGGGAGGGCAGCGCTGTATAAAATGATAGCGCTGCCACGCCTCTTATATGTGCTGGAGAACGCACCGAGTCTGGTGCCACCACGCTATTTCCAGAGGGTGACGGCGGTGGCGACTGGTTTGCTGTGGGGAGAACGTCCGGCTCGAATTGCACATCTGAAGCTCAATAGGAGCTGGTACGACGGGGGGATAGCACTGCCCAACATACAACTATATTATTGGGCGGCGCAACTGAAAGTTTTTAACCAATGGATACATGCCCCACAGGACGACCCCGCATACCAAGCAGACAGAGCACAGTTGGGAACACACAGTTTATTGGCGCCACTATACCACAAAGGACTGACGGCGAAACTACTGGGCCCAACCAAGCACACCGTGGCACTGTGGCATAGGGCGCAGGCGAGACTAAAGTGGGGGGGAGTCATAACAAAACAAACACCTTTGTGGGACACTAAGGCGCTGGGTCAGTTGCGGCACAGCAAAGGATTCACCCAGTGGGACAACATAGGAATTTCCACAGTGGGGGATATGTGGTCAAATGACGGGGTGGTCCCATTTTCGCACCTCCAACAACACTATAACCTGGGTCCCAATGAAACCTACAGATATGTCCAAATTAGGTACGCGCTCATGGCAGCGATACCGGCAGGTACAAATGTCCCAGAGTCCTCCCCGCTGGAGGACTGCCTACTCACAGACTACATACAGACCAGTGCTACCTCCCTCACATACCGTAAACTGTTACATAATGTGCCTGATCCCCTAATTAAGCTGCGGGAGACGTGGGTGAGTGAACTAGGGGACATGGATGAGACAGAGTGGAATGCGGCCATGGCCTCTCCGAGGGAAGCGGGCATATCGGCTAGGTTTAGACTAGTGCAACTTAAAATTCTACACCGAATATATTTCACGAGGACCACACTACATAAGTTGCACAGGGCGGAGCATGCGTACAGTCTTAGGGGTTGTGGAGAGGAGGGTACCTTCCTACATACAATCTGGGAATGCCCTACTATCATGGACTATTGGCGCCAAGTAACACGAACCATTTCTCAAACTCTAGAAACAACACTACTGCCTGACCCCCGTATATGCATACTGAATGTGTGGGGCCCTAATGACCTGACACGTCAGGGTCAGATATGGGCCATAGTGGGCATCATGGTCGCCAAGCGGGATATAGCACAGAAGTGGGGGGCGGTGGACGCGCCAACATTGGCCCAGTGGTGTAGGAATATGGACACACTTATGGTGACTGAAAGGGTGGTATATGAAATGAGAACTAACCCGCGCAAATGGAATAAAGTGTGGCTACCCTGGAACACATACCGGGGGGACCTGTGTGAACCCCTGTCCGAAGAGGACGCAGAAAGCTCTGAGGATGAGGAGGAGGAAGGGTGAGGAGCACTTATCATGACCCAGTAGCAGTGCGAAACTGACTAGCTGAAAGCTACTGCAATGGCGATGACCGCACGCGAGGAAACACTCATGAGGAGGGGGATAGCGTAGGTACGCACGATGGACACAGGTTGAGGAACACACGTAGCTAGGAGAAATAATGTAAGAAACGTACAACACTGTTGAGTCGACTGTTTTGTTATGTTCGGTAAAAAGTAAAAGTAAGAGGAAATTTGAGTTTAATAATGTGAGATAGTGTTGTCTACATGCCGTAATACTCAGACATGCTGTTGAACCGGAGGTTGTCGACTGAATAGCTGTGTAACATGTATTAAATAATAATGCTTAAGGATAGCAGCCGGCCTCAGGGTTGTAGGCGTGATGCTGTGTGATATTGACAATTATCAATAAAACTCTTACGAACCCAAAAAAAAAGGCACCCACGTTGTGCACATCAAAATAATTTGTAAGGACATACAATAGTGCCTAGATAAGCCAGAGGACTAAATGTTAGCACCCTTGAGGGGTACTTACTAGATGTCAGAATCTACCTACCATCCTTCTAATTTGAAAACTGCATAGCGTTGAGTAAGAGTCACACATGTTTCATGCAACATTGAAAGGAGGCCATGCCTGCCTTTGTAAGCAGTGTGTAATTATAACCAACGTCCCCATATGTCCCTTCCGGCACAATCCCCACCCAGAAAAAACACAATATGGCATTTTCGAAAGAACATGCTAATCTAGCTATGGCTTGCAGAAATGGTCACTTGACTCTAGAGTAGTCCCCAGAACTGGGCATGACACTCCAGATGAGCCTTTCACAGCTGTACAAAATACTTCCAAAGGTGGCATAAGAACTGGATTCTACACTTCAATAAGTGGTCAGAATATCCCAGAAAGTAGAGTGGTTTGAGTGTGTCATCTGCAGCACAAGGGTTGATTCCTTGTGGAATCAAATCTGCCTTTCATCCTGCTAAATACTATAATCTAAAATGGTAGAGATTCTAAGCAGAATGTATATGTATAGGAATACATTTTGATATAAATATATGAAATACACTACTGTCTTCCCATGCACCTGCAGAGTACATTTACATGATGTGCAGCTATATAAGAGCTATATATAAAGCTGCACACGTAATTTAAAATGTATACATCTTGCCTGCATTATCAGTCGTTGGCTGTGAAATCACAACTAAGCATCCTAGAAGCTGCACTGCTTTCCAAGTAGAGCTTCCTTCAAACATGGCTCATGGCATCTGGTATCTGAGTAACCTATCTCTGCAGGACAGTGCACCTGGAATTGCTTCAACGTCAGTCACTCTGAATTCTCTCTTCCTTCACCAGACAAGTTGGGATTTATGCACACATTGTAATTCCTTTTACTAAGTAACTGAGGCAAGTAAAGCTAAAACATAATATACCCAGGATACATTTATGTGCGCAGGATAACAAAATGAGGCTTCTTTCGAAACCAAGATACAAGCTTAGGTCACCTGCTGTCCTAATATCTTTAAGTGCCTATTTTATATTCAGATTTCTTCATCTGTTGCATGGATTTTAGGAAGCCGAAGCAAAATAGCATGTTGCCATTCAGTTGCTCTACAGCCCTATTATTTTCGGCTGTTTGGTGTCATCTGGTATGTGTTCAGGATTGCCTGTGGCATCTGTGTGCACTCATCTTTTTGCCTTATCACAAACTTCAGTTGTTGCTTCTAGATTTTTTGACTTTGGAGTATATATGTGCATTAAAAAACAATAAGGGAAATCCTGCGTTTATAATTAAATACCGGCTGATGACAACAGGCACCATTCGATATTGCAAAGTCATCTAAAGTTGTAGTCAGGGCAAGCATGTATTCCTGAATCAGATTGCATGACCCACTGTATAGTAATTGTATAGCTACTCAATCCCTGGCGGCACAGCACTCAAGATAATATACTGCATCGCTAAACACTTATAAGGTCCCAAAGGACACTGCACTCCAAACCAAAACACATACGTAAAAGACATTGGCATTTAAGACACTAATAGCTCTAACTCTCACAAATGCGAGACCTATTGCATTGCAAATGCTTGTTCTAGAGTGTGTTATGCAAAATGGTTTTAAGTAAACAAAATGAATCTCCCTGAGGGCACAGTGAACCTGCTAAACAAACAGAGAGCAAACAGGAAAGGGCCTGCCTTAAGCCAGAGAGGCTGAACTAATCCGGGTAATTATGTGATTACCTGAAACCAGCCTCGAAATACTTACGCCGTCACCAAGTTGCAAATTTGCAAGGTGAACAAGTCCAACAAACACTAGAAACTAAATTGCTTATACCTACAAGTCTGAATCCCGACCTCGGCACTAGAGTCAAAATCGTGTGATTCTGGGCACTTAATTTCCCTGCACCAAAAATTACACATTCCTCTCATAGATCCAAACTCCTCCAACACACTACCACCCACCTGGTTTAAAAAATGTAAATTAACTTACCCACTCTGCTGACTCGCCTCCACAGTTTCTCTCTGCTTCTTCTGTCTATCAGCTCTGGTGGTCTCTGCAGCAATTGAAGTCTCCAGTCCTATTCAGGTGCTGCTGTCATGCTGTTGATAATGATAGCGGCATGAGAGCAGCGCTAGGATTGGCTGAAGCGGGCAGCCTCGACGCTCCAGCAGGCATTGGGGGCCTGGGCCTGCTCTCCACCTAGTGATCTTAGACAGCTGGGTGGAGCGGTTTACATGGCACATGTTAGGCTGACCATCGCTAGACAACCGGCCAACCTGAAATGCGCTGTGTAATTTATGGTGGAGTGAGCATCAGTCCCCTGTTACCAGTCAGCAGCAGTTGCCCCGCTCCCAAACACGGCTCGGGTTGCGGAAAGGGAAAAATAAAATAGTAAATTCAATTTCTTGCCATTCTATTTTTCACCTTTTGTAGCGCAGGCAGCGGTGGGTGGAGGGGGATGCTCATTTGCCCTCTTGGAGTGGCCACCACTGCGGAGTCAGCAGATGCCTTGGCCCGCGTCCAGCCCTCAGAGCATCCTCCGGCATATTATTATGAGATCTCTACTCGCCTAGTATGGATCTCATCACCTTATGAGCATCAGCTGATGCAGTGATTGTGTTTTAGGCAGAGCTGAATGCCACGCAGGATGCCAAGTTGATTCAACCCTCTTGGCATGCTTTTTGTCCTGAATAACTAAACCTCCAAAGCGAAGTTTCGCTCTAAGTAGCAAAAAATGTACCTGTTAAAATGTCCCTGTTTTATAGGGAGTTTTTCTCACTGAGCATCAGGAGCAATTTTGTTTTTACTTGTCATTTCCGGTATGCCTCAAAGAGTATTTGTTAAGTAGTCAATGAGTCGAATTACTTAAATACTTTTATTAAGTATATATATATATAAGAAGAACAGGTAGTGCCAGGAAGCACAACTACACGGATCTTCAGCCAGGCTCTAACTGCCTTACTCACAGTAGAACATAGATTGCATATACACATTCTAAGAACCTCATACACGTGCCTTAAAGCAACATGGATTAAATAAGGAATAACAATATAACACATCCCCCTTCCTTATAACGAAATAAAGAACCTGTACAAAAAAAAAGAAAAAGAAAAAAGAAAAATAAAACAATACTTATATAAATAAAAATACATTACCAAGCAACTAATGAAACAGTTTACTTAACATATTCTTTAAGCCAAGTAGGCGGAACTCTTTTCCTCTTAATGCATTCAGCACCTTCAATGGAAGACTCAGTACTCCTGCCAGTAGTAATGTTATTGGCACTATGAGTCCCATTTCTGTCCGTCTCAATTCTGCACTCTGTCTTATCGTGATCTGACAAGGAACTACCAACCTCTTTATTCCTTGCAGCCACAAACCCTTCCCCTTCCCTTAATTGAGAAGGCAAGGCATTATCATTCTCACAAATATGAGACTGTGAATTCAGTCTTCCCCCCAAAGCTAACTGGGACTTTAACTCACTATTTTCGAAATAATCCTCTACCCAATCAAAATCTCCTGATTTTCCACTTCCAATCACTTCCTCTCCATGATCTTGACATATATCAAAAGCAACATCCTTGAGATTCCAAACTTTACCATCACTCAACTTAACAGAATTCTTAAAAACTTCAATCACTTGCTTTGCAAAATCAAACTTATTCTCACCTTTCTGAACTCTAAAAGGCTTCCTGATTCGGACCCAATCTCCGATTTTAACTTGAGTATCTTTGGTATTGTGACGTTTATCATAGTATTCCTTGCTTTTCAAATGGACCAATTCCAAATTCTTTTTCACTTCCTCCGGTGACCATCCTTGAACACTACTGCTGAACAACCAACCAGGATTAAACTTACACCTGGGTAATCTACCTCTCATCATTACGAAAGGTGATAAACCAGTACAATTATGTAAAGTGACTTTATAAGACCACACTGCTTTCTGAATTTCTATTTTCCAATCCAAATTTTTGTTAGTGGCTGCCTGCAAAATTCCCTTAATCACCCTGTTAAAACGTTCTACTGTTCCATTTCCACTTGGATTATATAAAGCCATTGTTTTATGCCTAATTCCACACTTCTCAAAATATTCCTTAGCTGATTTGGATAAAAACTGCACTCCATTATCCGTTAAAATATTCACAGGTAACCCTTCCATCATAAAGATCTTATCCAAAAATTTCAAAACTGTCTGAGTATCAACTTTATCTACAAACTTAACAACAGGCCATTTGGTGAAAAGATCGATAACAACCAAACAATATTCCCTTACATCCCCAACTGGACCAAAGATATCTACAGCAATAGTCTCCCAAGGAAAGCTTGGAATTAGTCCTTCACTCATTCTTGGTCTCAAAGTCCTAAGAGATTTATCAGCCGAACTACACACTAAACATGCTCTTACAAAAACATCAATCTCTTTGTCAACTTTCGGCCACCAAAATAGACCCTTGACTACCAACTTAGTTCTTACTATCCCAAAATGCCCCTCATGGCACAATTGTAAAATCTTTTTCCGTAACCCTACAGGAGGGACAATCCTTTCTCCTCTCATCAAGACATCTTTCTCAAAAGATAACTCAGAACGTACTTCCCAGAATTGCTTTATAGTGTTGGTGATAAATTTTTCTTTAGGCCATCCTTTACAAATAAACTTAGAAACCTCTAGTAAGTCTTTATCATTGTTATGTTCATTAGACCATTCTTCTTTACTAATGGCAGGCACCCCGGAATCCTGTATTAAAGCCACACTAAAGCTCCCCCACGGGTCATCAACACACTCCTCTAAGGGGGCAGGTAACCTGGATAAACAGTCCGCCACTACATTGTCTCTCCCAGGAACAAAATTAATCTTGTAAATGTACTCTTTCATACGCATTGAAATCCTTGCTAATCTAGCTCACGCAGTAGCAGTTCCATCTGTAGTTAAAATGTGAACCAACGGCTTGTGATCCGTCCGGATGTTCACCATTTTACCCTACACAAATGCACGAAAATGCTCTAACGCCCACGCGCATGCCAAAGCCTCCCTTTCTATTATAGGATATCTACTCTCAGCAGGTGACAAGGCTCTGGACGCAAACAAGATGATTCTTTCTTTCCCATCATCCCCTACTTGAGAAAGTACTGCACCTAAACCTTTATCGCTTGCGTCCGTAGTCAAAAGACAATCCAGATTGGGGTCAAAACTTGACAAGGCACACACTTTTTGTAATTCCCCTTTAATTCCAACAAACTCCCTTTCACACTCCTTCGTCCATTCAAACCTTACATTCTCCTTCAGTAATGATCTAATATTGTATACTTTGGAAGCAACATTTTCAATGAACTTAGCGCAGTATTCTGCCACTCCTAAAAAGGACCTTATTTCTTCTTTAGACTCTGGTGTTGGTGATCATACAATGCATTCCACTAAAGATACCTTAGGCTTGACCCCCTCCTCACTAATGACATGGCCTAGATAAGAAACACTTCTTTCACCAAATTTACATTTTGATAGCTCCACAGTTAGTCCCGCTGTATTCAGTGTTTCAAATACTTTCCATAATTTGGAATCATGGTCTTCTTTAGTGGTACCTGCAATTATTAAAACATCATCCTGAAAGAAACATATCCCTTCCATTTCTCCAAACAATTTGTGCATCAACCATTGAAACACAGCCGCGGCTGATGCAAGCCCAAAAGGCATTCTTCTAAACTGAAAACAACCAAACGGCGTGATAAAAGCCGTTAAATGCCTTGACTCTGGCTCTAAAACTACCTGGTGGTAGGCGGCAGAAAGGTCTATTGTGGAGAACCAAGTTGCTCCTCTCAAGGAAGAAACCATCTCATTAATCTTAGGTAACGGGAATCTTTCAATGACGATATTTTTATTGAGATGGCGCAAATCTATGCACAAACGGATTTTTCCGTTGGATTTTCTTGCGACTACAACTAGACTAATCCACTCTGATGAATCTACCTCCTCGATAACACCTTTAGCTAACAACCCTTGTATCTCTTTCTTTACCTCATCTCTTATCAACATTGGAATAGGTCTGACCTTATGTACTTTGGGCTGTGCATCACCTTTGAGCATAATCCTATGCTCAAAACCTCGTAGTTTCCCCAACTTTTCTCCCACAACGTTGGTAAACTTGTCTTTCAAAATATTCTCTATCTTGCTACAATCATCTAGAACCAACACATTCTCTTTACTGTTTGGGTCCAAGATGATATGTAAATTTTTCTGGTCATGCCATCCCAATACAGATGGTCCGGTTTTAGATATGTATAACTTCCCTCTTGTTAATCTCCCTTTAAAGAGAAAGGTGAGCCATCTATACCCTAACAAACCTATTTTCTCACCAGTATAACTCACCGGGTTAACATCAGAGACATTCAATTTATCTCCAATTTTATGCGTAAACTTCTTTTTCCATATTTCCTCATTAATGATAGTGTATGGAGATCCAGAATCTGCATACACCTTCACAATTATACCACCTAAGGACAGATCACATATAGGTTTACCTTCCATTGCCTCCTCAGTGATGTTAAGCATATTATTCCCCCTTACATTTTTCACACAAGTTTCATCATCTTCTCCACTCTCATCTGCACTCAATTCCTCATTCCAAATACATTTTACATTACTACGTCTACGGCACATTTTGCTAAAATGTCCCATTAAACCACACACTCCACACTTTTTCCTTATAGCTGGGCACATCTTGCTGTAAGCCATATGTTCTTTACTGTCGCAGCGATAACACCTTCTTTCCTCCAAATTCCTTTCCTTCCCTTGACTCTTGAACGGTTGAATACGTCCTTTGTTTTGAAATTGCCTATTTGAGTTTAGTCTATTTGCTGCCCCTTGTATCTTAAAAATTGCAGATGATGTTTTCTCCGATTCCTTTTCTGCACTTTTAACTAGATCGGCACATCTTCCTGACATTTCAGACTTTCTCATAATGGCACGTACATCATCCAAAGGTGCGTCTCCATTCACCCAGAGTCTGTCTTGTATTGGCGAGTTATCATTGTGCATGACCAGCTGGTCTCGGATGAGATCATTGTGCAAATCACCAAATTTACAATCTATTGCCAATTTCTTTAAATCATCCAACCATTCATCAACCAATTCTCTATCTTGCTACAATCATCTAGAACCAACACCTTCTCTTTACTGTTTGGGTCCAAGATGATATGTAAATTTTTCTGGTCATGCCATCCCAATACAGATGGTCCGGTTTTAGATATGTATAACTTCCCTCTTGTTAATCTCCCTTTAAAGAGAACGGTGAGCCATCTATACCCTAACAAACCTATTTTCTCACCAGTATAACTCACCGGGTTAACATCAGAGACATTCAATTTATCTCCAATTTTATGCGTAAACTTCTTTTTCCATATTTCCTCATTAATGATAGTGTATGGAGATCCAGAATCTGCATACACCTTCACAAATATACCACCTAAGGACAGATCACATATAGGTTTACCTTCCATTGCCTCCTCAGTGATGTTAAGCATATTATTCCCCCTTACATTTTTCACACAAGTTTCATCATCTTCTCCACTCTCATTTGCACTCAATTCCTCATTCCAAATACATTTTACATTACTACGTCTACGGCACATTTTGCTAAAATGTCCCATTAAACCACACACTCCACACTTTTTCCTTAGAGCTGGGCACATCTTGCTGTAAGCCATATGTTCTTTACTGTCGCAGCGATAACACCTTCTTTCCTCCAAATTCCTTTCCTTCCCTTGACTCTTGAACGGTTGAATACGTCCTTTGTTTTGAAATTGCCTATTTGAGTTTAGTCTATTTGCTGCCCCTTGTATCTTAAAAATTGCAGATGATGTTTTCTCCAATTCCTTTTCTGCACTTTTAACTAGATCGGCACATCTTCCTGACATTTCAGACTTTCTCATAATGGCAAGTACATCATCCAAAGGTGCGTCTCCATTCACCCAGAGTCTGTCTTGTATTGGCGAGTTATCATTGTGCATGACCAGCTGGTCTCGGATGAGATCATTGTGCAAATCACCAAATTTACAATCTATTGCCAATTTCTTTAAATCATCCAACCATTCATCAACCAATTCTCTATCTTGCTACAATCATCTAGAACCAACACCTTCTCCTTACTGTTTGGGTCCAAGATGATATGTAAATTTTTCTGGTCATGCCATCCCAATACAGATGGTCCGGTTTTAGATATGTATAACTTCCCTCTTGTTAATCTCCCTTTAAAGAGAAAGGTGAGCCATCTATACCCTAACAAACCTATTTTCTCACCAGTATAACTCACCGGGTTAACATCAGAGACATTCAATTTATCTCCAATTTTATGCGTAAACTTCTTTTTCCATATTTCCTCATTAATGATAGTGTATGGAGATCCAGAATCTGCATACACCTTCACAATTATACCACCTAAGGACAGATCACATATAGGTTTACCTTCCATTGCCTCCTCAGTGATGTTAAGCATATTATTCCCCCTTACATTTTTCACACAAGTTTCATCATCTTCTCCACTCTCATTTGCACTCAATTCCTCATTCCAAATACATTTTACATTACTACGTCTACGGCACATTTTGCTAAAATGTCCCATTAAACCACACACTCCACACTTTTTCCTTAGAGCTGGGCACATCTTGCTGTAAGCCATATGTTCTTTACTGTCGCAGCGATAACACCTTCTTTCCTCCAAATTCCTTTCCTTCCCTTGACTCTTGAACGGTTGAATACGTCCTTTGTTTTGAAATTGCCTATTTGAGTTTAGTCTATTTGCTGCCCCTTGTATCTTAAAAATTGCAGATGATGTTTTCTCCAATTCCTTTTCTGCACTTTTAATTAGATCGGCACATCTTCCTGACATTTCAGACTTTCTCATAATGGCAAGTACATCATCCAAAGGTGCGTCTCCATTCACCCAGAGTCTGTCTTGTATTGGCGAGTTATCATTGTGCATGACCAGCTGGTCTCGGATGAGATCATTGTGCAAATCACCAAATTTACAATCTATTGCCAATTTCTTTAAATCATCCAACCATTCATCAACCAATTCTCTATCTTGCTACAATCATCTAGAACCAACACCTTCTCCTTACTGTTTGGGTCCAAGATGATATGTAAATTTTTCTGGTCATGCCATCCCAATACAGATGGTCCGGTTTTAGATATGTATAACTTCCCTCTTGTTAATCTCCCTTTAAAGAGAAAGGTGAGCCATCTATACCCTAACAAACCTATTTTCTCACCAGTATAACTCACCGGGTTAACATCAGAGACATTCAATTTATCTCCAATTTTATGCGTAAACTTCTTTTTCCATATTTCCTCATTAATGATAGTGTATGGAGATCCAGAATCTGCATACACCTTCACAATTATACCACCTAAGGACAGATCACATATAGGTTTACCTTCCATTGCCTCCTCAGTGATGTTAAGCATATTATTCCCCCTTACATTTTTCACACAAGTTTCATCATCTTCTCCACTCTCATTTGCACTCAATTCCTCATTCCAAATACATTTTACATTACTACGTCTACGGCACATTTTGCTAAAATGTCCCATTAAACCACACACTCCACACTTTTTCCTTAGAGCTGGGCACATCTTGCTGTAAGCCATATGTTCTTTACTGTCGCAGCGATAACACCTTCTTTCCTCCAAATTCCTTTCCTTCCCTTGACTCTTGAACGGTTGAATACGTCCTTTGTTTTGAAATTGCCTATTTGAGTTTAGTCTATTTGCTGCCCCTTGTATCTTAAAAATTGCAGATGATGTTTTCTCCAATTCCTTTTCTGCACTTTTAATTAGATCGGCACATCTTCCTGACATTTCAGACTTTCTCATAATGGCAAGTACATCATCCAAAGGTGCGTCTCCATTCACCCAGAGTCTGTCTTGTATTGGCGAGTTATCATTGTGCATGACCAGCTGGTCTCGGATGAGATCATTGTGCAAATCACCAAATTTACAATCTATTGCCAATTTCTTTAAATCATCCAACCATTCATCAACCAATTCTCTATCTTGCTACAATCATCTAGAACCAACACCTTCTCCTTACTGTTTGGGTCCAAGATGATATGTAAATTTTTCTGGTCATGCCATCCCAATACAGATGGTCCGGTTTTAGATATGTATAACTTCCCTCTTGTTAATCTCCCTTTAAAGAGAAAGGTGAGCCATCTATACCCTAACAAACCTATTTTCTCACCAGTATAACTCACCGGGTTAACATCAGAGACATTCAATTTATCTCCAATTTTATGCGTAAACTTCTTTTTCCATATTTCCTCATTAATGATAGTGTATGGAGATCCAGAATCTGCATACACCTTCACAATTATACCACCTAAGGACAGATCACATATAGGTTTACCTTCCATTGCCTCCTCAGTGATGTTAAGCATATTATTCCCCCTTACATTTTTCACACAAGTTTCATCATCTTCTCCACTCTCATTTGCACTCAATTCCTCATTCCAAATACATTTTACATTACTACGTCTACGGCACATTTTGCTAAAATGTCCCATTAAACCACACACTCCACACTTTTTCCTTAGAGCTGGGCACATCTTGCTGTAAGCCATATGTTCTTTACTGTCGCAGCGATAACACCTTCTTTCCTCCAAATTCCTTTCCTTCCCTTGACTCTTGAACGGTTGAATACGTCCTTTGTTTTGAAATTGCCTATTTGAGTTTAGTCTATTTGCTGCCCCTTGTATCTTAAAAATTGCAGATGATGTTTTCTCCAATTCCTTTTCTGCACTTTTAATTAGATCGGCACATCTTCCTGACATTTCAGACTTTCTCATAATGGCAAGTACATCATCCAAAGGTGCGTCTCCATTCACCCAGAGTCTGTCTTGTATTGGCGAGTTATCATTGTGCATGACCAGCTGGTCTCGGATGAGATCATTGTGCAAATCACCAAATTTACAATCTATTGCCAATTTCTTTAAATCATCCAACCATTCATCAACCAACTCTTCTTTTCTCAGTTTTCTCTGTAAGAATTTATGCCTCACTATACCAATACAAACTTTTGGTGCGAAATATCTGTCCATATCTCCTATGGCATTATCAAACTCACTCAACTCCGTATTATTTACTTTCTGCATGCGCGAATAAGTCTTTAAACCTTTTGGTCCCAAAGAGTGTAATAATATTCTCTTTTTTTGTTCTGGTTTCATTTTACCACTTTCATCGATAGCACAAATGTAATTGATAAAATATTCTTTCCATTCAATCCATTTTATATCTGGTTGTGAACCTGTAGCCCAAAAAGGTTGTGGAGGGCTGATCGTGAAACTTTGTTGAGCCATCTCCTCCTCTGATGTGGCTTCCAACTGATCCCCTCTTTCCATATACACAAACACATTTTTGTGAAAGTTCGAATAATAAACAAAGAAAATATAAAATAGATCTAAATAGTGCCCCGACAGTCTCACCTGTTCTTCTTTTAAAAATTAAAATTCTGTTTATTCCGTTATCTTCTTGCTCTGTCTGCTTCGTGATCTTCTCGGTGTGAAATGCTTATTAAATAAAAAAAATAAAAAAATGGCTGCCACGTAAGGGTACGCTACGTGACCCTGTGCACTCTCGTCATGACGAACACTCCGTACTGCACGGTGTTGAACTGAGACGTCAAAGCGTTCGATGCGCTGACAAAGGACGTTCTAATTCCACAAAGAGGTCGCGCCGCTGCTTGGAGGGAGATCGCGCACGGAACAGTGCCACCGTTTGAAAGATGCAGGTTAGGCCGTCCTTCAACTGCAACAGTACACGGTATGCCCAAAATCGCTTCCCTCCTACCTTGAGCACAATAATGTGAGTTCTTACAGCATACTCCTCGCAAGCTCTGTCACGCGTTATCCTCCAGTCGTACAAGTTTCTGAACGCTTTTCCTCAGTTTTCTCAAACTGCAGCAGCTTCATCCATAATGTGAAGAGAAAATAATTCGAGCAGACTCTTCTTTCTTCTGTTTTCACCTCGTCGCCAATTGTTAAGTAGTCGATAAGTCGAATTACTTAAATACTTTTATTAAGTATATATATATATAAGAAGAACAGGTAGTGCCAGGAAGCACAACTACACGGATCTTCAGCCAGGCTCTAACTGCCTTACTCACAGTAGAACATAGATTGCATATACACATTCTAAGAACCTCATACACGTGCCTTAAAGCAACATGGATTAAATAAGGAATAACAATATAACAGTGTTCCATGGCAGATCAGAGATTTCCAACAGAAGAGGCAGAAGAGCATGGACGTCATTTAGGGTTCGCCAGGGGTTGTAGCTGGGACCCCTAGATTGCACCTTACGACCCATTAAGCATTGCTTTTTTGACCCATGTCTAAGAGGTGGCAAAATCAATGCCAAGAACACAGGGACAGTCTGCTCTTTTGGTAGTGGATGCACAACTCTTCTTGTTTACCGCTCACTTTTTTTTTATAATTTAAAAATAATTAATAATTAATAATGACTTATTCACAATTAATATAATAAAAAAGGGAACACCAGGCGGTTGAACGACATTTGCTGAAAGCTCAATCAATCAATCAATCATGCCATTTGTATAGCGCACTACTCACCCGGGAGGGTCTCAAGGCGCTTGGGGGGAGGGGTATGCTACTGCTCGAACAGCCAGGTCTTGAGTTGTTTCCTGAAGGCGAGATGGTCCTGGGTCAGCCGAAGGTGGATGGGGAGGGAGTTCCAAGTCTTGGCAGCCAGGTAAGAGAAGGATCTTCCTCCGGCGGTGGCTCTTCGGATGCGTGGTACGGCTGCGAGGGCGAGGATGGTGGACCGTAGCTGGCGGGTGGGCGTGTAGAAGGTCAGGCGGTCATTGAGGTATTTGGGGCCCAGGTCGTGGAGAGACTTGTGTGCGTGGGTGAGGAGCCGGAACGTGATCCTCTTGTCGACGGGGAGCCAGTGCAGGTTCCTCAGGTGGCTGGAGATGTGGCTGCGTCGGGGGACATCCAGGATGAGTCGGGCGGAGGCGTTCTGGATGCGCTGGAGTCTTTTCTGTAGCTTGGCTGTGGTTCCGGCGTAGAGGGCGTTTCCGTAGTCCAGTCGGCTGGTGACGAGTGCCTGGGTGACAGTCTTCCTGGTCTCGGTCGGGATCCAGCAGAAGATCTTGCGAAGCATACGCAGGGTGTTGAAGCACGATGAGGAGACGGCGTTGACTTGTCTGGTCATCGAGAGGGAGGGGTCCAGGATGAAGCCCAGGTTGCGTGCGTGGTCGGTTGGCTTGGGTGCGGTGCCCAGGGCTGGGGACCACCAGGAGTCGTCCCAGGCAGAGGGCGAAGGTCCCAGGATGAGGACTTCCGTCTTGTCCGAGTTCAGTTTCAGGCGGCTGTCCTTCATCCACTCGGCGACGTCTTTCATCCCTTCGTGTAGGCAGGTTCTGGCGGTGTCGGGGTCTCTGGTGAGGGAGAGGATCAGCTGGGTGTCGTCGGCGTAAGAGATGATGTTGAGGTTGTGCTGGCGTGCGATGGCTGCGAGAGGTTTCATGTAGATGTTGAAGAGGGTGGGGCTGAGTGAAGATCCTTGCGGGACGCCGCAGATGACTTCGGTGGCCTCGGAGCGAAACGGGGGGAGGCGGACTCTTTGTGTTCTTCCGGCGAGGAACGAGATGATCCACTCCAGTGCCTTCTCTTGGATACCGATGTTGCTGAGGCGCTGGACTAGGGTGCGGTGGCAGACCGTGTCGAACGCAGCGGAGAGGTCCAGGAGGATGAGGGCCACTGTTTCCCCCTTGTCGAGCAGGGTCTGGATGTCGTCGGTGGCTGCGATGAGGGCGGTCTCGGTGCTGTGGTTGGCTCTGAAGCCGGACTGCGAGGGGTCGAGGGATCCGTTTGTCTCGAGGAAGGCGGTCAGCTGTCTCTTGACGATCTTCTCGATGACTTTAGCAGGAAAAGGGAGGAGCGAGATGGGGCGGAGGTTTTTGAGATCGGTGGGGTCCGCTGTAGGTTTCTTCAGGAGGGCGCTGATCTCGGCGTGCTTCCAGCTCTCCGGGAAGGTGGCGGTGTTGAAGGAGGCGTTGATGATGTTCCGGAGTTGGGGTGCGATGGTGGAGTCGGCCTTGTTGAAGACGTGGTGTGGGCAGGGGTCGGTCGGTGTTCCGGAGTGGATGGTGTTCATCGTGCGGGCTGTGTCTTCGGTGGTCACAGTGGTCCAGGTGCGAAGGGTGGCGGTGGGGGGCGTTGGTTCGAGGGTTGGGTGCGTGGGTGGGGCGACGAAGCTGTTGTGGATGTCGGCGATCTTGCGGTGGAAGAACGAGGCGAGGGAGTCGCAGAGGTCTTGTGATGGAGTGATGTCGTTGGTGCCGGTGCTGGGGTTGGAGAACTCCTTGATGATAGTGAAGAGCTCTTTGCTGTCGTGGGCGTTGTTGTCCAGTCGTTCCTTCAGGGATTTCTTCTTGGTGGTGCGGATGAGCTGGTGGTGCTTGCGGGTAGCGTGTTTGAGGGCAGTCATGTTGTCGGTGTCCGGTCGAGGAGCCAGGCTTTCTCGAGGGTGCGGCAGGTCTTCTTGGAGTCCTTGAGGTCGTCGGTGAACCAGGATGCCTTCTTGCTTCTGGGTCTGCTGGGAGGGTTCTTTAGTGGCGCGAGGTCGTCGGCGCAGGCGGTCAGCCACTGTGTGAAGTTGCGGGCTGCTTCGTTGGGGTCCGTTGTGTTGGCGGGTGGGCTCTGGCTGAGGGAGGTGGTTAGCTGGTCTGCGGTGATCTTGCTCCAATTCCTGTGAGGTACCTGTTGCGGGTGGTGGTGGGTCGTGGATCTTTTGAAGCTGAAGTGGACGCAGCTGTGGTCGGTCCAGTGGAGTCCGGTGGCGTGGCTGAAGGTGATGTACTTGCTGGAAGAGAAGACGGGATCAAGCGTGTGGCCGGCGTAGTGGGTGGGGGTGTTGACCAGTTGCTTGAGTCCGAGATTGGCAAGGCTTTCCAGCAGGGCGGTGGTGTTGCGGTCCTTGTTGTTCTCCAGGTGGAAGTTGAGGTCCCCGAGGAGGATGTAGTCAGTGGAGGGGAGGGCGTGCGGGCTGATGAAGTCTGTGATGTCTTCGCTGAATTGTGTGCGTGGTCCCGGGGGTCTGTAGACGAGGGTGCCTCTGAGGGTCGTCTTAGGGTCGGTGTGAATCTGGAAGTGGAGATGTTCGGCTGAGGCAAAGGAGTCGTGGGCGTCGGTCGTGATGCGGATGGTGTTCCTGTGGACGATGGCGATGCCACCTCCGGTCTGGTTGATGCGGTCCCTCCTGATGATCTTGTACCCGTCCGGGATGGCGATGGCGATGTCGGGTGCAGAGGAGGCGTTCATCCAGGTTTCTGTGAGGAAGGCGACGTCCGGTGAAGTAGCGTCGAGGAGGTTCCAGAGTTCCACGGCGTGTCTGTGGACGGAGCGGGTGTTGATCAGGATGCACTTGAGGTGGTTGCTGCTGGTGTTTGTCTTGGCGGGTGCGGGGCAGGTTCGGAGGCAGGTGAACTTGCAGGTGCAGCAGGTGAAGGGTCCGTGGGTGCGTCTCGGGGTGGCTCGGCAGCAGGCGTGGGTCCGGCCGGCATTGAGTGCGTTGAGAGTGGCGGCGTCGTAGGACAGTCGGGTCATCTTGCCTCGGCGGGGAGGGCCAGGGGTCCTGGCGCTGGGCGCGGGCCAGGCGCGGACGGGCGCAGACGGGCTTACCTTTGGCGCACCTTCGGCGCTCCCGCTGCGCGCGTCTGCTGCGCGGTCGCTCTGGGGGCGTCATAAGGAAGGAGCCGGGAGGGAGGAGCAGCTGGGTGGCGGGAGCGGGGCGGCGAATGGAATCACAGGGGGGCGGGGTCGCAGGGAGGCAGCGGCGGGAAATTCCAAGAAGCAGCGGGCAGCGGGAAATTCCCAGGAGCAGCGGGAAATTCCCAGGAGCAGCGGGCAGCGAGCGAAGGAATCTGCAGGCAGGAGGCGGCAAAGGCAGGCAGGAGCGGCAGCAGTGAGTGGGGCGACCAAGCCCTGTGGAGGGCTAAGCTAAGGCAAACAGAGCAATGTTTTTAAATGTATGTTGGGTGCATGATTGCGCTGGAGGGTTTGTGAGAGAGTGCGTATGGCTGAAAGTGCATGTCGGTACGTGTGAGCATGTGTGTGAGTGGAAGTCAGTGGGCGAGAGTCCATGACAAGTGGTGAATGAAGTGAGTGTGAGTGGATGAGTAGACACATTACTTGTGGTCACACAAAGCCTTTTTTAGATGTACACTTCCACTTTAGGCCACTATTATGCCTTACTTCTCTATTTAACAGCCTATTTTTTGTATTTGTTTTTGTAAAGCGCTAGTCTGAGTCAGTAACTGGTTCCTGGTTAATAAAACTACTCAGGATTAAAGCTTGGATTTTGTTACTTCTCCAAGTTACTGGGATCCGTCTGAAGAATTTCCAAAGATACGTAGCAGTCCCCAACACGTCCCTCGAACCCTGGTTACTTCTTCTTGTAGGGGCAGAGTATAATCGATGAGAAAGTCCAAATGTGTAACCAATTTTTTGGGGTTCGGTGCTGTGCCTAGTATAGCTGGCCACTACGAATCAGTAATAGATTTTTCAGCACTTCCGTACAATATTTCTGATTTATCTGCATTTAATTTCAGACAATGGAGATGCAGCCACTCTGCCTCATCAGAAAGACACTCGACTACATTATTCCTTGTTTCATCACATTTATCAACAATACAGATAACTAGTTGAGTGTCATCGGCATACATGATGATCTCAAATCCTCTTTTTTCAGAATATTGGCCAGCGGAGCCAGGGTTTTTACTTAATGGAAGTAGCTTGTGGGGCACCTTGCTCGTGGTGGCTTTGATCAGTCAACTTGGTCCCCAGCCTGGACTTCCAGCAAGTACCATGTGTGACTTTGTTTGCTTTACCTTTGCTTGATTCCCTTGAATTCTTATTTTTCCATTCTGTAGCAGCCTACCATATCTCTCATGTGTCTGGTGTGATAAAGCTGATTATCCCATAGTCCTTGCTAAATGGCAAACTCTCACATGCAATATTGATCCGCTGCATGTGCTAAATGTTATTTCTTATCCTGGTATCACATATACATTACCTTTACTATTGCTCACAATGTACCACAACTTTTTGTTTCTACTCTTGTACTTTGCTCGTTTATGCCCATAACGTTCTTCCACACCTCTACTTCCTAAGCTTAGATATTTCTTCAGTGATGTACCCCACTTTTTATCACTGCTACAATGTGCTGCTCAGATTTGCACATCGAATGTACTGCATAATAACTTCCGTTTAGCTCCTGATTTACACTTTACGAAAGCCTATAGCTATGCAACCACTCTAAAGATCTAGGAGCCCCACTATGTGACCCTCATGGAATGACTGCATCTCAATAGGCCACAATTCCATTTTCTTCTACAATTGGTTGTGCTTAAAAACTGGCCAGACTTCTTAAAAAATAAGTAACTGTGTTCAAAATCAATAGATATGAATTAATAGCCCTCAGTTCCAATAACTAACATTCAATAGCATGGGACTCTATACTTTGCAGTGACATGGGGAAGAGGTGAAACTATTTGAAGGAATCACAGTCATCTTAATGAGACTTACTCTGGGTAATAGGAGTTTGAAGCAAAAGGCTTTGTGAAAGTGAGCGAGCAGGGTTGCCTTTATTACCCTGAACCCAACTAGACATATCTACCCTATGACTGAGCAGCAGACATATTCTCCCCAGTTAGAGATTCCCATATAAAATGACAAGTAATGTCTCTAGCTTTTAATAAATGCTGTATTCTTTCATTAAGGTATGGGACCATTGAGGGAAACGCCTTTCAGATCGAGTTCATTGAATATATTGACGAGCTTGCTTCAGAGATCGGCGTCAAGCCCAGTTCCTTCCACCTCCTTCTGAGTGAGCCCAGACTGGCACTGGAAGTCTTCTTCAGTGCTTGCACATCACCACAGTACCGACTGACTGGTCCAGGGAAATGGGACGGAGCACGGAACGCCATCCTGACCAAGTGGGTCCGGGTAGTGACACCCATGAAGATGCGGGTGGTGAAGAAGACCAAGAGGTCTCCTCTTTCCACCATGCTTGGACTTCTCGGTCTCCTTGCTTTGTTTGCTTCAATTTTTATATTTACCTAAACAGCATGAAAATTATTTCTAATATACAATCCATCCACAAATGTATAGAGGCTGTTTTATTATATTGGCTTTCATTGTTTTTGTCTATATAAGTCATTTTAATGCTGCTTCCTCAACAATTTAATTGTCCATTTACTTCCCTAGAGCTGTTTGGATCTCCTACTAAAGCGCACCTTCCATATTATGGGCCAGATGTAAGACCATTCCATTTTGCGACTCATAATTTGCTAAATGGAAAGTACAACAGTGTCTCAGACACTGTTTGCAATTCCTAATGGGGTCGCTAAAGACCCATCTCATTAATATTAACGAAGTAAGTCGCAATTTGCAACCCCTTAGTAATCTCACACATCACAGGGATTGTGGCCTGCTTTGGACAACGGATCACTATGTCTGTGTTTGCGTTTTTTAAAGAAAGCACCTTTTTTTTCTAATGCAGCCCGTTTTCCTTACAGGAAAACGGGATGCGTTTCAAACAAAGAAATTAAAAGTTTTCTTTTAATTTTTCAAGGTCAGGCAGTGGTCCGTGGGACCACTGCCTGCTCTTAATAAAAATATTTTCGCATACATTCACAAAGGGGAAGGGGTCCCTTGGGGACCCCTTCGTTTTTGCGTCTAGCTTACCACCTACTTGAAGTAGGTGGCAACTGCGATTGTTTAGACACTGCATTTGCGGTCGCAACACAAAAAGTACATTCCAGTGTGACTCGCTATTAGGAAGTGATGCCCTTGGCCCCTTTCTAAAAGTGACTCGCAAACCCTATTCTGAGAGTCGGTAATAGGGTTTGTACAGCCATTTTTAGCAGTCGCAAACTAGCAATTTCCGTTTGCGACAGCTAAAATGGGTGGTACATCTGGCCCCATGTCAGTTATCATGCTTGTACTTTTTTTTAATAGCTAGTGGGACATCACCTCACACAGGTTTTTTACTGAGAAAGGTCTGCTGTGGAGACACCAGCCAATGTAATCAACTACAGAGAAAAACGCATTTCTTTTCAGGTAGCACTTGAAAATCTCAAATTGTGTCACATCGTCAAAATAGAAAGACCACTATCTCACAAAAATGTTTGTCTCTGTAAATTTGAATCTGGATGTCTATCCATATACCCCCCCCCCCTGTATGTATAAAACTTAGGGGCATATTTACAAGCCCCTATTGCTACCACAGCGTCACTTTTTATGACCTTGTGGTGGCGATAGGGGCTTTGCCTTATTACAAGGCAGCGGTAAGCCACTTAACATGGCTTCATGCTGCCTTGTAAATAAGACACCCTTTCACGTTATCCTTAGTGTGAAAGAGGAGGGCAATGGGTGTTGCGGTGGGCGTTCCACCGAAGCACCCATTGATTTTAACGCTGCCCCATATTTACAAGGGTGGCTTAAATATGGGGCGGTGCCAAAATTTGGACCAGGGAAAACCTGGTCTTACCCTGGTGCAACGAGGAGAAATGCTTTATTTCTCCTTGTTTTTGCTGTTTCCATGTGTGCTGCATTGTGCAGCTCACATAGAATTAGCAAAACACCATTGATAGTTTATGTGCAGGAAGGTGTCCCTTCAATCAATAAAGAAAATTATGTTTTACAACTTCTATGTGTGCTGCATTGAGCAGCACACATAGAAGTTACAAAACACCATTTAAAGATTTTTTTATGTGCACATAAACAATCTTTCCCTCAACGCAGACACCCTTGCACTATGGTGCAAGGGTGCCTGCTTTGGCGCTAGGCAGGTAAACACTGTAATGCTGTAAATATGGTGCAGCCCTGCGTTTCAGAAGTGCGGGAGCGCACTGTTAAGCCAAGCAGGCTAGCATCGCGCTCCGTCACTTCTATTGGACATATGCCCCTTAATCTGGCTTGTTGGCTTCAGACTGCAAATGATTATGTTATGACACATTGATTCAGCACCTTAGTGTAACTAGTCGCTTCCAAAACTAAAATATAAACTCTGCTGCTAATAAACAATACTTCTGCATAGGCGAGATCCAAATTGACTCATAAAGAACATCAAATGTTTGTCACTAATGTAGAATGGGTCTAAGTTATAAAATGGCTTCTAAGGGAGATTTCAGCAATATGATGTCTAACCCATTTTCCAAAGGGTTTGACTGTATATGGCACATATTAATTATACGGTTTGTTCATTTGAGTGGCTGGTGGTCACTTGCCTTGGGCTACCAAGTGGCCTTTGTGAATGCCGCACATAACATAATATATTTATTTAATAATAATAATCTATAACACAATAACATAACAATAGAAATCAAATAAGATGTTAAAAATAATATATACAATTATACTTTCATGTTAAGGCAAACAAAAAAGTTGCAAAATGGCAAATTCATATTGTAATTTGCAATGTGAAATATCGATGATCAAAGCCTTTAATACAGACACTTTGAGCTGCCGCAAAAACAGCAAATATACGCAGAATGTGCAACCATGTTCGAGAAGTACTTTGCCATCCTTGGACTCGGAAATTGACTAATACGCTCTTGTATATTTCTACTGGTCTTTCCTTTTCACATATTTTATTGTCCTTTTATATGAAGTAACAAAAACACAATGTAATGCCCTATTACAGGTCAGTATGCATATTACTGTGGAATGTATACATGTAATGTCTAATATCATAAAATGTGAATGTATACTGTTCTATAAATGTGACATTTGGTTTTTTTCCTTAAGAATTGTATATAAAAAAGTTCATGTTTTCCTATCTATTCATCTGTCCATCTGTCTGTCTAAGCTGATTACTGCTGCTTCAAACTGTCTCTCCTTATCGAGAGCTCATGTTAAAATGTCCTTGAGGACGTGAGAGACAAACAATTATATTTGATCTTTTATACATATTTTATATGGTGGCTACAGATGTGGTCTCCGTCATTAGGATTAATATCTGTTTGAGATCTAATTTATTCAAATGAGTATCATTAGCGATATTAGAGATTAAACAAAATTATTGAAAATGTAAATAAAATTAATCTTGTTCCATGTAAAATGGTGTTGCAAAACTGCTGACTGAAGCAGCGAAAAAAGCTAATTGCAATAAAAGCACAAAAAGCAATAAAAAGCTTAAGGGCCCTTATTATATGTGGGTCAGTTGTCTATTTTCATGTGCAAATTCCCATTTGCACCTGAAAAAAGGACGATAGATAGATTGCACATTGTACCTGATGCAGGAGCTTGCCTCCACAATTTACAGCAGGTAGAATGTGCTGCACATTTTGGATGCACATTCCACCTAATTCTAGTTTGTGGATACAAGGACTAGGTGAAATCATGTACCATGTATATATAACTCCTCAATCCTGAAGGGTGAGTACAACTCAGAATCGGATGTAAATTATGCACCCATTAATGACAGCACCCAATGGTAATTAGAATTGTTTGCAATTCACACGTACGATTTGCAAGGGTCATTTATTCAAGCGCATGAAGGGCAAAGTAGTTACAAAGTTCCATTCCACGTAAATGAAAACAAAAAGGAGAGCAATTGGAGCAAGTGGACTGGAGAGACTAAGGGCCTGATTTAGATGTTGCTGGGCACACAGCCAGCCCACGGCAGTCGGGAAAACACCGACAAGCAGGTGGCATCACGAACGCCGTATTACGATATCACTGCAGGGCTGGCGGTGTGTCTGCGCTGTAGTCATGGCGGCGGAATGGGGCGGCTCAAGTTAAGAG
This sequence comes from Lissotriton helveticus, assembly GCF_964261635.1. Taxonomy (NCBI): domain Eukaryota; kingdom Metazoa; phylum Chordata; class Amphibia; order Caudata; family Salamandridae; genus Lissotriton; species Lissotriton helveticus. Next base: position 1,890,358,450 of record NC_136057.1, on the reverse strand, counting down.
CCGCAGTCAATGCCGGGGATGCTGAAATCCATATGGGCAGGTGGGCACCCTGTTTCCCTGGAACATAGTCTGCAGGAGCAACAGTGCAAGCCACCGTGCAGATGGCAAGGGGGCACGCATAGGAATCACCATGAATATGTCACACTTGACCTGAAGACATGTTTTCACCCCAAAACCTGCCTTTCTGCCAACCTTTTTCATGGTTCCCTGCCAGGAAAAGTTTGGCAGAGCGGCATGTTGTAATCCTGACGGCCGTGCCCATATCAGCACCGCCACCATTGAGTGCTGCTTTCCCCACCACCATCGCCGCGAGTACTCAGATCTCCTGGTGGCGGTCTGGAGTCAGTTAGATTGCGGTCTCATCATTCGCATCGTAATCCAGCAGCTGAACCGCAGAGTATGCGGGTGGTTGGACCGCCAAAAAACAACAGTGGTCCCAGGACTGACAAACACCTAAATCAGGGCCCAAGGGTCCCAACACGTTAAATATACTAGCATTGACAAAGGAAACTGGTTTGACTTATGCAGAAAGTTGGTGAAGAATTACATTTTTGAAGCATAATACAAATGCTGCAGTCCAATCCAATTCATTATATTTAATTGACATCAATCTTTTAATATTACAGAGGTGGAAATGATTAACACGTATTGTAAACATTTATTTTTGTATGCAATTTAAAGCCAGTTTAGGATAAGAACTATAAATCGACCTGGAATAATGATGTTAGGAGTATCTCTTGGATCTGCAACAAAGTGGTTGATTAGTGGCCCAAGGCTCCCTTGCAGTTACCCAAGTCAGATTCTTTAGAATGCAGTGCAGTAATGCAATGTAGTGGTACTGGTTCCGTGATGTAGTGGAGCATATCGGTCAATATTCCAAAGGTGCAGTGTGATGGCTTAGCGTCCATTGGATAACATGCAATGTGGTCTCTTAATATTCTAAGGACCCAGTCCTGCGCGTTCACTGAGAGCCCCTTGGGTACTGCCCCACTTGGTGGTTAATCTCCGGAGAGTATATTGTGGGTGGTTAGTGTCCCAAGGAGACTGTGATTGTGTGGTGTATGTATTCAGGAAGAAAGGCAGCTCTTCCGGTCCCTAACTAGAGTATCCAAGTTTGTGTAATGTTTGCAACCAGTTGCAAGAAATGTCATGGTGTATGTGCTTTAGCTTAGTGTCCCTGGTATGTGGTGTTAATACCTCTATGGCATATGGCAGAGTTGAGAATTAGTACCCCTATGGTGCAAAAATGTAAACTATATTAGAGGCCCAGGATGCACCGCAGGGTTTGTGTACAGGTTTGAGTACTTTCAGATGCAGTGAATGGTGGTTTGCTAGAATTCCTACTGTGATCATATAGCTCCCCAGGATGGAGTCTACTGTGATAGGTTGGTGTCACAGGAATACTACTACTACTACTACTACTACTACTACTACTACAACTAGGTTGCTTGTTATTGTTCCTGATTTGGAATGTGAGGGATGACTAGTGCTGGGATGCAGTGTGTTTGGTTAATGCTATTTGGAAGTAATTAAATAATATCAGTGATTTCCCTAGGATGCAGGGTGGATTAGATGATAAATGATCATAAACTGTGTGGTGTAGGCCAGTGTGGATGAATAGTTCACCTGAATAGTGTAGCATGCTTGTTAGTGGGCTCCGAAGGCTTGATGCAGTGGGACAGCCTGAGCACATCCAGTGTGGTTAGTCATTTCACTTGGATAATGAAATAATGTTGGTAATCTCCATTGGGTGCAGTGAGGTTATTACCTGTCCCTATGGATCAGTCCAGTGTGGGTAATAGTTCACCAGTGAAGCAGAGCAGTTGCAGTATGTTTGGTAGCAAACCGTTCAAAGATTGAGTGCAAGTGATGGGCTGAAGATGCAGAGCCGGTAGAACAGAAGCAGCCACACATGTCTATACAGCAGGTTGGTACATGCACTATTTTGGCGAGGCTTGCCACAAGCGCCCTCGGATCTCCAGTGAGTGGATGATTGCCCTTCCTTAGCCTCTGCTATTCCTCGAGATGTTGCAGCTGACCACAGATTGTCAGCAGTGGTGGCTGGTGACAATTCCTGTAAAAGTTGTGGACGAGTTTTAAGTAGCGAGCTAGCAAAGTGAGATAGCCCGACTGGAAGGTTAAGGGGTCTCCTCTGGAGAAATGTTTGGAAAAGTCTGTATTTTACTACTAAACAGGCAGCCACAAGTACAGTTACCTTGCAGACAACAGGGCCATGATTTGAATGGGGCAGCAGATGCAGTGGAACTGGACCAAAACGTTGTCAGAACTCCTCAAACACCTAATATTGCTATATTTAACTACTAAACAGGCAGTCACAATTGCACTTACCTTACAGGTGAAAGGGGCTTGATTTAAATGGTGCAGCAGGTGCAGCAGCACAAGGCCAAAAGTTGCCATAACGCCACTAAGCACCAAATATTGCTATATTTTACTATTAAACAGGCAGTGCCAAGTGCATTTATATTTCAGGCACTAGAATCATGATTTGTATGGTGCAGCAGGTGCAGTGGCACCAGGCCACGAAGTTGTCAGAACTCCTCTAAACACCTAATGTTGCCATATTTTACTACTAAACTGACAGTCACAATTGCAGTTACCTTGCATTTGAATGGGTCTTGATTTAAATGGTGCAGCAAGTGCAGTGGCACTGGGGAAAAATTGTCATAACTACTAAACACCAATTATTGCTATATTTAACTACTAAACAGGCAGTCACAAGTGCAGTTATCTTGCAGGCAACAGAGTCAATATTTGAATGGTGCAGCAGGTGCAGAGGCACTGGGGACAAAAGCTCTAGGGAGCCCACTAAACACAGAATATTGCTAAATTATACCACTAAACGGGTATTCACAAGTGCAGTTATCTAGCAGGCACTTGGGCATGATTGCAAATGGTGCAGCAGGTGAGTGGCAGCTGGGACCAAAAGTTGTCAAAACTGCTCTAAACACCAACTATTGCTATATTTAATTACGAAATAAGCAGTCACAGCAGGCACTAGGGTCATGGTTTCTGTGGTGTAGCAAGTGCAGTGAAACTGAAGCCAAAAACTCTACGAACCTCTCTAAACACCAAATATTGCAATATGTTTCTACTAAACAGGCAGTCACAGGTGCAGTTACCTTAAGGCAATAGGGTCATGATTTGAATGATGTACCTGGCCCAAAAGTTGTGAGAACTCTTCTAAACACATAACATTGCTCTTACAGCAATTAATTCTATTATTTCCCTTTTTCATTTTATTTTTCAAAATGTTGGTATTACTTACACAAACTATACTACTAGAAACCGCACAGTATATTGCCTTCTTGTACATAAACAAGTCATAACACTCTAACAGACTTTCTGTAACTTATATTGTACAACTACTCAGCAAGCAACAACTTACAAGAAAAACAGCTGATTATTATCAACGTAGGCGATACCTAATGTATTTACCAATGCTTGTTTATATAGCACTGAAGGAGTACATTTTCCATCACCTTCCCCACTCGATAGGTTCCAGGTTGTTGAGGACGCTGGTGGCAGAACAAAGATGCCTTGGTCTCCAATGCGAGAAATGTAAATGTCCCCTTGACACCAAGCTCGGTTATCAAAAAAAAGAATGCAGCTTAGGTTTGCTGTGCGGGCCCCTCAGGCACTAAGGGGCAGATATACAAGCCCTGTACGCCACATTTGCGCTTCTGTTGCATCACTTTTGTGAATCAGCAGCGGCGCAAAGCCAGCGCCATGCTGCGGGGTATTTACAACGTGACGCATCTGGGGTATGCGTCACGTTGTAAAGCCCTGCGCCACATGTGGGTGTTCCGGCACGGGGGGGGGGGGGGGCGTTCTGGCGCAGTAACGCTTGGGAAAAGTTGCTGAGTGATATCTACAAGATTTCACTCAGTCCCTTTTATGGCCATGCTGCGTCAAAACCCTGCACCTGCTTGAAGCAGGTGTAAGGATTGACGCAGCATGTTAGGCATAGGGGCACCCCGAGACTTGCTGGAGCTGCTTCGCACTTGCGACGCGACTCCAGCAATGCGCCGCCTTTCCGCCGGGGAATGCGACACCGCATTGTAAATGCGGCGCATCAGTGGTGGTGCACGGGTGATTTGGCGTGTTGCAACTGTTCTGGCGCATCCATGCTGATTAGCAGCGGTGCACCAGAAGTTGTAAGTCTGCCCCTTAGGCTTGACTGCCCAGTACAACTGATATATATCGCTCATCACTGCATTTAGCCATGACAAATCACTGTAAGCAACAAGTGGCAATATGACCCAATGCGGGGGTGACACTGGCTACGCCACTGGGCTGGCAATTCAAAAGGCGGCTCCACTGTAAAATTCAAATCTTACCCGAAAACATTCTTTTTCTGTGAGGAGGTTCACATGGATGCTTAGGATCTGCATTGTGTCTGCAATCCAGACAGACCCCCTGACGCCAATACTGGTTTTTTTTCTTTTGCACATGGGATGACTCTGTTCTGATTTACATCCAGTATAGTTTTTTTTTAAATTTGTTTTTATTGAATTTTCAAAGACAAAACAAAAGAATAATGACAAAAAGCAGTACATAGCTGAAATGAATAGACAAAACAATAAACAATAAAAAACAAATGCATATCTCTAATATCGCCACACTTGGATCAAAGAAACAATACTGACAAAGAGGTGATTGGGGGGGGCAATGAGCAGACGGGCAGGGAAAAGCACCTTGGGTGGTGAAGCGACTCGGGGGTAAGAAGGCAATAAAGCAAATAGTGGTAGAGGGGTGTCAGACCATTGTGTAGATCACTTACAGTCAGAAAAAGGGGATCAGCCACAACGGTCTACACCCACCAGTGTATACATGGAATGAAAACAACTCTCGACAGCAATTAGTCTACAGAAACGTCAGGATCAGTCATTTGGCGAACATTATATTGAGCAAAGAGACCCCAGAAACTCTTCGGGCGATTACTCAGTGGCCTCATCTCGTTGTAAACCTCTGATTGAGTATGACAATATAATATATCTCGCTCCCATTCAACCAGGGTGGGCAGTGGACCTCTCATCCATCTCATCGCCAGTCTGCGCTTGGCTAAGAGGAGGCCTAAAGCAACCAGTTTACGCATTACCTTTTTAAGAGGTTTAGTGTATCCTAGTAAGGCTAACAATGGGTCCGGGGATAAGGGTGATCCAACGATGTCGCTGAGTTTATGAAAGATCGAAGCCCAATACTGCGCTACCGGGGGGCAGAGCCAAGCCAGATGGTAAAAACCCGCCTGAGGGGCCTCACACCGCTCACAACTGTCAGTTTCCAGTAATCCAAAACGGCACAGGCGGAATGGGGAATGATACACCCTATTCAGAAACTTAAAATGGGCAAGCCGATGTCTACCATTTATTGTAATTTGACGAGTGATTGTGCAACAGTAAAACCAGACTTCGTCCGAGATAGGGGCCTCGATGTCAGCTTTCCATGCTTGTCTAGCTTTGTTTAGGGGGGTATCTTTGTGGCAAGAACCGAAGTGTACAATTTGGAGATCAGCTTGCTCGGACTCTGGGCGCCCAAAAGTAGAGTTAGAGAGGGAATGTCCAAGGGTTCCTCAAGGTCCTCATCGAGGACCGCCTGCAAGGCGTGATGGGTTCTAAAAAAATGACATTTTGTCAGTGCTGTGTGGACTTCGGTAGTACCCGCTACCTCCTCCCATGTGCGCACCCGCCCACCTCAAAATAGGTCACCCATAGATTGTATATGCAGCTTGCTAAGGGAGTTAAGGACGACCCTGTCCAAGTTAGGTCCGAACCATTGGCACCACTCAACCCGTAGCCAGGGAGAATACAGCTGTGCACCGTTGTGCATATCGAGGAGCGCATTCCATGCATGAGAGACTGAGTTAATGGAGTCGAGTATTCCATATCTACGGGAGGGAATCTGTGTTAACAAACGTGGTAGAGGGTACGGGGCAGCCACCACCACTTCCACCTGAAGGTGGGGTAACTCTCGGGGCCCATGCACCCAGCTATAAGCGTGCAATGCCTGAGCAGCTCTGTAATACAATTCCAGGTTCGGGCGTTTAATTCTCCAGAGGAATATGGGAGCATTAGCGTGTCCAACGCCACCCTCGGGGTACCGCCCGCCCATGCAGTTACATCCAGTATAGTTTTGAAATTTAGATTTTTTAAACGTCGACATTCATGTGTTGGTTGAAATACATATTTTTTGTGGTCAGGTCAACAGGCTCCAGTCCTGGGCTTTGTGTTTGAAAGTCATTGTTTTTCACGATGCAATCAGGATTTCTTGTATTTTCATCACCAAGAAAGCTTTATTTCAACAAATTTGTCATAAAAAGTAGTTACAGCATAAAGAGCAAATTACCATTAAAAGACTTTTCTATCAGAGGAACATTCATTTTAAAAGTTATCAATTCATCAAAGATATAGCTTAAAAATCGAATCAGAATATTAAAACACTTGGAAACAGCGAGTATACATGATAAAAACATAGGATAGATTAGGGACCACGGCTCAGAGGGAAGTAGCCAATGAATCTTACAGCTATCTATAGCATTTAAATTAGAATACAGCTAATTAAAATCAAAGTGTATTGATGATTAAAACACCAGCAAAAATAGGGGATGTAAACATTTCAAATGGATGGACGGCACCAAGGCTCGGCAGGAGTAGAGCATATAGATAGCGCCCCATTCAAGAGTCAGAGCAGCGGCCTGATGAATTTCAACATGTTCATAGACTATAGAAAAGGCACATCTTATCATTCATGCAGTAGTGGCCAGCAAGAATGATTTGTTATACAAAATGCAATGGAAATACCGAACCTATGCTCAAAAGGAACAATCGTCTGACAGCCCAGACAGACCGATGTGGTGTCGATGTTCTTTGCATATGACTTTACATATTTAATTACTCTCGTTAGCCAATGGTTTGGATCTAATGCACCACATCCAGCTTGATAATTTAGCTATGGGGATTGAGTAACATGTTGAGGGGTCTGTCATCAAGATTCTCGGAGCAACGCTACTTTGTCTGGTGCCCAGATTCATGCAAGTCTGCACTAACCAGACCTTACGGGGAGCTGCATAAGCAGGACAGACGAACAGAATGTGTGAGTAGATTTCTGCATGTTTATTGCAGTGGGGGCACCTGTTATCTCCTAGTGATGACCATTTTACTGTAAAGGTTTTTAGGGGCATGATACCCACTCTAAATTGAAAGTGAAGTTTACGATCAAAAGGTTTATTTGTAATGTCCCAGCAGAGTTCAAAACGAGGGCAGGGTTTAGTTGAGATAAAACTCCTGGTCATTGTGATACTATCACTTGTTCTGAAGGTCTTTTGCCCCGTCATTTCCCAATATCCTTCCTTTATGACTTCTTTGGATAAAGACTGCGTGCTGGATGTTTAATTATATATTTTTTTAACACTTTACAATTTTCCGACATATACCTATCCCAATGTCATATTTCACTGTGATTCATTCACAAACATTAACATTTATAACTGCATGGTACCATTGTGCTTAGTCATGTACCGAATATGTAGCAAATCATAATAAAGTATACATTGCTTGACCACTATCTGATATTCCTCTTATTAACAAACCATTCTCCAATGTCATTGTCTACATCCCCATCACTTGCCGGAAGTATTTGTACCATGGTTTATTACATCTTGCATTCAGCCCACCCCAGTCGGGACTATTCCTGCAGGTGTGTGGTTAGGGGTGATGGGCTCCAGGTTCTGCAAGTACGTCTTTAGTAGACCCCATATGTCTTTAGGTCGGGACCTGGTTGGGAGCAACTTGGCGTACAGTTCACAGTTCGTGTTGTAGAAGGTAAGACTAGCACGCCATGCATCTGTTGTAGGGAGAATTCTGTTGCCCCATTTAATAGCTATCTCGCCAATAGCAGCACCAGTGCAATGAACTTGCGTCGTTTCTTTGGCATATTGTAAACATATCCCAGAAGCGCAACCTCAGGTGTGGGGGCTATTTCCTACTGCGTCATCTGGGATATTGCTCTGAAAATGGCTGTCCAGAACTCCCCAATCTTGGGGCAAGTGGGAAAAATCAGCACGTGGGCTTCCACACTTCCGGCAATTATGGGGCCGGGCTGGGTCAATAGTGTGGAGCTTGGCCAGCGCCATATAGGCACTCCATAGATATTTAAAATGTATCAGCTTATGCCTGCTGTTAAGGGAGACCTATCTAATTTGTGAACAGTAGAAAGCTCACTAGTCATCCAGGATGGCGTGCCCCAGGTCTCGCTCCCAGGCTGCTCGAATCCCGGCATCGTGGCTCGGAACAAGAGTCATGCTGGCCTTGTATAACCTTGAGATTAATTGACTCCTGTCAGAACTAGATATTAAAAGAGTCAAAGGAGCAAAAGGAGCCAAAGACTGTGGTTCCAGTGGGTATTCCAATATTTTAGCTCGTAGTGCCCTGCATACCCGACTGAAACCAAACTGATCCATGAGGGTCGATCTGGCCCCATGTCCCCCTCGGTAATATTAAGTACATGCCCGTTCAGGAACAGGTTGCCAAACTTAGTCATGGAGTGGGATTTCAGTACTCTCAGAACTAATTTCTCTTCTGTGATAGGGAGCCATGGATTACTTGCAAGGGGTATTTCTTTTTTACTTTTTATTTTTTTTATTTTTATTGAAGCCAGAAATTAACATAAACATAAGATCAATGCATCATTAAAAACTCCCTTAGGGCAAATACACAAAAAATTAATAATACAAAAAGCATCAACCAAAGATCAATAAATGCATTTACACAATAATAAAATCCAAGACCACAACCCTACCTACTTGAGCATCATAAAACAGTCTCCCAACCGTGGTTTAATCAAAATAAATACCCCAAACCTTGTTTAATTTCTTAATACATCGCACCCGTAATGCAAAAATACGTTCACTTTTCTTAACTATTTTCATCTTATGACCAGATTCAAAAACAGAGGGAATCAAATCTGTTCTCCGTTTTTGCAATAAAAGCGATCTAGCTACTGCCATTGCTATATATAAAAATATTACCATTGGATCCATAAAAGGAAGATCAGGACTGTCAGGACTCACGGGAGGTTTCCTCCTTTTAACGCAATGCTGGCTACCATCTCCCCCCTACTAAGTTATCAAAAGTCAGTTCATCCCTCAAGCTGGAGTGCTTGTTGGCGCTGATGGAACTCCAAGATGGCTGCCAACATGCACATACTGCAACAGTAATTGGAAGAGCACCTGTTTCCCAGCGCCGTGAAAGTCAGATAGGGTAGTTGCGATAAAATCGGGGTTAGCTTCGTTGGAACAACATTCCCTCACTAATCAGGTTAGTGTTAAACTTGTAGCTAATATAAAACATTCTGTGAGAAAAGGTTATCATGTCAGAGATACATTTCTATTTAAAAAGGAAACTAAGTCAGAATATATTTTCCTTTCAGTAAAAGGTTTCCTTAGCTGAGAAGATTAAATAAAAAGCTTTTTAAAATCAAGGTGTCTTCTTCAGCTGTTCCAGAATCTGTCAGACCTGGGTGTGCCCTTTCAACACACTGTGTCTTCTTTGACTGAAAATTGTTCACTCTTCAGAGAATTAATTAAAAGGTAAAGTCGGGGTCAAAAGCCCAGCAACTTGTTCACTCTTCAGAGAATTAATTAAAAGGTGAATTCAGGGTCAAAAAGGCATATTTCTTTCTCTTGCCATGTGTTAAGTTTGAAGATAAATAACTGAAGGCCCAGTTAAAGTACTCCAGTAATGTTCTATGGCCAGAATAAATTAAATCTTCGGCAAACATTAAAACCTAAGGCAGAATAAATTGTGTTTCCAGCAAACATTAAAACTGAAGGCCTGAATAAAAGGAACACTTCCTTTTAACATTTAACCTAAGTTCTGATGCATTGTTTCAGAACTAATCAAAGACAGAAAAAACAGTCATCCTCCTCCAGAAACCCAGTTCAAGGCCCACTCCAGTCTCTTAACAGTGAGTTAATAGAAAGACAGAGAACCCCAAATATTACGTAAATTAGGAATACAGAAATAAATACTTGCCTTATCTTTCTTACTTTAAGGAATAGCAGGTTCAAGTGCAGATTGTACCTGAGAATGAAAAGAATAGAGATTTGAGTGAAGACTTCTCATGCAACTTAGCAAACAATACATGAGAAGTAGAAGAGAAGTAAGCTTCAGTAACCATTCTGGTAAGATAAGTTATTTATACATCATAGAAAAAACAGTAAGTTAAAAGGCACAGTAAATAAAGGTTTTTACATGTTACTGTTGCAGTCCTGTAAGAAGAAGAAGACGTAGCTGAACAGGCAGAATATTGGAGCAGTCTCTTCTCTGTCCCGACCCCTTCCCCCCCTTAGAACTTACCTGCAATGGAATACTAAAAGACCTAGCAGGGTTGGTTCTGAGAAGGGTATTGGGATCTAGCGTCATTCTGCTCCTGTGTGGTTCAGACAGCAATAAGTATTTAGACCCTGACAAGGATCGAATCTGAAAATAATTAATTTGTCATTCACAGCCAACTGGATGCCACATTCATACTCCAAATAACTGAAAAGATCTACCCAAAACTTGTGAATGTTGGGAAAACTCAACTTAATATGAGACCAATTAGCCAATGGATAATTAATACAGCGAAAAGATTGAGAAGATTGGTTGGCATACATTTTTGATAGAGTGTAAGGAGTTTGATAGAGCAGCCATTTGCTAAAAAACAACATCCTTCGCCAATTCACCCCTCTCAATGTACTAATGTACTAACTTTATTGATAGCTGACCAAATATGAGATGACATCTCTAAATTTTCATGATCCGACCATTTTTTAATTGCCCTTTGCTCGAGATCCACTCCCTTGACTGAGCTAGATGTTTCTTCCAGGTGCCTGGCTTTTTATCCGATACCCTCACTAGTAATTCATCAACCAACTGGCTCAGTTCAACCAGATGAGTAACATCTATTTCAGCAAAAAATGTATACAATGTGCTGTATGAACTTAGCAAAATAAAGTCATTAAAGATCAATTGCGATATTTCAGTTACAGTCAACCATCTGCCATTTCTCAAAAAATCCAAAACTTTTAAGAATCCGGCCGCTGCCCATTTTGACGCAAGATGTGACAATTGTTTAACCCCAGCCAGCGGCAGGATCCCTTCTAACAATATAGCGGAAGTAATTACAGGAATAGAATATCTTCTGAACAACGCCTGCCGTTTAAAAAAAACAACCAGTGAAGGCATTTATAACGAACACGTTTCGGGGATCTAAAAATCAACAATGGGGAATGAATTTCACTGTCTTTACACATAAAATTCATAAAACTATTGCAAAAAAAATGTGATTGCGGTAAAAATTTAAATCTAGATAAATATTGTGCAAAATGCGCTAAGTAATAATCCCTAAGATTTGCAAGAGCTAATCCTCCCTGATCCAAATCTTTATATAAAGTGCTAAGTGCTATACGAGGTGTTTTTTTTTGCCCAAAGGAAGGCTGTAAACATAGACTCTACCTGGGTGAAGAAAGAACCTGATAAGGTGCATGGAATAGTTGAAAAAAGAAAATTAGATAACGGAAGAACAGACATTTTAATTAAAGCCACCCGTCCCAAAATAGAGAGGTGAAGCAAGCTCCATAGAGAGAACACGCCCTGAACTTTCCGAAGAAGAGGAGCAAAATTCAGATGATATAGATCGCTGACAGATTCAGTAAAAAATACCCCAAGGTATCTCTTTGGATTAGTATTGACAGAGGTATGAATATCAGGGGACAGATCTAAAGCTACTCTCCCGCATTGCAAAACTTCAGTCTTCCCTTTATTAATACGATAACCACCTAAGGCCTCAAAGTCTTCAAAAAGCTGGAAGACTTTGGCTTGGACCTCTATTTTTGGTTTAATTATAAGCATGATGTCATCAGCATATAATTTCAATGTTGGCATTGATGGAATTGGGGGACAAATATCAGCACAGTTCCTAATTGCTATCCCCAAGGGCTCGATGAAAAAAGCAAATAGAACTGGCGATAATGGGCACCCTTGCCTTGTGCCTCGTTTAATTTTGAGTCTCCCTGCCACAGCCGTATTAATAACTACATTGGCTACAGCATCAGCATATAGATTACGGATGAAAGATATAATCTGCAATGGAATACCAAAATGCTTCAAGATTGTAAACAATGACTCCCACACCACGAGGTCAAAAGCCTTCTCGGCATCTAATAAGAAAACTAAAGCTGGTATCCTCTGTGTATCAAAATAATCCAAGGCCTCTGTCAAAAAGTGAGTATTGGTAACTAATTGTCTGCCGGCGATAAAACCATTTTGATCCGAATGGATCAATTTTGCCGCATGCTGATTGAACCTAAGTGACAGAAGTTTGGTGACAATTTTGTAATCAGAATTTTGCAGCGTTATTGGGTGATAAGAATTAGGATCCCCACTATTCTTACCTTTCTTCAAAAACCTCCCTATGTTTCCCTGTCTAAAGGATTCTGGAACTACCCCTCCTTCTAACATAGAGTTTACCAATTGAAGAAAGAAATCTGAAAATTAACCGAAAAAAACTTTATAAAATTCTGATGGAAGCCTATCCGGACTACAGGCCTTACCATTAGGTAAATTCTTGACAACTTCCTCCAACTCTTTCATAGAAAAGGGATTCGTCATAGATAATTTCTCTGTTTCCGAGAGTATTGGTGGTCGATTATCATGGAGAAATTTTTCTAATAATAGACCATCCACCGTCTGAAGTTTACCATAAATGGACTCATAATGATGAAGCATTATTTCCCCAATTTTCACCGGGTCCTCTATACAGGAGGCAGTCAAGGGGCAAGTTAATGCTCTAATTTGATTCACTGCCTCCTGCTCCCTGGCCTGCCACACCAAGAATCTGCCTGTGAAATTGCTCTCCTCATATGTCTTCTGACGATACTGTTTTTTTTTTTTATATTTCTTTTTATTGAAAATTAACAAAGAAAACAGCAAGGTGTCAGATAAGTACATCAAGCAGATAGACTGTGCGATGGCGGATCCTGAAAACAAGCATCATTTCACTCAAATATAATACAGAAGGGGTGAGGGGAGGGGAGGAAGAGGACAAACGGAAGCATTCAGGCACTATATAGGGTGATGGTCAGGGGGAATGTGGGAGATCAGGTATCACTGTTTCAGGTGGAATACATATCTCTCCTCTATAGCGATTCCAGGGGGGCCGTATTTTCTGCCACTTCCGGGGGCAACCCCGAGCTACGTACACTGTCTTTTCCCTAAACATACACCAATCCATATCATTCATCCAACACTCAATAGTAGGAGGCCGTTGGGATCCCACAGCTGTGCAATATTGCGTTTGGCAATCATCGTTCCCAAGGTCACCCACTGAGTTTGGGCTACATTGTGATCGGTGGGCTCCCAAACATTTAAATTACAACGCCTGGCTTCAGGTAAAAGTGCGATCCCCGTCACATCCTGGAGTACCCCGTGAACCCTGCGCCAGTAATCGATGATATGATCACATTCCCATATGATGTGCAGAAAAGTGGCCAGCCGGCCACACCCCCGCCTACACAGACCCTCCTCCGAAAACCCCATCTGCACCAAACGAGGGCCCGTGACGTACACCCTGTGTAGTATTTTATGTTGCACTAATCTAAGGCGAGCTGGTATCGCCACCTACTTCGGGGAGGAGATCGCTGACTGCCAGTCCTCCTCATCAAGTTCAAGGCCATCATGGGTCCACTGATCCCGCAGCTGGGAGAGAAGGTCCGCTCTATGATTAATCAATTTTTTATACACCAGAGAGATGGTACTATCCGGTATATATCCATCCAGCACACGATCCTCCAGCGGCGCAGATTCAGGTATCTCCGTCCCTTTAGGAAAGACCGAATCAAGTGCATGACGAATCTGAGCATAACGGAAGAACTCCGATCCACCCAGTTTGAACTCGGTCTGCAGGGCCACAAAGGACTTCACCTGTCCCTTCGCCCAGAGGTCCCCAACCTTGGAGATACCTATGAGGTCCCACCTGTCAAATCCCTTCGTATTCCACAGTTTATCAAGCCGATCCGATCCAAACAGCGAAGTAGCCAGGGTCAAACGATCCTTCCATCCCAATACATCAGTGGAAACCTGCCAAACACGCACAGCCGTATGCGTCGGCCCCGTCAGGGATCTCACCGCCGATTTGGAATAGAGTGCCCTATTGTAGTTACCTCCGGGGAGCAGCCACCTGCCCATAGCGAAACCCGGGTGAGGCCCGGGACAGTATGTACCAAGGTTGATAGCTCCCAACTGCGATGCCCAATAGTCCCGTTTAATATCAGGAAGAGCTATAACCCCATCGTACCAGGGGAGTGTCAATTTGGCAAGAGCAATTCGGGGCCTACCATCCCACAGCAACTCCCTTTGCAGACCCTCAACCACATGGAAGTAGCTACCAGGAACCAAATCCAGAGTATTTTGCAAGGCATACAGAAAACGAGGAAGGGACATCATCTTAAAGAGGGCCGCACGTCCGAGGAGAGAAAGCGGGAGCTTTCGCCACCCCGCCATATCCCGTCTCAACCCTGCCAAAGGAGGGAGGAGGTTTTTCTCATATCGGATCAAAGGGTCCATTGAAATAAAAATACCAAGATATTTGAACCCCTGTTGTACGATCTGAATAGGACAACCACGCGGCAAAGCCGGCACATCACCACTGAGTAGGTAAAGGGAGGATTTCGCCCAGTTGATGATCAAACCAGAATTCTTACCGAAAGAGACCAAAACGTCACACAACACTATCAGGGATTTTCCGGGGGAAGTAAGATACAATAGGATGTCGTCCGCATACAAGGAGATACGATCCTCATGTTCCGGGGACCAGTAGATACCTCTCATGGAAGGCTCCCAACGGATCCATGCAGCCAGGGGTTCAAGCGCCAACGCGAACAGGAGGGGAGAGAGCGGACAGCCCTGCCGAGTACCACGCCCAAGAGCGAACGTTTCAGAAGCGCGGCCATTAACCACTACCTGAGCGAGGGGGTCAGCATAAAGAAGTCGAACCCAACTGATAAATTCAGAGCCGAAGCCGAACTTGGCTAAAACTGCCCACAAATACGGCCATTCCACAGTATCAAACGCCATAGTGGCGTCAAGAGACGCCAAAATGGCCGGTTCCCGCAACGTCTCTGCCCTAGCGATAACACCATGCAACCGCCGAAGATTCAATGCAGTATTCCGGTGCGGGATAAAACCGGATTGATCCAGATGTACTATATCACCAATAACCTTGATTAATCTATTGGCCAATACCTTAGCCAAAATCTTAGGCTCGGCATTCAACAATGAAATCGGCCGGCATGACGCACATTTGTTCCGAGGCTTTCCCTCCTTGTGTATAACAACTGTAGTGGCCAGAATTTGATCGCCGGGGAGAAATCCACTATCGCGGGATTCCTTGAACATATCCCTCAAATACGGGGCAATCCTGTCGGGTCGAAGCTTGTATAACTCAATTGGCAAACCGTTTGGGCCCATTGCCTTACCCGAGCGCAAGGAACGCAGAGCCAATGCTATTTCGTGCGCCGTAATCGCCGAATCCATTAAATCCCTATCTTCTTCAGAAAGACTTGGAAGGGTGATATCCCGAAGTAACAAACAAGAGTCTTCCTCCGGCCTATCAGACACAGAGGAGTACACATTGCGGAGATGAGTGGCGAAACACTCCACTACCTCCCGTGGGTCTGTAACCAAGACTCCCTCGTTCGTCTCGATTTCTGGCACCACACGACTTGCTCTATCTTTCCTATCCAGCCAAGCAATCAATTTACCGGCCTTGTCTCCAACATCATATATCCGTCCCTGTTGCTCCCGGCTAAGAGCCTTCGCCGCATCAGACACTAGTGATTTGTATTCAAACTGCTTCAGCTGTAAAACATGCAGTTTTGAGTGGGTCACCTCCTGTTCCAATGCCGATTCCAAATCCAGTATTTCAGTCTCTATCTTCACCACTTCCTCCTCTTTTTGCTTTTTGGCGCCAGAAATCAACGATAGGGCCTGACCCCTCAAGACGGTCTTAAACGCCTCCCACAGGAAAATCGCGGAAGCAACCGAGCCTACATTTTCTAGGAAATAATGATCAAGCGCTTTCACCAGGGCAGTACGAATTTTGGGGCTACGAAGGTACCAAGGGTTAATCGGGGCAACCCGACCCTCGGCGCCCGGGACCAAATCCAATCGGAGCCATAGTGGAGAGTGATCAGAGATCCCTCGAGCTAGATGGCGAGCCCCTACAACGCCGAAAGCCTGCGCAGCCGGCACTAACACATAATCAATCCTAGAGAGACTACCATGGGCACCAGAGAGAAACGTATATTGCCGCTGAGTAGAATGGAGTAGACGCCAACAATCCACCAGACCCAATACATCAATGAAATCAGGTAGCCAGCTGTGTGAGCCTTTAAGGTCCGTGGGTGTATGTCTATCAAGCCTTCCGGAAACCACTGCGTTAAAGTCCCCACCCAGGATCAAAAGCCCAGCGGGGAGATCAAGTAACACCTGCCCCAATTCAGAGAAAGTAGTCGACTGTAGACCTGGGGCAACATAAGTAGAAACTACGGTAAGAGTGCGACCCTCCCACCGCCCAGAAATTGCCACGTAGCGGACTCTTTCATCAATGACAGTGGAGTCCACGTTAAGCGGAAGAGCAGTCTTAACAAGGATCCCAACTCCACGCGAACCAGAGGAGAACCCGGCATGCGCAATCAGCCGATATCCCAACCTATTCAAAGCATGACATGTATGCCCGACCAAGTGTGTTTCCTGAAGAAGAACAAGATCGGGTGAATGGCGTTTCAGGAATTGCAATACCACCCCACGTTTAATCTTATCCCCCAACCCATTAACATTCCAGCTAATCAAGCTCAATCCCCTACCCCCATCATAAAAGAGAAAGAAGATCCAGCCACGACCAAGTCTAATGCCTGAATGAAATCGTTCAACAGTATAGCACCCTGCAAAGACAACAAGCAAAACAACCAAACCCCCCACCCCCCGGTCCCCAAACAGCCCATTACAACACCCCCCACCCTGCACCCCTGCGCGAGACTAGAAAGCCACCCCAACTTGCAGTGTGCCTGTTGCCCTCACACCCAACTAAACTACGAAAAGTAAAGCTGAGGCGGAATAAACCCCAACGATGTCCCCATAACCCCCTAACAAAATAATATTGACAGTAACAGATCAGATACGGAATCACCACAATGAAAGTTCTCTCATCGACCCCGGTGGAGCCTACTCTTGTTCTTCAAGTCCTCCCTCAGCTCCGCCAGGTCGGCTCTCAGGATTTCCTCGGGGAGTCAAAGTGTCCAACCAGTCCGCAACAACTTCAGGCTTATCAAAAAAGTACACTCTTTTGTTATGTTCAATTCTCAGTTTGGCAGAAAGAGCATGGCCTATTTCATGTCCATATCCCGAAGACGTCGCTTGACCCCCAGAAAACTGAGACGCTGTTTCTGTACCATCTGTGTGAAGTCCGGGTAGAAGCTGATGGAAGAGTTTTCAAACTTGAGAGGACCTCCCGCACGAGAGGCCTGCAGGATAGCATCCCTGTCCCGAAAATTAAAAATCCGCGCTATCAGAGGCCGTGGCGGGGCTCCCACCTTCGGTTGTCCGCCCGGGATCCTGTGGGCCCGTTCCACCATGAAAAACTTGCTCAAACCCTTAGGTGCCAAATGGTTGATGATAAGGTCCTCAACAAAGAGGTCCGTTGCTTGCCCTTCTGCCTTTTTCCCAATTATACGAACGTTGTTCCGCCGGGCCCGTCCTTCAAACTCCTCCAGGCGACGAACCACTATGTCATTGGAAGCTCCAAGCTTACGGACTGTGGTTTGCAACTCAACAACGTCATCCGTAAGGCTCGATGTTTTGATATCCAACAATTTAACCTTTTCATTGGTTTAGGTTAGATCCGTCCGGATCAAATTCACTTCGATCGCCACCGTGTCCAATTTATGGGCCAGATTCTCCATCTGCTTCCCAAGGGAAGACTGGATACCATCAATGGCGGCCATCACGTCTTGCAGCGGCGGCTCCTCTTTCGGGGACGACGACAACTTTGCGCTCTCTTGCGATCCGCCGGCCCCACCAGGCGACCCTCGAATCTGGGCATATCGATCCATGACGTTGGTTTGCGTGTAGCTGCCCCTTCTGGTATTCTTAACCCTCTGCTTGTCTCCATCAGGTTTTCCTGCCATGTCGTGATATTGTCCACTAGTTTCTTCCCCCCTAGGCAACAGCGAGGGAAGAGGAGACAGACAGACCAGCCAAGTAGGAGGAAAAATATTTATTCCAGAGGAACTGTCAACCAGGGCATCAAGGAAGAAGGCAGCCGAGAGGGCGATTGGCAATGTGGCGCCCCAGGTCTGAGATCCCAGCGACCAGCAAAAACGAAAGTGAAACTAAACGGGACCGGGGTCTCACCCTGTAACAAGCCGTTGTTGTTCAATTACGCCCCGGGCACCCTGTCAACTCGGGCGCCGGGCATCCAGAAGACGAAGGCCGCAGATGTCTCAGGGCCACAACTCCGGTCACCGGGGTCCGATTGGAACGGCGGCAACGGTTTCGGGATCACCAGTGGTTCATCCGCATCAAGACGTCAACTGCCAACAGGATAAATGACAGGATATATTCGGGAGGTTACGAGGGTCTCGGGAGCCCTGTGCTCACGCGGCCATCTTGGTTGCGCGCGAAGCTCCTCCCTTCTGACGATACTGTTGATAAACAGTTTCACTTTGAGTATAGTAAGCAGAACTTAGTTCACGCCTAGCCTGATCGAGCTGGCTTTTGTTAGAAACAGAGGGATTATGCAAAAAGGCCACGTGGAGTGCTTGAATCTTATATTCCACATTTTTCTTATCTTCCCTAACTTTTTTAGAAATGACTGCATCCTTTCCAATAATTAACCCACGAATAAAAGCCTTGAGTGAGTCCCAGACTACATTTATTGAAGCAGATTGATTATTCCGAATTAGAAATTCTTCGATCTCTGACACCATAGATTTCACCCAGTCCTCATCATTGAAATATTGTTTATTTATTATCCAACTCTTTGGAAGTTTAACACCAACCACCAAGTCTATCTCCAACTCCAGCATTGCGTGATCGGAGAATCTGTTATAAAAAACATTTTGCTGAAAAAAATGTAAACACTGGGAAACCCAAAAGAAATCAATACGAGATGAAGAACGAAACTGTCCTGACCAACACGTGTACTTAACTTTAGAAGGACACGCTGCTCGCCAGGGGTCATGCAAATCTAGGATTGCTCCATAATTTTGCAAAACCTTAAGAGACTTAGGTTTCGCCTTTCTTTTCCCTCGCACCGAAGAATCTAATTGGGGATTCATATGAATGTTAAAATCCCCCCCTACAATTCTGTCACCAGGGACCTGAATCAAAGATTGACACAACTCCTCATAGGCTTTAGGACTGTCTTCCACTGGTGCATAAAAACTAATGAATGTTAACGGTCTATATCTCTCTAAATGAACATGTAATCCAGCACCAACACCCATGTTGATCTTTACCAAAATTAATATACTCAGCTTGTAGATTTTTACTGACAAATATGGCAGTCCCTCAATGAGAGGCAGAGGACGACGAAAATCCCCTATAAGCTGCCCAAGATCTAAACATGGGAAATTCTGGAAGTTTTACAGTCGAAATATGGGTTTTTTGCAAGAGAATCACCTCCGGATTTTCAGTTTCTAACCACATTTCAATTGCGCGCATTTTATTGTGATTATTAAGACCTTTAACATTAAATGAAACCACTTTCAACAGTTGCTTATTAGGCATAAACTGAACAAAACCAAAATTTAAGCCCACCCACCATCTTACCTAAATTTATTTTAGTCAATAGATGCATATAATCAAAAAAAACTTGAAAAATAATGGGCTTCATTTTTCCCCCTTTTATGCTGTGACCCCCCCGAAAAGTGGACCTTCCTCCCTCCACCACAGCCACCACTTCTCCCTCCCCCTAATAATCCCGGGTGTCATGTAATTACACCCCGGTGATCCTGTCCCAACCTACCCAGCAATGTGACCTTTTTTTTCCCCCCACATAACCTTTTTTATGAGACCTTGATAATTAAACCTAACATTCTTTTTAGTCCCCTATTTTATCTTCATAGCAACAATAATCAGCACAGCATTTCTTTTCACCCTAAGGAACTAACATTCTTTCTAGACCCCTATTTTATCCTCATTGCCATAATTCATGCAGCGTATCTTTTAGTCCTTCGGAACTTGTGAAATCTCTTTTAGAAATTCCTGAGCTTCAATTACATCAGTAAACATACAAAATGTCCCCTTTACAAGGACTCTCAGCTCAGATTGCTGAGCAATTGAAGCTTGTGCACCATTCGCTTTAAATAAATGAAGAATTGTAACAAACTCCTTCCTTCGACGTGCCGCAGCAGCTGTCATGTCTTAAAAAATTAGACACTTAGTTGTGTCATTTACTGCGAACTGCCGCTGCTGAATCGCTTTTGTTAGAATTGTTTCTTTTACACGGAAGTCAGCAACATTTATCAATATGGTACGAGGCAGCGTAGAATTAGGGAATAGATGAGCTGGCACACGAGGAGCCCTAGTGATCGTAAGATCGCCTTGAAATTCGGGGATGACCTTTTGTTTGATGAAAGTGTTCACCCATTGCAGGGTTTGAGAGCCTTCCAGTCCTTCTGGAACACCTACTATACGAAGGTTAGATCTTCGGGAGTGGTTCTCCAACTCTTCCACTTTATTCTCAAATGCATGCTTGCTTTCAGCTACTGCTTTGACTTCTCGCATAACTGTTGATAACTAGTCCTCTAAGACTGATATCCTTTCTTCTGCCTCCTGAAGCTTGACTGGGAGGCTTGCCATTGTGCATTCGATCTTCTCTAGTTGTAAATTAAGAGAGGCCAGTTCTGCTTTCTTAGTGTTTTTCAAGTTGCGAACCTCCTCTAAAATTAGATTTAACGTATCTTTAATGCTCATTTGAAAATCCCCCACTGACTCTGGATCGAGATTAGAAATGGAGCCGTCAGACTTTGCAGCTAGAGATAGGACTCCTTGCCCCAGCTCCTCTTGTTGAAGGGATATAGACTGAGCCAAAGTTGTGACAGAAGTTATCGATGTACTATCTGAAATATTAAAGGCATTTGCAGCCTGATCAGAAACTTGCACAATTTCAGAAGTCACTAAATTTTGCTGCAGACGTCCCACTCTGAATAGACAATAAAGCAGTTGCTTCAGCATGGTGGAGAATCAACCCTGGCAAGCTTTCCATATCAATAGTGGAATCAGCATTTATAACGGGGCTTGTTCATTACCCGTTCTAGGCACAGCAGACCCTATTTCTGATGCTCCAACCCCCCCTGTGGGTCCCATCATTCCAGAAAGCTCCTTAGTATTCTGCATGCTCAGACTAGAGCCAGAAGAGGAGGATTGCAGGGTTGTTTTTTTAGAAACAGTGAAAATTGTTTGACTTCTTTCATAGGGCTTGCTTTTTTTGCGCATCAAGTTCGCCTTCTTCTTGCATCCGTAGTGCGGAACTCGTGTTGCCTCCTTACCGGATACCCCCACCGCTTGGCTTAGCTGTTCTCTAGCAACTATAGCTACTGCAGAGGATCCGTCCTCCCCTTCAGAATTTTCAAATGTGGAATCAAGGCCATGGGGAGAAGGGGCATTTTCCGTTCCAGCTAGACAAACTGCCTCTTTTGCCTCTTTTACCTCCTTAGCTAGAGGTCACCGAGTTTTAACCTTGGGGCGACGAGCATTCAGTATATTCCCCATCTTAACCAAGATTTCTTCACTTTGAACTCAACTCCCCAGAATGCAATTGACGCTTAGGGCTGCACCAGTTTAGGGGTTAAGAGAATTAGAATTAAGCAACTGATGACCTGTTCTCAAGTTTTTTAAGCAGCCTTTAAAAGAACAAGCGCTCTGCTCAAATTGCTGGGGGACACAAGCTTACCCACAGCACAGCACAGCAGTCCGTGCAATCTCCAAATGTCCAAGCCCTCACTCCCTCGACCACCAGGCTGCCAGGCTGCCGCAGGTTCTCTGTCCTCGCCAACCGCCAAGAAATAACAGCCGCTCTGAGAAGTCACCGCAAGTTACCGCAGGGCATCACTCCCTCCAGTTGTACTGTCACAAAAGCAATTCCACGGAAAAGCCGCTGTCTAAACCGCCATCCAAAGCTTCTCCTTTCAATCAGCGGGACACGAGGACGCCGACCTTACTGGCCGCCAGAACGATCCACCATTGCTGGAAGGCGGGGCCGCGATCACCTGTGGCTAAGCAGAGGCGTGGTACTCCGCAGCCATCCCCGCACCACAATGGGTATTTCTGAGGAATATAGGGAGCTGCTCCCAGTCACTCTCGAGAGTTTACGCCATGCCCAACTCGAGGTGGATACTGTCTGACTGTCACTCGGGTCGTAAGGGAATCCCTACGGCAAAATGGCAGGGAGAGGAGTCGGGAGCACCGGGTCAGCTTCAGGCTTACTTTAGGGGATACGTGCATCTGGATCATACCATGAGTGAGCAAAGCTGCCCTGTGCCACTAGGTAATACATTCTAAATTCCGGAGCCCCCAACCCTCCCCTTTCGTATGGCAGTCATGGTGTCCCATCGTATTCTAGGTCTTTTGCCACCCCATGCTAGTCTGATAAGGTGTGATCTGATTGGTTGGAAAAATCTGTCTGTAAGTGGGATGGGGATGTTGAGGAACATGTACAAGAACTTAGGGAGTACTATGATCTTCATTAGCGCAATTCTACCGGACATTGATGGCGGGAGCCTTATCCAACGTTCAATCTGTGTTATGTTTAGCCAAGCCATAATTCAGCATAAAAATTGCTCAGGGTTTCTATGGATCTGAATTCCCAAATACCAGACCAAGTCATGGCACCACTTCAACGGGAATTCGGACGCCCATTTGGCAGTGCCAGTCGTTAAAGGGAGTGGCTCGGACTTGCTCCAATTTATACCCAATCTAAATTTTCCTTCGGGTAATGGACATATAGCACAATATCATCCGCATCCGCATATAACAGTGGTTCCCAAACTGTGCGCCGCAGCACCCCGGTGTGCCGTATTGAGGTGCCAGGGGCGCCGCGCGCACGATGATGGAATTGCATGCTAGCCAGTAATGGGCAGGGAGGGAGTGGGTATCAGAGGCTCAACTAGAGACAAATTTCGGGGGGAGGGCTGAAACTTTAAGCAATAGGCTGAGTGGAGCTGCGGGGGTCTTAGAAGGGGTGAAACAACAAGGAAGCCTCATTAAATGCAAACGGTCTTTTAAAGACCTGTGTAGTGTTCGGTTGCGGCTGTTTGTGTCCTCAGGAAGCTGTCTCAGTTCGGGCTGACACACACAGACGAGAGGGGCGGGTGGGAGGAGGTGGGGGGGAGGGGGCTGAAGCTCTTGGAGTACAATGGGTGTTGCGCTGGTGGGTATGTGTTTTGATAGCGCACCAGCTCATTTTGGGACGGTGGGGTCACTGGGTCACACTGTGACTGTCTGTGTGTGGTGCCCCTGTCGTCAAATTACTTTCCGTGCCAGCAGCGTCATCAAAGTCAGTAGAGCCTCTGTGATAGTCTGTGAGTCATGGTGTGATCTGTGCCACTGCCTGCATAAATAAGACTGCTATTTGTGACATAAGAAATAAACCATTAACCCAGAGAGGTCCGCCCCGGTTTGCGCGCAGCTTATTAGTGTTTGAGTGGAGTTCACTTTTTAAATATTACAGTTTTGTTCACAATGCGCTATACTTATTTGTGTTAAGTGTTTTTTACTCGCTCCTAAGCCTATTTCCCTAGTCTTTAATGCTTGATATTGTGTGATAGAAAGTGTCACTCATAGTCACTAAAATGTCACTCATAATTAAACTGAAATTATGAACATGTCACACATAGAAATCTGAAACCTTGGCAGCTATGGTCGAGCGTTGTGTTGGTCAGGCAATTGCTGCTCAAATGTGCACGCAGTGTGAAAGATTTTCATTTTGGAGAGAGAGAAGACGACAGTATCAGTGGGTGATGGCGGCACTTGTGATTTACAGCTGTACAAAGCTGCAAGTGTGACTGTGAGGCAGAAAGTGCGTTGATATTTATTTGGCTGGGAGGTCGCCGTTGTGTTCTTGAATTTCAAGATCAGAAAGAAATGTATGCGAATGGCAGGATTACGAGTTTGGGGTCAAGCTGAGTGTACATTGCGAGGTTTAGAGGCAGAAGGCTGACTACTCTAGGCCACAGGGGTCAGGCTTTAGATGGGTGCAGGGGCCTGTCTGGGGGCTCCAGAGTGCCCAGGAGCCCAGCTGCTGGTTCCACAGTGCCCAGGGGACAGGCTGGGCGCGCCTAGCTGCAGAAGTTAGAAGCCTGCAGGGGTCACGCTGAAGTGCTTCAGCCTGCAGGAATTTGATGGTGCAGGGGTCAGGCCAGGCAGTCCAAGCTGCAGGAGTTATATTTATATTTGTCAGAAACATGGGTTGCAGAAGTGGGCTGTATACAGAGTCTGTCCATGGTGGGAGGGAGGTAGGGGGGCAGCAACCGGCAGTCAATCGACCATGATGGGGATTCTAGAAACAACCGTCTGTTACTGGAATTGTAAAAGGTCGCCTCTCGAGGGACTATTCATGGATTCTTCTGAGAATGAGATTTAAGTTCTAAAATGTCACACTGCGGTGATGGGCCTGTGGTCTTTGAGCTTGTCGAAAGCTGCCGTGGGCCCTAGCTCAAGCACGGAAAATGGTCCTGATACCTTGGGTTGGCAGTTAAAGAGCACCTACAGCTGGGGTCGGAGAGCAGGGGGCCCCTCAGAGCTCTGAGCCCTGATGCCCCTACCCTGGCTGCACTACTGAACGTTATGCCCCTGCCGTGGCATCTGAAGGGCAGGAGAAAGGGCACATTGCTTCAGCTCCTCGAAATAAAGGCAGGAATACAGAAAACTTGAAAGGTGAATTAACTCAATAAACAAAAGTCAGAAATGAGAACTGATGTACACATTCGACATTGTTCTGCGACATGGTGATAGTGGCAGCACATTATAAAGCACGGGGGCTGGGGTTACCACAGACACCAGAGGCCTCTTCGTACGAATGGAGGGGTTTAACCAGTGTTTTAAGTGGGATCCAGAGGGGGGCTGTGGGGTGAGTCTCTTAAAGGGGCGTGGTAAAAAAATGGTGGGAGCCACGGCTAACTGCCGATTAGGTCAAGGGAGCCATAGGGCAAAAGTTTGGGAACCACTGGCTTATAACAACATGAGAAGGGGGCCCGCATTGAACTGAATGCTTCTAGGAAGGTGTTTTTCCTTAAAGTGTCTAACCAGCAGGTCAAGGGCCAGTATGAAAAGTAAAGGGGATAACGGACATCCCTGTCTGGTGCCATGTGTGAGAGCGAACGAGATGGACAGTGTGCCGTTCAAGCAGAGTCACGCGGCAGGAAAGCAACGCCGTGAGGTCGATAAATCCCTTAGGGATACCTTGCTTTCTCATCACAGCCCATATGAAAGGCCATTCTAAGGAGTTGAATGCCTTTTCAGAGTCTAGCAGGACTGCCGCCGCTGGCACCAATGGCACCTCTCGCACAAGTCTGTGTAATACTGTGACCATTGTGCGCAGATTTAGCACCGTGGATCTGTGGGGAACAAAACCTGACTGTACAGGGGATATGATGCAGTCTAGGAGTAATGCCAGTCTCAATGCAATCATTTTGACCCAAATTTTATTGTCCAAATTCAAAAGTGATAATTGCCTATAAGAACCGCAGCTCATTGGGTCCTTGCCAGGTTTGGAGAGCAAGGGCCATATGTATGAAGCGAAAATCCCGTCGCAAACGCTGCGAATCGCTAAAAATAGCGTTTGCGACATAACAAATCGCTAATCCCAATGTATGAAGGCCAAAATGGATGCAAAAGAAGGAATCGCTATTTAGCGAGTTCCAAACCTTGTGAAAGTGCTAAATAGCGATTTCCATAGCGAAATCCAAATTTGCGCTGAAACCTGTTAGCGAAATTCGCTAATCTGGAAATCGCTATTAAGAATTCGCAATGGTATGTATCAACCATTCGCAAATAGCGATTTAAGCAAAATCGCAAATTAAGGAATCGCAATTACCATCAAGTGGGAGCAGGTGGTAACCATGTGCAAAGTATAAAATGAATCCCAGAATGCAACACACTCTTTTCCACAATGTCTGGGCTCTACATGATACTGAGGAGGCGAAGACTGAGAGCTGTGGCGCAGAGGAGGAGGCGGCAGGAGAGGATATTCCGTTTGCGCACCACCATCTTCCAGCGCACTGAGGATGACATATACACCCATTACAGACTGGAGGAAGAGAGCATACTTGATTTGATTGAGGAACTCAGGCCCCACCTAGAACACGCCCCACCTAGAACACCCCCCCCCCGCAGGACACAAGCCATACCCACACACATCCAGGTCCTGTGTTCACTACACCTGCTGGCCTCAGGTAGTTTTCAGGGGGTCATAGCCTCAGCAGGAGGGGTGTCACAAAGTGCCCTGTCGCGCTTCTTTCATGCGTTCCTCGACACCGTGACACATAGGATGCAACACCACATCCACTTCCCCAGCACCCCACAGGAACTAGCACAGACCAAGCAGGATTTTTACAACATTGCCCAATTCCCCCACGTAATAGGATGTATAGATGGGACACATGTTGCCATTTCACCCCCCTCAAACATAGCGTATGTATTCCGTAACAGGAAATGCTACCACTCGCTCAACATACAGATGGTGTGTGATGCCCAAAGCATAATCACCGACATAGTGGCAAAGTATCCTAGAAGCACACATGACGCCTTTATATTCCGTCACAGTGGGCTATACCGTAGACTCTCAAGAGGTGATTTTGGAGAGGGATGCCTACTAGGTAAAAGCACACAATGACAGGCCACATTTCTAATGACTAGCATGGGCATTACAGTGACTGACCTTTAAACATTTTCACCCACAGGGGACAGTGCCTATGCAGTCCGGGATTTCATCCTGACACCCTACCTAAATCCTGCCACTGCTGGGGAGCGGCGCTACAACCGGGCACACATTTCTACAAGAGGAACCATCGAGAGAACATTCGGCATACTGAAGAGCCGCTTCAGATGCATACATAAAAGCAGAGGAGCCCTCCAATACAGCCCTGAAACGTGCTGCAAAATTGTAGTAGCTTGTGCCATGCTGCACAACATTGCAACCAGGAAAAGGACACCAATGGAGCTGAGTGACTCAGAATCCTCTGACGTGGAGGGACCTGGACCTGTACACATGGAAGCTGGCGTAGCTGTTGCTGCAGCAGGGCGACAGAGGCGTGATGAGATCATGCGCAACTACTTCTAGGTGAGTAATAATGATACAATGACAACTTAAGCCTTTGCTAATGTCTTTAATTCCCAATAGCAACAATGCCACACATCCAAATAAACAAAAATGAACTCTCCCAATCCAATGCACATGTTTAATTCACAGTGCAACAATTTTAGTGTACTAACAGCAAATGCTACACCGTTGCTGGCCCTATTTCTCCCCTGTGAGTTATCGTCATTTGGCAGCAGTGCCTATTGGTGTGTGGCAGGCCTGTTGCTCCTGCCACTACGGCGCCTCTCAACAGTGGGTGGTGGGGTGTTGGAGCTCCGCACTGACTGGGAGTCCTCCTCACTGGGGGTCAGCACCCCTGGACCAGCAGTACGCAGGGCGCGCAGTTCAACCAGGGCAGCAGTTGACTGCACTACCACAGTGGCGATATCCTGAATTCCGTCAGAGAACTCACACTGGGTCTCTATGGTACGCCTTGCCAGCATATTGGTGGAGGAGGCCAGCCGGTTAATTGCGCGAGTGTAGTGGTCCATGCGGGCAATCTCTTTGCGCCTGGCTGCGCGTTCTGCACGCAACTCTGCAGTTAGCTCCTGCACAGCCCCCCTGATTTCTTGGCAAATTGCCCTGTTCCCTGCCCTAATCTCTCGCTGAATTGCCTTCATATTTTTTGCTTGTAGGCGGTGTACCTGAAGCATGTGCAGTTCGAGCCCTGCAAAAACAGATGCATCCTGATGCTCCCATGAGCTGAAGCCCGTGCGGGCTCTACGCCTGCCTGTGCCCTGTGGTCTTGACTCCTGCTGCTGTGAAACTGGTGCTTCAGACTGCACTGACTCATTGTTGTCACCATCCTCTTCATCCATGATTCTCAATGGCCTCACGATCCTCCTTCTGTGTCCCTGTGGTGGAATGAAAGGACTGTCCTCCCCATCTGTGTCCTGGCCCTGGCTAGCTGCTCCAGAGGCTTGGGGTCCTGTGTCACTTGCACTGGCTGTTGCATTTCCACTTGCAGGTGCTGTGGAGAGAACAGCACACATCAATTCTTTGTTCCTGTCATATGATGTTAAAATAAATTATTTCACAGTTTTCCCTAACTTTACTTGTGTCATTCACCTTCCCTGGCCTGCACATGTGAAATTGCATTAGATGGATGCTACTTCCAACATTACTAACTATAGTGACTACATGTCCCATGATGCATTGCTGTGACTGCCTGTGTACTTGCTCTAGGCTGACATGTGTTACCCCTAATCCCTAGGTTGCTGCAGGGGTTTACTGGGGGTGGTTTAGGGTGGGAAGGCATGCTTCTTACCTGGTCTTGCAGCTGGTTGGGCTGAGCTGTCTAGCACGGACACGCACGCAACACTCTGTGGGGGCAGTGTGCCCTCTACCAGTTCCTCCAGTGGTGTTGAGTCTGTGACATTGGAGGTTCCCCCACTGGTGAGCTGGGACTGCTCCAGCTTGGCGGCCAATTTCTCCTTGGAGCGCAGGCGCAGGTCGTACCAGCGCTTGCGCAACACATCTACAGTCATGTGTGTCACTCCAAGGGCATTTACTTTGGCTTGAATGCCTTCCCAGATCCATCTCTTCCGGGTTTCTTGCACCTTGTGTGAGCTCTTCCCAAATAAAATGTCATGGTTTGGCACCATCTCTGTAATGAGGGTTTCAAGTTCTGCCTCAGTGAACTTCAGCTTTCTCTTCCTGGCTGCTTCCCCATCTAGCTGCTCCTGCTGGGTTGCTGGAACATCCTTATTTCCACCTTCTGCCATGGCTCCTGAGTAGGAAACAACACTCACACACTCTCTCCCAGGCAACACCGCTGCACCATGGGAAATCACTCACTTCCTCGATGGTGATGTCATCATAAAGCATCAGGATTGCGATAGGAAGGTTCCAGAAAATCGCTAATTAGCGAATTTTCCCGTGGGAAAATCGCAATTTTGCGATCTTCTTAGTGCGATCGTGCAAATTTGCGATTTTCTTGGTGCGAACTCGCAATTTTGCGAGGTTTTACCGATTAGGGAATCGCTATTGCCCATCGCGCAAATATTTAGCGATTCTGGGCGAATCTCTAATTATTTGCAAATGTGTTGATACATGCCGATTTGCGATTCTGAATTTGCGATTCGTTAAAATTCGCAAATTCAGAATCGCAAATCGTGTTCTTGATACATATGGCACCAGAGGGCCTGTTTACCGTGGGGGTACACCCCGTCCCCGGTTACCCCCTTTAACCCTATTAACCACGCCCACCTGTCGGAGTGCGCATGCGCTGTGGGCCTGTTTACCATGGGGGTACACCCCCTCCCCGGCTACCCCCGTACGCCCTATTAACCACGCCCTTCCGTAGAAGTGTGCATGCGCAGAGGGCCCGCTTACCGTGAGGGTACTTTGGCCCCCTGGTTACCCCCGTACGCTCTATTAACTCCATTAAAGGGGGCCCTTGCATCTCTGTGCTGTTTACTGGCGTCATTGTGCACGTGTGGGGTGGCCAACCAGCCTAGAGAAAGCGTGACTCACCCCTCCCCCGCACCCATGTAGCCAACAGGCTGTAACTGCCCCTGGAGTTCTAGGAGAGACCACTTGTCCCTCCCTTTGGGCGACCCCATTCGCGAATTACGCCGCCCCCATAAGGACCTTAAATCAACTGCTCACCAATCATGACCTTACCGCCTGACCAATGAATAGCAAAAGATACGACGATTGATGACCTGTAAATGGGAGAAAGTTCTAAGGAACAAAACATATTAGTCAGACACTCTTCTCATCCATAAACATTTGTCATAAAATTGTGAAAACCTTCATAACAAACAATAACAATCATCTGCTTCGGGGTATGGTGGGTGGGGAAAAAGAATTACAGCCTCCTAGAGGCTGGAAGGGCAGGCCGTGGCACGCCGGAGCCAAAGAGGCAGACTCCCGCGCTCCACAGACTTTTAACCCCTCATCGGCCAGGCCGGATTTAACCGGCCTGGCCTTTGTTCCTTAGTGACCCGGAAGTGACCCAATCACTTCCGGGTCACCAGGGGACCCGGGTAGCGGGTGGGGGCTGGTGCGCCCGCCATTACTGCGGCGGGGCCGATGTCGGCCCCACCTCTCCTTATGGCCAGGGACTGCCGGGGGACCCCCACCCTTACGTTAACTAACATTATTAACCAGGACATGAGAGGGGTTTCTTTGGAGGTGGGGGGTCTAACAACCCCCCGGCCATATTTATTAAAACATACAAATAAATCAAAACATTTGAAATAAACAATATTTACACAATTACGCAGAAAACGTTGCATGACATTCAATTACAATTGATATATACAGATATCAGATGGCTAACCTTAACCTACTTCTAGTACAAGGTAGTTCCTCTCTGAATCTAACGTAACAGTCACATTATACAATATTTGTTTTCTGCGTATCCTATTTGGGCCTACGGCAAGGTCACTTAACCTGTGTCAGATCCTTATCACTTAAAACACGCCATCCTGTTGGAGTGCACATGCGCAGAGGGCCCGTTTACCGTGGGGGTACACCCCCTCCCTGGTTACCCCCGTACGTCCTATTAACCACGCCGTTCCGTAGAAGTGTGCATGCGCAGAGGGCCCGCTTACCGTGAGGGTACTTTGGCCCCCCGGTTACCCCTGTACGCTCTATTAACTTCATTAAAGGGGGCCCTTGCATCTCTGCGCCGTTTACTGGCGTCATTGTGCACATGTGGGGTGGCCACCCAGCCTAGAGGAAGCGTGACTCACCCCTCCCCTGCACCCATGTAGCCAACAGGCTGTAACTGTCCCTAGAGTTCTAGGAGAGACCACTTGTCCCAACCCTTTGGGCGACCCCATTTGCGAATGGCGCCGCCCCCTAAGGACCTTAAATTAATTGCTCACCAATCATGACCTTACCGCCACAAGCCAGCGTAGTTGACCGACTATATGGCCCCCCCTACCCTCCTACCCTGAAAGGTCATGCCATGTCCTTAAAATTCCCTTACCTAGGCCACTCACTGCAAGGTCCTCCCTATATACCACTAACTAGGCAAGAAGATTCTCTGAGATGATTTCATACCCTGATGTGGACACATGGATGCCGTCATTTTTAAGAAGCACGGCTCCCCATAGATGCACCCCAGAGCTACATTCTGTTGGTGTCAAGCCCTAGCTAGTCTCAGTCGTTTGTTACCAGGCAGATGTTTCCCCTTGACCCCATGGCCTCACAGACTTGCCCCCTCATAGTGGAAGCTCTGGATCAGTCATTCCCCACCCCACCCCCCCCCAAGTGCGGGACAGAGATGTTAGCGGTCAGACTCCGCGAGAGTGGGCATACCGCCATGTGGCCACTAATACCGCCATGGGGCCACTAAATGGTCTACATTGATGGCATCACACTGTGCCCGATAAGACCCGTCACCCCAGACACTGACACGCATTGTCGGTGTAATTAGAAGGCTACCCAGGGACCCACAGGCCCGAGGATCTCCTATAAGCCTACCACCAGGTCCGTGGACCACCTACCCCTGCCCATTATACTCAGGGAAATGTCCTGCATATGCCTCCTTCCTTACTATGGAATATCCTATTGTGTCTGCTATGCTGGCAGAATACTGAAGCACGTGAAGCAGCGTACTGCTACATTACTGTGGTTGTCCCACCACTGATTAACACACCTATAAAACAATCAATACGGTGCTGGCACCTTTTGCGCCTCTCTGCCATGTCACCCCAGCCACTGACATCCCTGTCAGTGTACTTGGCAGGCTAACCAGGGAACAACAGGAACCGCTACTAGCATATCACGGAGTCCGTGAACCACCTACACCTTCCCCCCATGCTCAAGGAAATGATCTACGTATGCCTACCTCCTTACCACGAACTATCTTAAAATGTCTGCTACAATGGCACCCGCGAGCACAGGCGCCGTACCGGCAGAATATTGAAGCACGTAAAGCGGCGTAGTGCTATATTACTGTGGCTGTCACCACCAACGGTTAACACACCCATACAAAACCAATACAGTGCTGGCACCTTTTGAGGCCTTGATTGATTGTCCATCACCTTGATGCCGTTGCTTGCCACTCCCGTTCCTGATGTACGGGTCCCCTTGGCTGTCCACCTTTTGCAGTTGATGCGGTGTGGAGCCGTTCCCAGGTATCCGCCATGGATCCGGTCGTACATAAATGGAGAAACAAACACAAACGATTAGTGTTTCTGGCTCCCTGACGAAAGATGCAGTACACCTGCCCGTATTACATTGCTGTCACATGCTAAGCCTTAGCTAAGATTAGCACCAGATGCATTCCCATCCAACTTGCAACTGCAAATGTTTAGCATAGCATCAGTCTGTGTCACCTGCGGAGCATTTGAATTAGTGTTACAGTGACCTTCATTAAAGAATAGACCTGGAGTCTACAGTAAATGCAATAGCGCCTTCATGATTACTTAAGTACAGTACCCCTTGCGAAGTGCAGTTAAATAGCGCATTCATGGTTACTAAAAGGCATGCTGCAGCCAAGCACATTTCTTGCCAGGCCGATGCTATTGGTATTCCCGAAGTCCGTCAACACAAACGTGCATGAGCGCATCTGTGTGACATGACACCCCCCCCAAAAGCTTACGCGTACCAGCACATGGTGCCTAGGGCTTTAGACACAGGCCCCCCAAGTTCCCCTGAACCGCAACTGCGCGCAGGGATGCCCTTGAAGGTATGACACAGGGCCTGGGGTGTACTGTTTTGACGTCATCAGTGTTGAGAGTGTACCTGAG
This sequence comes from Lissotriton helveticus, assembly GCF_964261635.1. Taxonomy (NCBI): domain Eukaryota; kingdom Metazoa; phylum Chordata; class Amphibia; order Caudata; family Salamandridae; genus Lissotriton; species Lissotriton helveticus. Next base: position 1,890,325,328 of record NC_136057.1, on the reverse strand, counting down.
TGACTCTCCCTGAGGCCATTGCCAGGTAGGCCTGACCTCCCCACCATGTAAATGTAGAAATCGCTGTAATAGGCATGCTATTTCTGTTCCTACATCGTCCCTGAAGATTATAAATCAGAGTACCACCTTGAGGGATCTAACCCTATCAATGCGTCTGCAATTGCATCGGACACAGATAAGGGCTTCTCAGTAGTTAAACCGAAGGTAGGAAGTGTGACCCGCCGGCCAAGATGTGTATATTAAAAAACCAGGTTGCGTAGCCCTGTTTTCTGTTTAGAAGCTGAATAATCTAGTGCCTGTGCCACAAGTATTAGCGTCATTACCCCCTCAGAGCTTGACAACGTTTGCAAGCAGCAATCGCTTAGTTGGTTGAAATTAGGCCTTTAATGAGAGTGCCCTTGCATAGCCCCAGTTGTGTACCTTGGTACCTCTTCCTAAATTACAACAAGTGATTACATGCTGTCCCTAGGGTCAACTGTGTTCTGGAAACATAACTTTTTTTAATTTTTTTATTAATGCCCTAGTTGCATTACCCCATGGCTAGCTACTGAGAGCGCTTTGCCCAGCTTCGTACCATAGCTGCCAAAACCGGGACAGCTCAGACACTGGCCCCCTTTTAGCGACCAGACTAACAGTTCTTTTCCCAAGAACAGACCTCATGATGCAAAGTACCCCCAACAGATGAGCTTGACATTGTTTGCCACTAAAAATTGTTTAAGTGTTTGGAGTCCCACAAACATCCTACTACAGTGCCTTGTGGGGTTGTCGCTGAATAATTTGGAGTCGTCCCCACATGCAATCTATTACAGGAGTCCTATATTCCTTGAGTTTACCTTGCGCGATATATAAAATACCCTTCATGGCTAGGATCATGAAATTGAAGTCAGCCATGCCCACCCTACTTGGATAAGTGTACCGTACACCTGCATAATCCTTAATATTCAGACCCTTTTCGAAGCAACCCCAGTGGGGGCTAAGGAAATAACGCCGACAGGCAATTGCCTGCTAACTGTGCGGGGTGTATTGACCCCCTGTGATCCAGGAGTATTCCACTTCTGCCCCAACAATTGCGCCCTCCACCAAGAGACCCCAGTCTTGCTTCTTCGAGGTGCTTAAGATTTACTTAGAAGTATAGATGAATATTGCTTGTGGCAAATATCATGAAGTTGAACGTCAACCCTGCCCCCTATAGCCAAGGGTAAGTGTCCAGTCTATCTGCAGAAGCCTTCAATATTCAGACCCCCCCTTTACGAGTACCACAGTATAATTTTGTGTATTTGACACATAGGAGGGTGAATGATCGTGGACCCTTCCTGGCCTTTGATGCATTCTTCCAAAGAGACTCGTTATGGGTCTTTCAGAGTATCCTCATGTCAAAACTGAAGCATTCTTAATGTTACATGCAAGGAAGCCTTATTGCAGTGCTTTGTTTTCATATGCAACTAAGAATCATTGACAAAGCCAATACTCCTGACTTGTTGTAGGTGTATTTCTACTTGTATTCCATATCTGGATGCAATAGCAGAAGCAGCAATATACCAGCTGGGCACACTATGCCAAGCATGGATTTTTGGCTTATGTGTTTTTTAATCCATGCTCTTGACTACATCACACACGCCCCTATGAGGGACCACCACGTTTTTCATCCTTCCTCAAAAACCTGGCTGCGCCTGTGTATTATCATGTTCGTATGCCTGTGTGTTATGCCTGTGTGTTTGACCGAAGCTGAGAAATAATAATAACAAGTCACCGAGAGAGGAGTGCTGCGCAGCTACTGCTGAGGGGGCTTTACAATTACACATGTTCGCTGTGGCAGGCCCAGTGCTCACCAGCCTTGCTAGAGCTGGTTTGTTTGTGTATTATTGTAACACACGGAGAAGCTTGCAATTTGCTGCATGATTAGTTGGTTCATGAAGTGTCAAGAACAGAAATAGAAATGGGGGACAAAGGTTAATCCTCTGATCTGTCTGTAAAACATTTACCCCGATTTAAAGTTACACATGGAGTCTGGATATGGGGGACAGCGAGCAATAGGCGAATACCTCAAATTCTAGGCACATACACAAATTTCATAGCGTACACATCTGCTTCACATTAATTGCACACATCCCTATACTAACAAATAACATACTACATCACAAAACGCCCGATTGCGACCTGCACGCTAGTGCAAATCTATAGTATAGCCCAAAGTGATAGTTTTTAAAACCTGAATTATGAAACCAGGGAAAGCCTTTCACCTCTGCCCTCACGTCAAAATAATTGAGCACGCTGCTCCCTAATTAAAGGGTAACAGGAACCGTCCGTTTGAGGAAGCTAAAGTAGAAACATTGAACCTGAACAGAGACTTTCTCTTTACTTTCAAATTCATTCTGGAGTGGAGAGCCGTGACCCTTCGCAATCCATTATCTGCACACTCAATGCTTGCCCCTCTAAAGAAACAACAGGCAGCGTCGGCACACGTTATATAAAATCATCTTTTCATTGACGGCACGTGATTTACAGCAGAATTGCTTCAAGTTACAGCTATCTATCTATATTGTCATGAACGCTTTTCAAACGTTCCTCAGAATGAATTGCCCCTTAAATGTTTGCGGCTTCAAACACTGAACAGTTCGTGGCCCTGGCCGTATTATAAATATCAATAACTTAATATGGTACAAAAGGGATTCCATATTGTTAGTGCACCGAAGATGCCAACTACCCTTCCTGGCTACTGGGGCTTTCATTTCCGATTAAATCAACAGGACATTCTGATTCCAGTCAGAAAAGCCCGAGTATCAAAACTAACATACATTTGAAATTGTTTTCAATATAGATACGTGTAAAGAAAATGTACGAACGAACATAAAAGCCATTTCATCCTTCGCTTCTTCCGTGCATTATCCACAGACTAGGGTAAAGCTATATGTGTACTGTTTTGAACTTTACGATCCTTCAGGAGGAGTAAGGACTCGGAGGCACAAAGGCTGAATGCACAAGTTTGAGGCAACCTCGGTGATTTTATCTACTGAAATGGCGCACTACTTTTATTTCCAAGAGGAAAATTCTGGCTGGACAAAAACACTTTACTTCGCTCCCACCATTAAGAATACTGGGCCTTCAGTCACTGCACTTGCCCTTGCACACTAAAGTGCTCCCAGTCAGCTTTTTAGCACTACACATGTGGCGTCTCCGGCAGCCCCTAATACCGCCTCCGCATGCTACCACCTGTCCGATAGGTGTTCCCCTTTCAGAACATACCATTCCTGCCACGCGCCGCTCTCAGCCACGACCCTCTGTGGATCTGAAAAATTGCGACACCGCTCCTAACGCCCCTTCTGCTGCTCCGATCTCCATGTCTGCTCCTTGACCGTCTGTCCTGCCACGCTCTGCTCTCGGCCGCCGCCTTCTGTACATCACCCGGCCGACCGGGGCCCACGGCCGAACACCGCCTCAGCGAGGTAACAGCTGCCCGCTCCAGTTCCCTCGATCTGCCGACACCGCTCCGAACGCTCCTTTCTGGCTCCGATCTCCCTGGAAAGATAAGGACAACATTATAATACAGCCCTCTAGCAAGGCTAGAGAAAAAGAATTACAGCCTCCTAGCGGCTGGGAGGGCAGGCCGTGGCGCGCAGGAGTCAAAGAGGCAGACTCCCACGCTCCACGGCCTTTTAACCCCTCATCGGCCAGGCCTTTGTTCCCTAGTGACCCGGTCACCAGGGGACCCGGGTAGCGGGTGGGGGCCGGTGCGCCCCACCATAACTGCGGCGTGCCGATGTCGGCCCCGCCTTTTTTAAAGGAGTGACGTTCCTGGTGCGAAGCGTGGCTCTTGTTTGTCGTATCATTGGCACGAGCTGTATTCCCAGACAAGGCCAAAAGCTGTTATTATTCTCCTAAATATATGACAAAAGAGTTTTGTTTATTGTTAAACGAATTCTTATATAAGCAATATTTGATTCTAGCGCCTTGTAGGCCACTGCAGGCATCTGTGCGCTGTGCAGTAACAAATGTTTCACACATTCTGCAATGCCACTCTCCTGCGGTGCGCCAGACCCATAGCGTGCCCTCACAGCTAGTAACAGAAAGTTGCGTTTAGAGAGCAAAAGGGACTGAGCGCACCTATTCACTGACTGGGCCGATACTAGAGAACTCGGGCAGCAAAGCAGTGCGGTCAGTCCCAATCTATACCTCTCTGGTAAATATATTCTCTGAATAAGAATAGGTCCTAGAGCTCAGATACAGGAGTCCTAGAATTGTAATGACAAAACGCTGGATGGGTGGGGCAGGTATCTTCACACCTTTTTCGGTGGGCTCCAATTTAACAACTCTGCATAAAATTGCAAACATATGTACATGCCCACTTCGAATATTTGGGGAAAATACGAAACAGTAAAGGGGCAAGTGGCGTTGTCTGCAAATAGTGCATTGTTTGCAGTTCTATACATGTCGTGCCTATGCAGTACATGCCCAGTGCGCACACAAACATATTTTACACTCAGGGGCACAGGAGGCACCTCCTCCGACCTGCCAGCTGAGGGAAACTGCGTGTACAGAGCTCCACGAGACACAACACACCTACCCAGTGTTTGACGCCCTGCCACCTTGAGCTCACAGGTACAGGAGGGCGGACGCTACCCTCTTGATCCACGGGATCCCGCTTCACTGGAGATAGGTGCGCGCACAGATGTCCACAGTACCGACACCGCCGCACGCACAGTGCGTACAACGTAAACACACGTTCCACACTCAAGTGTACAAGAGACGGACTCAACGTAGGGATGTCGGCTGAAGGATGCCGTGGGAGCACAGCGAGACATAATGGGGTCCCACTCCATCCCTGGGGGCACGAGGGGCGTTGGTCAGGGCATAAGTCGTAAAAAAAGAAGTGGGGGGGACGCTGTCACCGGAAGTGACGTCACAACCGGAAGTGACGTCACGAAAGGTGCCGAGCTCCTCGTCCCAGAGAGGCCAAAGACTGAAGTCCAGCTGTTTGGCAGGGGGGATGGCGTCTCCCCGGTAAAATAAGTGGGGGGACGCCGTCCACCCGCATGGTACCCCGATTCGAGCCCTGGCGTTGGTGACTCTGCTAATCTTCAAGGGTCTGGAGACAGAGAGTCATTTGGGGGGAAGCCGAGCAGACGGAGATGAAGAAGACCCGCACGAGCCTTTAGGCCTTGGCCTCCCCGGACACTCGAAACCAGCTCTCTAAGCCCGACGCACTGCTTTGGGGTGAGTGATGCGCTAATCTAGGAGCACACAATTTGGTCAAGCAGGAAAGCCGGGATTGATTGCAGTTTCCTTTTTTCATGCTGGCCAATTCATCAACTAGATGGGTATCACTTTCTGAAATCAAAGGTTAGGCTTTGTCTTTAATATTTTGAAGCAGTGTCACATTGCCCAAAGCTTTCACACGGAAATATAAGAATCTCCCTGCAGACTCAGACTACTTTAGACTTCTTTTATGTAACCGGGATTTGGCGAATTGATAGGATGTGGGACCCAGGGCTGGATTTGAACTTTGTCCCCCATGTTATATGGGCAGCTTGTGTCACTAAGCCATGTGGCCTCTCTTGAAAATTCGGCTCGTCTTGGGCTCAAGTTTTCACGTGAGCCTCGAGCCGGGCCAAAGCCAAGCATCAGACTCGAGCCTGTCTCGCGCTTTTAGTGGCTCGCTCACCTCCATCCAGTGATATGCTCGAATGTACCGCTACCAAGCCGAAGAGCTTCCACGTGTTAAAGAACTACAGTTTAAAAAAACATTGCTGACACTTTATCATATTTCTATATGATATTTGCAGGGCTGCCCCGTGCCCACGCAGGGGGCCCTCCTAAGAGGGTGGCCCCACTTAGTGCCACAGGATGGCACACGACGGGTCAGTCTCCCAGTGTTCGGGATCCTCGAGGGTCCCCTAGGCCGATGTCACTTCCGGGCAGGGGAGGGCGGGGGAAGGGGTACTTATACCTCCCCCCGCCCTCAGAGCATCCTCTTTCTCTGCTGCTCTGACGCTGTTCCCCCCCCCCACCGCGTACCCAGCGTACAGGCAGGGGGGGGGGTTTCAGTAACTTATTATTTTGTGTTGCAGGCGGAGTTACAGGGCGATCCAGAGGCTGTAAGGTACAGTAAGGGGCACAGGAAGGGTGCGAAAGCCATGTCCCCAGGGAGGTCCTCACGCTGGACCCTGGAGGAGCGACGGCGCCCCTTTAGTCCTTCGGGCGATTGTGGACCTGAGCAACCGGGGGTTGCCTGCAACTCTCCGCCCCCCCTTAGCTGAAAGGGGCGGACTGGCGGTCCGCCGGTGAGAGGGGCTAGACCCTCCCCCAAAATCGACAATCACCGGTTGGCGAGGGCCACCGGGTAGATTGGCTCATCAGGTGGCGAGGGGCTGCCTGCCCTGGGATCGCCCGTAAAATAACCCACCATGTTGGCATATTTGTTATGCAAATAAACCTGCAGCAGTTTTCTCCACTAAAAATGTGTTGTGTCTGATTATTTTGCTAAAGTATTGCTGTGGGAAGGTTGGGGAGTGTTGCCGATATTGGCACTATGTTGCATGATTCAAATGCCAAATATTTACAAAGCTCGGCTCACGCACGAGGCCCTTGGCTCTGATCTGGCTCGACTCTCCCTCTACCTTCAGTAATTGTATGATTTTCCTTTCAGACACACCTGGAACGGCCCCCAGCAGTCCTCCATCAGCCCTCTGTTCCAAACTGGCCTTTCGAGTCTATCCACCGTCCATCCAGCCTGCAGCACTGCCGTGCGTTCACACCCCTTCACCCCATTCTGATCTTGGTCACATGGGCTGGGGTGGAGAATGTCACCGTTGCTACCTGAGGGCAGTTTTATAAAAGCCACTCTTTGCAGCACCATTCTGAAAAGTAGAAACGCTCGGGAAAGAGTCCTGCGTCCGTTCTTGCGTCCGTTCCCGCCACCGCACATGTTCAGGTGAGGAAACACCACCCGCTGGGGAGGGAGGCAGGAACCGAGACCATTTGTCGTTGCTTTGATGGCTCTCACTGTTTTGTGAAATGACTCGCATTGCACTGCTTGACAACACTCACTCGGTTGCAATAACATCTCTTGCACTCTGGCAAGACACAATTTGATGTAAATTCACTCTCTGGATTGTTTAGACAGCACTGACTGTAAAATTTGGTGACCCTGCCAGAGCTCTTCTGTGACTGCACCTGGTTACGCTTCTTGACACTCAATGCACATAATGTCGTACGAGAATTCTAGTATATTGTATTGTGATTGCATGTATATACTTAATAAAGTAACCCCTGCCCTGCCTTTTAAGAATATTGCAAGTCACCAAGGAGTTCCTTTATAAGGTCATGGAACTGTGAAGCGATTTGTAGTGTCTTTTTAATTCATGGCACAATGTATTTTATTCCATATAATACAAGGTCACACCATCACCCTTCTGCACACTACCTACATCCTTGCTGTTTTGCTTTTTCATATGAAATAGATAACATGTTTGCAGACATGAAGAATGAAAGCAGAATTTGCAGTGTGAAATTAAATGCATCAAAAAGCATTTCGTAATTATTTAGTCATTTGTTGCAAAAATATCTATCAGTTTAATGTAAGTCATATAACAATTATGTAGCTGAGTATGTTTACAAACAAGCAGAGAGATTCTATCTTTCCTGTAACAACCTATAGAGTGTAAAATACAAATATGTTGTCATAAATAACATCTTTCTGCTAAACATATGAGAAGAAGGAAAAGCAGTTCTCATTTTAGTTGTTTGTAATATAGTTTTAATTATGCTCTGTGACCTGTCTGTCAACTTAGTTGCTGGCAGGAGGCATTATGAGGTAACAACTCAACTGTGATAAGTTATACATATGAGCAGCTACTTTCATTAGTACAGGTGACTTGAGGCATCAGCTGTAAAAAGAAAATTATAGATGTTCTTTGTATACAGGGATTGCAAGCTCCCATGTATTATATAATGATTTATACCCCTGATGATGTGCTGAAACACTTTGGTGGGTGGATAGCACAGCACACTGTAGTCTGTGCTTTACTGAAAGAGTGTGGGTTTGCAGTGTGGCTTTTGTGGAGAGAGTTTTCGTGCTGTACATGGACATCAGAGTTGTGCTTTCATCATGTCGTATGCCAATCTGCCTGGCCTTCTAATGGAGGAAAGAGATCTGGGAGCATGCTTGAGCTTATAAATAGGCACTGGGAATTTTGCGATTCTCTTGTCATGTGAAATTCCTGAAGTTGTGCCGCTATGCCATATCTTATAATTATATATTTGAATAATGTGAATGACCAGCACGCAATCAGTTTTTTCTGGCTGTACGTATGGTTTTGGGTGCTATTTTTTTTAATGTGAAATGCATCCTCGCGTCTAAATTGGACTCAAGGAAACATTTCACATTAAAATATAGAGCTAAATTCTTATTTGCATTATGTGTAATTTCACATAGTTATCACGAAATTTCATGTAATTATGTGAAAGAAAATTTCACAAATGTCGCAGCAAGCCTTCTTGTAATGCATGTGTATGGTCTGGGCAAGTGTGCATTACTCATGTGGCTGCTGCAGTCAAACTCTCCCGCCATTTCACCGGCTGCTTTTTCTGGCAGATAAAATCAGGTCAGGTTCTTCCACACCCAATAAATCTGGGTGCGGAAAAACCTAACCCCTAATAATCAGTAGGACACAAATTAATGCATGAAAGGATGTGGTAATTTCATGCTTCCTGAGTTATAATAATCAGGCCCTATGTGGGGTAGAGGTTACCAGTGAGCCTCATTTCACACCAAAATAGATTTTTTTTCAATCAAATATGACTCCCGTAACAAACTCATGTTCAGCTACCTACATGATAGCTCCTGTGACGCTGTCAGAAGTTTTTTGTGGTAATTCAAACTACTTCCTTCTATAGGGCTACTGGTACTGATGCTTTTCCGATTGCAATTATAAGCCACTCATAAAGGCTCTTCTACCTTTCTTTTTGGAAGGTGTAAAATAAATCATAGCACTTACTTCATGGGGTTCAGCTCAAATTATGACTTTCTTAAAGAACAGATTGACCATCTCTGATACTATGCTCTTCTGAGATCACCTCTGTGCTATGTGCAGAGAACAACATCTAGGCCTGATACATTGCTAACAGGCCAGCTAACAGAATTCCTTTCTTGATTTCTCCATGTCAACATGGTTGTATCCCAGGCAGAGGCGCTACAGGCCACACCAATTTCACTGCAGCACTATTTGATTGGACAGAACAAGGATCATATCCAGTTCCTTTTATAGCACGGGAGGCTGAAAAGGCATTAGGCCTGGTAGAGTGGCCATTTCTTTGGACCATGACGTGACAATTTGGACTCCCCAATTAATGTATGTATCGGAATCAGTTGCTCTCATGGTCACCATGGCTACTGCAATGGCTGCTCACCCCTTCACACAGGGCACCTTGCAAAGCTGTTCCCTTCATTTCCTTATGCCCTGTACATGGAGCCATGTTTACAGCCTGTTGCAAAAATACTGCCATTATTCTGTCGATACTGCTTCCCCACAGGGCAACTGAAGTAGTTGTGCATGCTGATGAAGTACTAATTACTACTTCAAACCTACTACATGCTTCACCCTCAATAGAATAATACGATGATGGCTTCATTTGTGCTGGTAAACCTACTGAGGGGAAAATACAAATTCAGCCCTTACTTAATCATTCAATTAAATTGTCTTGCCGTCTGGCTCTCAGGGGAATATGTTAATCTCAGACCCAGTAATAATTAACTAGCCTATTAAGTTGAAGAGGCTGGACAGGTATTGATTTCCAAGTCCTTTATTCCACCAACAGCAACACAGCTCAGGTACAGTCTCCTTGCTCTTCTCACATTAGTCCACTAACTGCCCAACCTCCCACTTGTTACCATGGCTCCCCTGAAGCGCCACTGGATGCACTGCACAGATCAGTGACCAATCAATGAGCAAATCACAACACATATCTCTCCCTCAGAAAATGCAGATAAAAGCCTCCCATAAAACAATAAACCATAAAAGGATAAATAACATATATATAATATAGTAATAGGAAAAGAAACAGAGATAAAATGAAACAATAGAAATAAAGCTCCCAGAGTTAACAAGCATTGGTAAACACATTGGGTTTCACCTATGTGCCCTAGTGCCACTGCACCTGCTCACCATTCAAATAAAGTCCCTTTTAACTGCAAGGTAACTGCAATTGTGGCTGCCTGTTTAGTAGTCAAATATAGCAATATTATATGGTAAGAGGAGTTCTGACAACTTTTGGCCTGGTGCTTCTGCACCTGCTGCACCATTCTAATCATTACTCTGTTGTCTGCAAGGTAAGTGCACTTGTGGCTGCCTGTTTAGTAGTACAATATAGCATAGCTCTTGTATATTAACTTTACTTTTAATGTGCAATGTTTATTACAGCATTTAGAATTTGATCATATTCATCAAATAGATTAAGGTGAAAAAAATCAATTTGTTAATGCCTACAAAGTACCCACAAATGTACTGAGGCATGAATAGGAAATGCCACAAAGATTCTAAGGCTAAAGCATCTGCGTTACACAATTAAGTACAAAAGAGCAATCATTCCAGCATACTGTTAGAAGCTGTCTCCATGGGAAGTGATCTTATCTTGACAGGGAATGGGACTTAAACAGTGTGAACAGCTTTAGTAGAAGTATTGTAAATGCGTGCAGCCAGGGAAGATAACAAAAATAAAGTTACACATAAAAAAGAATGACCATAGTTAATCAGTGATGGGAGGCCGCTTTTAAGATATATTAAATACAAGAGATTTCACATGCACTGCAAGAGATTTTTGCAGGCAAAACCTAAAAAAATAAGCCCTCAGGATACAAGGCGAAGAATAACAGAACATGGTATTACAATGTAACACCTAACTATAACATCACACTCATGATGGCTGGAACAACCATGTTAATATACATTATAAAGAAAATCATCATGCGGTGAATTGTTAACCTTATATCCACTAGACCTGGTCAATGCATAGCATAATCCTTCAAGCAAGAAGGTCTCTTCTTTGAACAGGTACTTCAAAAGACCTCATCAGACCCAAAGCTTTTGTCAACCAGAGGTAGACTTGAATTGGCTCTGTCGTTTACTTTACACTTTGTTAACCTATACATACTCCACACACCACAACACAACACAACCACATTTTTCTTCTCATGAACAATGTGCTTTGGACTCCAGATTTTTTTACCTCTGGATATCCACCCCAGTTTCTCCCTAAAAAACAGATGTCCCACTCACCATTGTTGTACACAAGCATTGTGTTTATCATCAACAATCTCTAATCTAACCCAAGGCTCTTCTGGGTCTTGAACTGGAGGAATTGGGGAAGTCCTAACTGGTCTTGGACTTGTCAATAGCTGTACCATGAATGCAATCCCACACCACACATTCCACATGTCTAGTTAACCCAGGCCACCAATTCTGCTCTCTCCTCTGTTAGATTCTTTCATAATTGCCCCTCGTGCACAAGATTTATAATTTTGTCCCACAGCTCCGCCGGAGGAACTAACAGCTTTCCGTGAAAAAGGTCACCGTTTTTTAATACGTAGCTCCTCCCTAACATTGCAAAATCCCTTTGCTTACATGGGAGCAGGTCAGCCTGACACTACCAGATCATTGATCATTTCCCTTACTTCATCCTTGGCAGTCTCTTTTCCCATCTCCGATTTGTCAATTGCCAATTCCTTAACCCACATAAGAAGATACCACCTCAGTTTCTACCCACACAAGTGTATTAGTGTATTGCCCATTTAAACAATGGGAACACCTAATTCTGTTTCTGCTTGGCCAGACAAATATGATTAAAATGGTTTCCTGCAAACAAATGAATATGGTTGTGGCTGTACTGCTGTAAGTCCCTCAGTCTTTCTTTAAGTTGCTTGGTATGCTTCTTGTCTTTCTTTTAGAGCCACAAAACCCAAGATCCTCCATTCCCTTTCGTAAACTGCCCTTGATTAGAGGAGGGTGGGCCCTCTTGAATTCTTCTGTGATGGCAAAGAGATTGACTTTGCTGGTTTCTTGCCAGATAAAGTGCCTACTCATGATTGAAGACTGGGTTAAACATCAAGCATCAAGCATGTATGAGACAACAAGGGTTCTCATGAGTATAGAGTAGTAGGGTATGGTAAGCTATGTTGTTAAAAGAGGGCGGACTGAACAATGTTACAAAAGCTGATGTAGATTTGCTAGACAGCTAAATGGTACTGAATGGAGGCTAGCATAGTATGTCTCCGGGGCTGATTCTGGGACCCAGACAATGCTTACCTGAGACATATCAGGTCCAATCTTACTCTAATCTGGAATGCCTTCTGAACTGTAATGTGCAAGCACCGACAAGAGGCCTGATGTTGATCTGCTGATTTGACTACTACCCTTCCTGAGGTCCTAGAAGACATAGTTGAGATAGCGAAAGGGCGTATGGAGGCACAGACTTTAAACAACATTGACGATCGGGTGAAGCATAACAGTACCCGAAGGTGACACAGCCAGCAGGGATTCTTTTAAAAAAAATTTATATTTCTATTATATTTTCGTTTTAACCAGCAGGGGTTGCATCAGGAAAGAAGAAAACAGCAGACAACGGGAAAAGCGCAGAGCACACAACCAACAAACCCGTCAGCAGCCCAGAAACACCTAAAGATACACAAAGCTTAAATGTCAGGACCAGCGACGCCACTGGAACAGACCCGCAGGAACACACTTCACTCGTCTAGGACACACACAAACCCGCTTTATGAAGCAGAGCAATTAAGAAGCTGAAGAAGCACCAGAAAAAAACAAAGCTAAAAGTGAGGCGGCTGCAGTCATTGAAGATCAATCAACTGCCCTTACAATGGGGTACAAAAGTCACCCAGTTCTACCCAATTTTCACCGACAAAAACTGGGGCAAAAAGGTCCCCCGGTCTTCCGGCCTTTGGAAATTCAGCATAAGCCAACCATATTACCAAGTACCTCCACTGAGAAGGGCCTAAAGTCATTAAGAAGGCCAAATCACCTTACAGACAACGATCCAACAGTCGGAACAAGTCCATCTCCTGCAGAATTGCTTACCCAGATAAATTTGGCAAAATCAACACTACAGTCGGTTAGCTCAAATCCTAATCCATCACAATGAAGTCCGGGGTCTCAGCCTGTCACCAGGAACAACAACGATCAAAGCAAGTGGCCCCAAGCAGGTCTTGCCTCAAGCCACCAAGGAAACACCCACATAGGACCAACCCTATCAGAGTCAGCTTCAGAAAGGGGAAAAAGGGCCCAAACCGTGGGTGCACCCGCAGTTGTATATGAGGTGGTCCTCACACCGAGATTCCTCAGTACGGGACAGCATGACATCCTGAACCGGAGTAACATTCTACGCCTCTTCACACACCTGGACACCCTAGACAAGATCCAAATTGGGGACCTGGAATGGGTAAAATTCCTGAGTACCAAGGAGGGCACACATGGCGATTTATCAGTGGTGAGCCTGAGGAACAAAGAAATACAATAAGCCGTCGTAAACAACTCCACCTTACTCGCTGAGTGGGACATTGAAGTTCAGACTCTGCCGCATCCAAAATATCCACACGTCCTGGCCCCAGACACTGGGGGAAAGGCCACCTGGTTGGTCATGCACGGGACAAACAGCTCGGGACATCCAGACAGAAGCCAGATGGGCCAAAGGGACCTAATGGGCATCAGAATCACATGCCAAAATAATCATTGGGTTATCCGTACGACCTCCTTAACCTCTGATCAAAAGCAACACGCAAGAAGGAGGCCACAGCTTTCCTAACTGTGACAAAAGCCAGCCTGTCAGAGGAGATGCTGGCCAGGACTAACCCACAAGCAGCATATAACAATAATTTCCTGGAACATAGCAGGGATCACTAAAATCTGCGAAAATTAAAATCTGAAGCAGTTCCTGGAAAGCGGGGATATAATCTGTTTCCATGAAACATGTGCCCTGTCCAGCACCCCTCTGGTAGGGTATTATGAACATCAGGTCCCAGCCATAAAAAGAAATCTTTTCGGCCGTCCAGCAGGAGGCTTATCAGTTTTTATAAAACATGAATGTGCCCTTGCAGCCACAGCCATCAATCAGAACTCCCCAGGCCTGCAAGCCCTACAGATCAGCGGTTTGAGTGTCAATAAACATCCAATGCGCCTGCTGGTAATAAACTGTTAAATCAATCCCGCACAGACCCGCATGAAAGATCAGCTGGAGGCACTGGCACAGAATCTAGAAGACCTGCAAAACAGGGGACCAGGCAGGGCAGCTCCCTTGCAGGACCTTCTTAACAATTACAAGCTGACATCAACCTACGTACTGAAAAAAACTTTCTCGGCCTTGCGGCATCCTTAATTCACCTTTCAGGATGTTTCAAAAATCGACTATATCATGGCCAGCGAAGAGATCACAGCCAGAATGGAAGACTTTGACCAGCCTGGACAAGCACCCAACAGGTTATCAAAACTATTAAGAGTATGAAGAATGACGGGGCACCTAGGCTTAACGGCATTCTAGCACCTGTCTTTAAACTGGCACCAGAGTTCTGGGCATCACTCCTAACCCCGCTCTTCAATCACATCTTCGCGACTGCCACAATTCCCCAGTCTTGGAGGGGCTCCATACTGGTCCCCATCTTTAAACAAGCATTTACAATGCAATGGTCTCGGCATCATTAAAGGTAGAGCTATTGGCATTGCTCATGACATTTCTTTTTTTTCTTTAAATCATAAATAAATGGCATTGTCATTTACATTGTCAATACACACCACTCTGCACTCAACTGCACTCACCTGCACTGCACTGCACTCACCTGCACTGCACTCACCTGCACTGCACTGCACTCACCTGCACTGCACTCACCTGCACTGCACTGCACTCAACTGCACTCACCTGCACTGCACTCACCTGCACTGCACTCACCTGCACTGCACTGCACTCACCTGCACTGCACTGCACTCACCTGCACTGCACTCACCTGCACTGCACTCACCTGCACTGCACTGCACTGCACTCACCTGCACTGCACTGCACTCACCTGCACTGCACTGCACTCACCTGCACTGCAATCACCTGCACTGCACTCACCTGCACTGCACTCACCTACACTGCACTGCACTCACCTGCACTCACCTACACTGCACTCACCTGCACTGCACTCACCTGCACTGCACTGCACTCACCTGCACTGCACTGCACTCACCTGCACTCACCTGCACTGCACTGCATTCACATGCACTGCACTGCACTCACCTGCACTGCACTCACCTGCACTGCACTCACCTGCACTGCACTCACCTGCACTGCACTGCACTCACCTGCACTGCACTCACCTGCACTGCACTCACCTGCACTGCACTGCACTCACCTGCACTGCACTCACCTGCACGCCACTGCACTGCACTCACCTGCATGCCACTGCACTGCACTCACCTGCACTGCACTGCACTCACCTGCACTCCACTGCACTGCACTCACCTGCACTCATCTGCACTGCACGCACTGCACTCACATGCACTGCACTCGCCTGCACTGCACTCACCTGCATTGCACTGCACTGCACTCACCTGCACTGCACTCACCTGCACTGCACTCACCTGCAGTGCACTCACCTGCACTGCACTGCACTCACCTGCACTGCACTCACCTGCACTGCACTCACCTGCACTGCACTCACCTGCACTGCACTGCACTCACCTGCACTGGACTGCACTCACCTGCACTCACCTGCACTGCACTCCACTGCACTCACCTACACTGCACTGCACTCACCTGCACTGCACTGCACTCACCTGCACTGCAAACCTGCACTGCACTCACCTGCACTGCACTGCACTCACCTGCACTCACCTGCACTGCACGCACTGCACTCACCTGCACTGCACTCACCTGCACTGCACTCACCTGCACTGCACTCACCTGCACTGCACTGCACTCACCTGCACTGCACTCCACTCCACTGCACTCACCTGCACTGCACTGCACTCACCTGCACTGCACTGCACTCACCTGCACTGCACTGCACTCCACTGCACTGCACTCACCTGCACTGCACTCACCTGCACTGCACTCACCTGCACTGCACTCAACTGCACTGCACTGCACTCACCTGCACTGCACTCACCTGCACTGCACTCACCTGCACTGCACTGCACTCACCTGCACTGCACTCACCTGCACTGCACTCACCTGCACTGCACTGCACTCACCTGCACTGCACTGCACTCACCTGCACTGCACTCACCTGCACTGCACTCACCTGCACTGCACTGCACTGCTCTGCACTGCACTCACCTGCACTGCACTCACCTGCACTGCACTCACCTGCACTGCACTCAACTGCACTGCACTGCACTCACCTGCACTGCACTCACCTGCACTGCACTCAACTGCACTGCACTGCACTCACCTGCACTGCACTCACCTGCACTGCACTCACCTGCACTGCACTCACCTGCACTGCACTGACCTGCACTGCACTGCACTCACCTGCACTGCACTGCACTCACCTGCACTGCACTGCACTCACCTGCACTGCACTCACCTGCACTGCACTGCACTCACCTGCACTGCACTCACCTGCACTGCACTCCACTCACCTGCACTGCACTGCACTCACATGCACTGCCCTGCACTCACCTGCATTGCACTGCACTGCACTCACCTGCACTGCACTGCACTCACCTGCACTGCACTGCACTCACCTGCACTGCACTCACCTGCACTGCACTCACCTGTACTGCACTCACCTGCACTGCTCTCACCTGCACTGCACTCACCTGCACTGCACTGCACTCACCTGCACTGCACTCACCTGCACTGCACTCACCTGCACTGCACTCACCTGTACTGCACTCACCTGCACTGCACTCACCTGCACTGCACTGCACTGCACTCACCTGCACTGCACTGCACTCACCTGCACTGCACTGCACTCACCTGCACTGCACTCACCTGCACTGCACTGCACTGCACTCCACTGCACTCACCTGCACTGCACTCACCTGCACTGCACTCACCTGCACTGCACTGCACTCACCTGTACTGCACTCACCTGCACTGCACTCACCTGCACTGCACTCACCTGCACTGCACTCACCTGCACTGCACTCACCTGCACTGCACATACCTGCACTGCACTCTGCACTCACTACTCTGCACTCTGCACTCACTACTCTGCACTCTGCACTCACTACTCTGCACTCACTACTCACTACTCTGCACTCACTACTCACTACTCACTACTCTGCACTCACTACTCACTACTCTGCACTCACTACTCTGCACTCTGCACTCACTACTCTGCACTCACTACTCTGCACTCACTACTCTGCACTCTGCACTCACTACTCTGCACTCACTACTCACTACTCTGCACTCACTACTCTGCACTCACTACTCTGCACTCACTACTCTGCACTCACTACTCTGCACTCACTACTCACTACTCTGCACTCACTACTCTGCACTCACTACTCACTACTCACTACTCTGCACTCACTACTCACTACTCTGCACTCACTACTCACTACTCTGCACTCACTACTCACTACTCTGCACTCACTACTCACTACTCTGCACTCACTACTCTGCACTCACTATTCACTACTCTGCACTCACTACTCTGCACTGACTACTCACTACTCTGCACTCACTACTCTGCACTCACTACTCACTACTCTGCACTCACTACTCTGCACTCACTACTCTGCACTCACTACTCTGCGCACTCACTCCTCTGCGCACTCACTCCTCTGCACTCACTCCTCTGCACTCACTCCTCTGCACTCACTACTCTGCACACTCACTCTGCACACTCACTCTGCACTCACTACTCTGCACTCACTACTCTGGACTCACTACTCTGCACTCACTACTCACTACTCTGCACTCACTACTCTGCACTCACTACTCTGCACTCACTACTCTGCGCACTCACTACTCTGCGCACTCACTACTCTGCGCACTCACTACTCTGCGCACTCACTACTCTGCGCACTCACTACTCTGCGCACTAACTACTCTGCACTCTCTCTGCACACTCTCTCTGCACACTCTCTCTGCACACTCTCTCTGCACACTCTCTCTGCACACTCACTCTGCACACTCAGGGCCCGATTCACAGAATGAACTTAAGACTCAATCCTAAATTTACTACTATTTTGGTATTCACAGAATGAACTTACTACTTTTGGTATTCACAGAAGTTAGGATTTTGTCTTAAGTTTGTCTTAAGACAGACTTAAGACAGACTTAAGACAGACTTAAGACAAAATCCTAACTTCTGTGAATACCAAAAGTAGTAAGTTCATTCTGTGAATACCAAAATAGTAGTAAGTTTAGGATTGAGTCTTAAGTTCATTCTGTGAATCGGGCCCTCACTCTGCACACTCACTCTGCACTCACTACTCTGCACTCACTACTCTGCACACTCACTCTGCACTGTGCACTGCCGCTGATATCATGGAATCTTCCACCACACTTTCTAAAACTCTATAGTCCGAAGCATAATAGGCACAGAACCAAAAGAAGGGTAGACATTGCTTAAAATAATCTTATTGTATTTATGAGAAGCAAAAGCGAGACTGTGAAATGTGCTGAATATCAGTTTGTTACGAATCAACAGAGTGGAGTTAGAGAACCAAGAAATAGTAATTTAGAATCCGGGTTAGAAGGAGTAGTAATCACAAGCTGAGGATCAACGGGCGCGAAACAGCGTGGTGGGCGCGCACGAGAGGCAGCGTGGGCGTGCACATCAGCTGAAGATCGCCGGAGAAGACACAGAGCCTGCCTTCTGCCGTGACTGACCCGATGTGGAGGGAAAGAGCCCGGTGAGTGGGGGGGGGCGGCAGAGAGAGAGAGAGAGTGTGTGTGTGTGTGTGTGTGTGTGTGCATGCATGCGTGCGTGCGTGTGTCTGTCTGTGTGTGTGTCTGGCGCGTGCCTGCCTGCCTGCCTGCCTTTGTGCGCGTCCACAGACCCTGGTCGGCTCGTCCACCTCTCTGTAGTCCCTTGCTAGCTTACTAGGCGACAATAGTTCTCGTTGCCGAGACCTAAAAAGGAGATTGCCTAAAGCCGTTGAAAAACAGGCTTATTGCCCTGCTCGATCTGGAAGCCAAGGCATATGCCTGCCTACTACTGGAGGATTTAGAGAAGTGGGTCGAAGAGAGAAACATAATACCCTTGCACCAGGATGGCTTTAGGTCACAGGCATCAAACATGGATAATGTTCTGGTGCTATTACACCTCTCTGCCCAGGCAATCCTGAAGAACCATCCCCCGCTCTTCTAATGCTTTGTGGATTACAGAACTGCCTTTGACAAAGTTGTCAGAAAAAGATTATGGTGGAAGCTAGAAAACTGGGGCCTTCCATCAAATCTCCTGAAGGCAATAAGCTCATTATACAAGGACACCTGGGTGCGGATCAAAAAAAGTGCCTGCACAGTTTCCCCCAAATTAACCACGGAGAATGGGTTGAAGCAAGGATGCATGCTGGCCCCCATCCTCTTCAGCTTATACACAGCGGATCTGGGGGAGGCCCTAATAGGAGCCAGTTTAGTAGCCCCAAGATTAGGAAGTGTGAGGCTGCCAGTTCTACAGTATACTGACAACACAGTTACAATGGATCATATGAAGGTGGGCTTACAAAGAGCCCTAAACACCTTAAACAGTTTTAACATCACTAACAACTTGGTAGTTAATCAAGGAAAAACCAAGGTCATCATTTTTGGGTCCTATCACCGGAAAAAGAATGCACGGTGGCATCTGGGAAACTCGCAAATCAACACGGTGACCTCATACAACTACCTAGGGGTCTGGTTGACGGAACGGGGCAAGGCGAACATACACCTACAACAGCAGAGCTCTAAGGTCAGCAAGGTTGCACATCTATTAAAAAAACTAAGCCAGCACTTGATCAGTCTGTCTGCCAGCCCAATCCTGACAGTTCTAAGAGCAAAGCTCCTTCCAGCAATTAGCTACGGCCACCTTGCCTTCCCTGGTAAAATGGACACCTTCCTCAATTCAGCCCAAGTCAAGTCATACAAGTCAGTGCTACACATACCAAGGACAGCAAGAAAAGAAAGGCAAAGACTGGAGCTAGGCCTGGCGAGGCCAGACCTGATTTACCAGGGGGAGATCGTTAAGCCTTATCTAAGGATATTAAGGGCACGCGCTAACTCCCTAAAAAATCATCTGAGACCTATTTTTGAGGGGCCAGGCTCCGCATGGCACACTAGACTAGAAAACGCAATCAACTTAATGAAGATCGAAGCAGAAAGCATACCGCGGCTGGAGATCCCCCTGAATGCCTGGAAGAGAGCTGTTAACAAACAAGTGCGTGAAATCTTCTTTGACCTCGATCTTAAAACGCTCCGTCAAAGCCCTCATCTAGATCCGTTGCACAATTCCTACAAGGCAGGAAAAGCACAACCCTACCTAAGCGAGGCTCTCACCACACAGGCCCGAAGTAAAATCTTATTCATGAGGCTGACCATGCTTAGGATTCCGGATTTCAATCCTGCATGGGCCCAAAGAGGGGAATTCACAACTTGCAGGCTGTGCCCATACAAGAGGAAATACTGGCTGCATCTCTTATGACGCTGTCCCAACCTCAATAACGAACGCCGGCGACTTCTGCGCCCGATCTGCATCAACAAGGGTATAAAGTCGTGCAGCAAAGCATCAGCCTTGTGTTTTTCAACCAACCAACACAATGGCTATAGCGAGACTGGCAAAATGTATCCTTCAAATCAGGATAGCTTTAAAAACTGCCTAAGAAAGCAGCACAACCTAAGGGAAATGCATGGTAAACTCTGCGGTCGAATGCTGATAGGACCACTCAACGATGCACCAAGGACTATGCCCCTCTTGCACACCCTCCAAGAGAGCATTTTTATTAGGGAGACACTTAGAGTGCCACAGATGACAGTGCAAGAGCTCTGTAAGGTAGATCAACTGCTGGGCACAAAACGGGGGCTTCAAGATCATGTCCACAAATGCTGGGGAAAGGCCGACTACGCTGGACTCGGGGAGGTGGGCCAAATTTTACCCAGAACAGAAGTTTGAAATCACTGTTTTTAGCTTTTATATACTGATTGTTTTTACTGTAAAAATGTTAACTAATTATACAGTCAATAAAGTTTACAGTTACAGTTACTCTTGTAAATGCATTTATGTTCGTGTATCCCAATAACAACACATTTAAAAAAGCATGTATGAGGCAATGTTTCTTTAAGCAGCACCCAAATACAACATCATTTAATAGCATTTGAAGAAAATGAATCACCAGGAGTCAAGAATAAAAGGTATGCCATGAAGGTTTATTTAAATAAATCAAAGAGTAATACCTCCTTCCTTCACAACCGCGCCCAAAGCATAAAAAACAAAACTTACACATCTGTACTACACCCTGTCAGCAGAGGTGTCCCCCAAGGATCAGTGCTCTCCCTCCAACTATTCAATATATATATGGAACCCCTCACCTCCCTTCTTAAAAAAGCCCACATCCCCTTCCACCTCTATGGAGACGATACCCAGATCTATCTGGAAACCTCCTCTATTGAAGATATCCAGAGACTAAATAATACCCTCAAAGAAGTCCAACACTAGCTAAATATCAACCAACTTAAACAACCAGGACAAAACCGCAATCCTCCTCGTCTCCCATAAAGAAGATAACCACCAGATCATGGAAAGGCTCAAAGTAATCAAAGCTCTCAACAACAATCTCACACTGGCCAAATCCGTAAAATCATTAGGAATCACCCTTGACCCCAAACTTGACATGGACAATCACATCAAAAACTCTGTGAAGAGTGCCTTCCTCAACCTGAAGCTTCTCAACAAAATCAAACCTTTCATCCCACCCACAGACCCACAACAAGCGACTCAATCACTGGTGATATCCAGACTGGATTATGGAAATGCAATCCTCACCTGTGCAAATAAATCCCACCTGCCCTCCCTCAAAACAACTCTCAATGCAGCAGCCGAATGGTCACTGGAGTCAAGAAATTTGATCACATATCTCCTGCACTCAGAGATCTAAAATGGCTCCCAATAGAAATGCGTGCCAGCTTCAGAACTGCCTGCCTCACACATAAAGCCCTACACACAGGGAAACCTGAATAACTGGCCGCCGAGCTCAAAAAGGCCAGCCAAATGAGGATGCTCAGGAGCTCCAACTCCCTACTACTCATCCCTATGAAAACACGCAAAAGTAAAACCACTACATGATCCTTCGCTGGAAGCGCACCAAAAATCTAGAACTCCATCCCAGCGAATATTAGGACTATCCCGTCCTTTGTTAAATTAAAAAAAATCTTAAAAGACTTCTTCCTCAAGCGGACCTTCCCGCATCGATAGTCATTGCTATACCAAACAAGCCTGCACTCCGCACCTTCATGACATCTGCCTCTAAGACGTTCCGCCCCAAACGCCCATCCAGCCTACCCTTACGGATAAGGGCTACGCCCAAGACCACATGCACTCAGCAAGGCTCCCCAGGACTCCCATTCCCTAATGTTGCACTGCTCGCTTGGACTTACGAATGTGACATGTACACTTTTTCCTATTGTGTGATTCCTGCTTTATAATCTGTTGTAAAGCACTCCGATATCCCCGGGTCTGGCTGGTGCTATATAAAACTCCTTAAATAAAAATAAAAATAAATAAATAAACCATTGTATTTCTCTATTAACCTTCCTGCTTCCTCAAATTTGCTTGAAAATGCACCATTTATCCACTCTATTTTTCAAAATGTTCTCTGTGGGAGAACCCCCCTGAACCCCCGTAGGTTGTTCGGGCTCGCTCGCCACAGTTCAGCACGGCAATAATTTTAAGCCTCACCACTTTCAAATGTCACCAGCCGCCTCTATGCATAACAATATTATACATTCACCCCAGTAGATAGATATGGGCCTAAATCCATTGTTTTTTGCTCACCATGCCATTCCAGTTTCAACCCAGCCATATGCAAACCATGGGGCATATTTACAAGGGCACTGCGCCACCGGAGCATCACTTTTTCTGATGTTTTGGTGGCGCAATGCCCTGCTCCAGATTTGCAAGACGGGACTAAGACACTTCGCATGGCTTAACGCCACCGTGTCAATATAGGCCTCCTTGCTGCATTTTTCTGTGGCAAAAGGGAGTGCAATGAGTGTTGCTGTGGCTATACCCATGCAACATCCATTACTTTTTGATACTGACCCAGATTTACAAGAATCTGTAAATTTGAAGCAGCGCCAAACACTAACACCTTTCAAAAGGAGGCATTAGAGTGGTGCTATTTGTTTGCTCTTTCGATGTGTGCTGCATTTTCCTCCTGATTGTTTCCTAAGGAACTAGTTTCTCCATAGTTCTTATGAATATTAGTCCACTTAGGTGTCATGAACATGATTTGTTCTGGTTACTATTATTCTTCATACAGGTAGCTTTGGGGGATGGTCTCCTTGTTTGTTGCAGACATTTCCCTCTGTGTTGCTATGGATATATTTCATGAATGCTATGGACAATGTTACTTTTGAAATATTCCAAAGATTACCAAAGTGACTTTTGAAAATGCTACCAGGATGCTGCTAGTATACTTGTCTGTGTAATATCTAGTTGTTGGCACTTGTGAAAGGATACATTTGACTTCCACTGCTGTCACCTTGTATCTAGAAAAACCACAGCTACTGGAATGAGAAAAGTACAATCAGTGGGGAAAACAGTTCTCCAATGTGCCAATGTGCCTCACTCTAATCTGCTTCACTCTAATCTGCTACTGTTAAGAGAAGCGGGGGGAACGGGATACGTGGGAATACCTTCTTTAACTGGTGAAGTGCACTTACCTTGTAAAAAGTGAGATGACCCTGATGCTGGTTTTGCTTCTGGCTTCACATAAATGTATCAAATAAACACCAGAAGAGTGATCTGTTCTGTGAACAGTGGCAAGTGAGAGACTGAATGCGGTGCTACACCTGCCACACACTAATACCGTTGTCCTAATCTCTGAAAGGGCAAGAACTCAAGAACAGCAATAAGAAAAAATCTCTCCTGATTTTGATTTTCCATTGATTTACCACCATTAATACTGGCCATCACAATCCTTCTGACATTTTGGCTTTTAGCTGGAAGTGTTAGAATAGGAAACTCAGTATTAAAAATGGATCATGGGTTTTGAGCTTTCATAGCAACATCACCTTCAACACCAGCTCTTATTTTGATTAGCAACAAGATACACCAAACATTAAATTATTCATGCACAAATAGGAAATATGAGCTTGGTTTAGATTGTCATGAGGAATGTTTGTCTTATCCTTTTGATTTTGTATTATTGCAATACTGATCAGTATGAGAGAAAATAGATGTTCAGAAAATTGGTGCATTTGCATGCCAGTAAGCCAATTGTGTGAATGCACTATATGAGGAGATTTAAAGTCTCTAAGTCAGAATCACCCTTAAGCTACAATGATACCACAGTGTTTGGAAGCTTTGTTGGCTGGAATAACTAGCATCTGAACCAGTGTAAAAGGAATCTTACGAAAGATATTGATGGAAGGGGGCCATTGTAGTCACATTATAACACCACACATTTGTCGGGCCTGGTGTAAAGTCATAAACAGGCAATGTTGGTTCTGGCCCTCTCTGCAGGGTCACCTGCAAACCTTTTGCCTTTTTGCCTCCAATTTCGGCTGCATTTATTTTTGTTGGCCTTAGGACTCGCTAAAGTGCTTGTGCACTCGCCTTTGAAATGGTTTGACAGGCACACACCTGTTTGGTATATTTAATGTTCTTTTAAGTCCCTTGTAGAATGGTATACAATATACTTAGGACCTCTAATTTAAATTCTACCAGCTGGCTATCAGCACCTATTGTGCCACCCACTTAAGTAGCACCTTAAAACATGTCCAAGGCCTGCCATGTCAGCCTAGAAGCAGTTGTAAATTGCCATGTCGACTTGATAGTAAAACTTCCTTAACAAGTCTTAACCTCCTCTTTTATTACATATAAGTCATCCCTAATGTAGGCCCTGGGTAGTCCATGGGGCAGGGTGCGGTATAACTAAAAGGTTGGGCATGTACTTTTAAGTTTTACATGTCCCTGTGGTGAAAACCCCCTAAATTCGTTTTTCACTACTGCCAGGCCTACCTCTCCCATAGGAGAAAATTTGAGTAACCGGATTACATTTTATTAGTGTAATTTCCAAATGGGAACAGGTAACCCATTCATGTTTGCTGTCTCTGGAATTGTAATGAAAAATCCTAACCTATGGTGAAGTCAGATTTTAAATTACAATTTTTAAAATGCCACTTTTACAAAGTTGCCATTTCCTTGTCTTAGCCATTTATTGCCTGCAGCCTTTCTCTGCGTCCCTTGACTGAGTATAGATGACAGTTGGATTTTGTGTATTGCTCTTAGACAGCCACACACAATGGGGAACTCAAGTGTGACTAAATGGGCCTTCACTGGCCGGATGGGAGGCAGAAGCTGGGCTCAGCCTCACTTACACTTGAATAGGCTGTGTCCTGTCTCCACACAAAGGGCTGCATACCACCAGTACTTAATCTGGAGGAGCCAGGGCCAAGAAGGCAGGGCATGTCTGATCTTCAAAGGAATTCTTCTAAAGCTTTTCCCACTTCCATAGCACAACTGGGTATAAATACTGGACTTCAGACACTAACTCTTCAGTGCACTTCTGGACCTGTGGATACTCTTCCAGGAAAAGGACTGCTGTGCTGGTGAAAGGACTGCCACTCAGCTGGACTGCTGCTCTGAAGGAACTGCTGTCCTGCTGTGCTGACCTCCTGCCTGCAGCCCTGTTGTGTGTGAGAAGAGAACTGGACCTGCTACGTCATGCTTGAACCCAGGACACCAGAGTGACTCCAGGGGCTAGTCTGTTGGCCTCCTGATCTGAGCATCAGGGGCCAAAAAAGCTCCCCAACATCCGGCACCAGCCCGTGGCCCTAGCTGCAGTGGGTTCCTGGGCCCCCAAGTGTGCCCCTCAGGCCCTGGACCTTTGGTGTGGCTCAGGTAGCTGTATTTAATGTTTTGGACTTTTCTTGAACGGCCCAGTTCGCACTGAGACCTCGTTGGTCGCACTTTGATTCTATGAAAAGTTCTGGCAGCCACCTCTTTGCAATACAGCATTGAGCAATAGTGGGGGACGACCAACGCAAAGCTCCAGCAATGCTGCCTTAACACCTGCCCTGCTCTGCACACTACTCTGCAGTCTCCTGCATTGCTCTCCCTGCTCCTCGTGGCCCCCTTCATCGTGAATGGTACTCTTGCCATGCCTTTGAGAAGGTAAACTTCAGCAGGCCTAACCTGGTGACTGTAGCCAACCTGAACTCCATCGTGCTCGGCCTGAAAGTGGGACTTTGACCCGATGCAGTGCGATCAGATATCTTGTTGCTGCTTTGTGCTTTTTGGAGCTATTTTCACTAAACTCTTTAAAAATTCCTAACTCCAAGTTCTACTCATTAGAGTTTTGTCATTTTGGTCTTGTATTATTTATTAAATGTTACCCAATTTTTCTAACTTTGTGGGATCCTTTTTGGTGGTGTAGTTCACTTTATTACTGTTTGAAGTGTTGCACAAATACTTTACTCTTTGCCTCTAAATTAAGCCTGACTGCTCTGTGCCACGTTACCAGGGGGGTGAGCACAGGTTAGTTTTGGGCTAGTTTGTGCCTCACCTTGACAACGATTGTGGTTGCTGCTTGACCAGGGCTCACACCCCAGTGAACCAACAACCCAATTTCTTAGAGGGAATCAAGATCTGGGTTAGGTTTCCAAAAATAGCAGAGTAGCAACCTCATTGCGATCGGTTAAAAGTCATCCTTTAAGCTAAGCTATTGCCCATCTGCAAGCACAAGCTTCAGCCTGCCTCAGTCATGACAACCAAGATGCCTGAACAGTGGCATCAGCATTAATCATGCTGTGCATGTGCCTTCACTGTGGACACAGGACAGTGGGGTGCAGGGGTGTTGCAGCCTCCTTTATTGCCTGCCCTATGGTCGTTTGTCGGGATCAAGCCAAGATGGCAGAAGACAACTAAAACAGGAATGATATCCCTATTGCCTGAACAGTCCAGGACATTAGAACCATCTGACTAGGCACCAAGGAATTCTTTGTGTGTTCCTGGTCAGCAGTTACATAAGAATGGACTCTCTCCTCAGAAGTTCTAGAAGACATTGTTCTGTGACCATCTGATTAGAGATCCTAGTACAATGGTCATCTGGTTGGTGACTTCAAGTGCTTAGCCGTCTGGTTGGGGATACATGACTACCTCCAACATTTCATTCATTCTGAGGTCTAAAATAAGACAAACATGGCTTGTTATGGCTAACATTAGAGTGTGCCGGGACTAAATCCTCCAATTGTACCCAGCCCAGGCCACTAGGAAGGTGACAAATAGCACCAGGTAACCAGGACAAACCTACTAACTTCAGCTACTGGTCATTAGGGAGGTACAGAGTATGCATAATGCTATTGAGAGCTGGAGAAGAAGGTTCAGAGGATCCCTGACTCCATCTCCATGAGGCATGAAGGAACCTCAGTGCTGATAGTCCTATGGATGTAACCTAATACAGTAACTAATTGACTAAAGCTGTCAGTCTTCAGTAGGGAGAAAGTGCACAGAGTGCCGCTGGGGAATCCAATGTTGTCCTTGGGGCTGGCCTTTGGTTTGGTGAGACCAGCAGGTAGTTCAAGATTGGTAGCCCCAGGGGAGGCTACACTTATTCAAGCTACTGGTTCAAACTGGGAAATGGCACGCCAAGTGCTGAGAGGACACCTACATTTGTCTTAGGCATGGAAAGTGAGTAGAGAGCTTCAAAGTGTGCATGTCACTTCGGCCGGCGCAAGACAGACAGCCAAAATGATATGCACACTTTGAGGCATCCACCCAACACTGCTCCTGCCCTCTGCTGCCAATCATCAGCAGAGGACACGCCATGTATGTCTATGGACTCGGGATTGGCTGGCTGCTGCAGTGAGCACATCAGAAAAATAAAATAGTGTATTTTTTCTGCAGGACGGGGGGGGGGTGACGCTCCTCCGCCCTCGTGCAGAAACCACAGCTGAAAGAACATGGTCCTCGAGAAGCTCTTTTACCTTCTGAGTTCTTCTCAAGTCCTTGCATTTTTTCCTTTCTATAGCCATATGTTAAGCAACCTCTTTAGACCGAACTCTCATTACTTTCGCCAATCATATTAAGTCTTCATGAAATTTCCATTCTCTCTATGGCCTCTAGCCTAGCTCATTGTCTTGTTTGTGCAGCAAACACTGTTTCACGCCTGTACTCCTAATAGACGTTTGGAGGATATATGATTGATACAATCTTGATAGTATACATCTCTCACCATGGCCATGTTTGAAACTTAAAACAGAACTGACAGAAGTGTTCAAACCATTTCTACACTGCAGAAGGGCGCAACTATGATGTGCCAATGGGGTATGGTTGGGCACGGTAGCTCTAAAATGAGACCTTAGTCTGTAGACTACCGGAGAAATGCCAGAGTGGTAGAATTGACAGTCCTGCCCTTCTCCCAAAAACAGTGCTTCTAGTTTTACTAACTGTTCATTATTGCTATTTATATTTCTGAGCACTTCAAATGCATTGCTTCATATTCTTACATTTTTTGCACTAGGATTTGCGCAGGGAGAGCCCCAAAATTGAAGAATCTTTTACAAATAAAATACAATTACCTTAGTACCGGTAACTGATATAATATTTGATACTCGTGGTACTCCAAATAGCTAGATCTAATTGCCTATGTATTAAAGAGTAGTGACCATATGAATGCTCACCTAAATTAAAATCCATAGCTCCTCCTCTTTCTAATTATTGTGGTACATGATAAGTTTAATTTGATAATTATATGTATATCTTTCATGACTATAATTATTTTTTTTCCCATTCTTGCATATTGTCTGGTACCAATATGTTTACAATTGAATACATCTAGTTCTAAACACGCAGCATTTAAAATACATTATCTTGCCGTCTTTTGAAATAGACAGTTCTTGTTATTGGATTGCACTGATTTATTCCCTCAACCGTAGCACCATCCCTTCGTTTCGACATCCGTCATCATGCTTTTATGTTCTCCTGTTTTCTTACTAATTTTTAATATCTAACATTTGTATTTCCTTTTTAGGTTTCGCCTGCACAGCGCGTGTGCTGTGCTTGCAAAATCTCTTGTATTAAAAAGTGTTTTTAAAACGTGCTTGGAACCCACCAACAATAATTCACCTTTACTTACTTTTGGCTGGCTCCCATGTCACTTTACTTTCCATTGGCTGGTTCTCACGTAGTCCCCATGTCACTCTTGTTTCCTTGCTAGTCAGCGCCTCCTCCCCGCCTCCGTTATTGTGCGTGGACCCTGGACCAAGTACGGCTTCTAGTTGCCAGTGTACTTACACTAGCTGTATGCTTCTGGAGGTAATTTCTTTTTTTAATTTACAGTGGGGGCACGCTTGTGCTGTCCATTATTGCGACATGACGCTCCCCATCAGTTTCTGCTGCAAGGCTGCAATTGTGCATATGTAGTGTTCTTATGTGAAATGTTCACAGATGTGTTGTTGTTGCCGCAGACCCAGGCAAGAGGAGCTGTGCACACGTGTGTCGTGCAGCACCCCTCTCACGCAATGTGGGGGCCCGAGTAATGTCAAGTGTTTGTCGAGGATGAGAAAGTAGTTGCGGGGGTACATGAGGCAGAAGGGAGAGGTCAACATCAGTATAGGGAAAGGGGTGGAAGAGTATTTTGAAGGAAGTGAAGCTGGTAGCGGCGGTAACATGTGTGGAACGGTTTAGCAGGAAGAATGGGCAGCCAGTATAGACTGGCGGATTGGCATTAAAACTGTTTATGGAGGGGCTCACATTGTGGGAATACGAGCGGTTTTGTAAATAATATATGTTTTGGGTAATTTTGACATTGTACTAAGATGAGTGATTAAGTATCATGTACAATAACGAATCACATGGTAATGGTCAAATATTTTATTATCATTTGTAGTTACCCCTGACGAAGGGCTCCTGTAGCCTGAAATGCATTGGGTATTTTAATAAACGCTACCTTCCACGAATTTTGCATCAGTTCGTGTTCGTGTAAGAGGCCCGGAGGGGCAAAACTTGAGCATGGGAAACTTGTCGAGGGTGAGAAAGTAGTTGCGGGGGTACATGTCGAGGGTGAGAAAGTAGTTGCGGGGGTACATGAGGCAAAAGGGAGAGGTCAACATCAGTATAGGGAAAGGGGTGGAAGAGTATTTTAAAGGAAGTGAAGCTGGTAGCGGTAACGTGTGGAACGGTTTAGCAGGAAGAATGGGCAGCCAGGGGAAACGGCCTTTACAACGAAGCCATTTCCACGTAATCTTTAACCACGCATGCAGTACAACGCATGCGTGGTTACCACTAATGCCTTTACCACGCATGCCTTTACTACGATGTTTGTAGTAAAGGCATATGTGGTAAAGGTAAAAAAAATAAAGGGGGGGCTTGGGGGGGTCTCCCCCCCAAATAAAACAACTCACCATAAGTCACGTCGGCATCATAGTCGTTTAAGAGAAATCGGGAAAAAAATGCTGTTTTCTCTTAACGACGTATGACGTCACCACGCTAATAGTCGAGGAAATGTTTATGCGTGGTAAACGAATTCCGTTGTAACGCATGCGTGGTAAAGGCATGCGTTGCAACGGAATTCGTTGTATCATCATATATTCGGCAGCCAGTATAGAATGGCGGATTGGCATTAAAGCTGTTTATGGAGGGGCTCACATTGTGGGAATACGAGCAGTTTTGTAAATAATATAAGTTTTGGGTAATTTTGACATTGTACTAAGATGAGTGATTAAGTATCATGTATAGTAACAAATCACATGGTAATGGTCAAATATTTTATTATCATTTGAAGTTACCCCTGACGAAGGGCTCCTGTAGCCTGAAATGCATTGGGTACTTTAATAAACGCTACCTTCGACGAATTTTGCATCAGTTTGTGTTCGTGTAAGAGGCCTGGAGGGGCACAACTTGAGCATGGGAAACTTTGAAAATAGCTTTCTATTACGCGTGTGGATCAAAACAAGAGTTAAAACAAAAAAAGAAAAAAAGAAGGAACAAATGGAATACATTGAGTAAAAAGGAGCAAAATATAAATAGTGCCTCAATGGCGGAACCTCGCTGTGCGATTGGTTTGGGGCAAGATGACACCCCACACTAAGTTATCCATTTATGCACAGTATCCAACGCAATGTAACTCTTTTGAATTACCCAATTACCCCTCCCTTACTAGCACCCAAACACACATCTTTCCTTTCGCTGTGCTGGCGTGCACATCCCAGCATGCAGCGAGACACAGCCTCAGGCTTGAATAACGTCTTCTATCAATCAGTTCATATACACGCTAGAGCCATACTTTTGACCTGTTTGATTTCTGAAATGCTTTATTATTTGTAAAGACACCAGTGGCATAACAATACCCTGAAGCCTCTGGGAGGGGGCCCTTAGCTCTGGGACACCCCCTCCTTTCATTGTGCACAGCAAGCGGGCTCCTTGCCTGAGAGCTCCTGACTGGATCAAGAGCATTGGGGGCCCCCTCAATATCCTTTGCAAGGGGGGACCCCTCAAGTTACGTTGCGCAACTGTAAGACACCAGGGTCTAATTAAAACCTCATGCTTTTTATGCTACAAATAGTATTGTTTTCTACATTTTGTATATAAATCTGTTAATTTATGCACTGTTTTATAATGTGTCTTTGCTTTAATTCCGTAACATTATCATTGTCATGGTACACTGAATTTTGGCATTAACTACAAAGCACGCAGATGCTTTTGGGCTTTGAAAGTGTGAATCAATGCTGCTCAATATATAGAAAATATATGAGCAAGAGGGTAGCAGGAGGAAGATATGGCGCTACGACCAGAGCTGCTGATCTTGGAGCTGAGGAGGTTTGAGTCTGGGCGTTGCCTTAACCTTTACCTTTGTGATTCTGCGAAGCAAATAGGTTTCGCCTCTGTGAAATCTATTGTTTTTGTCAATTTTCTTTGAAGAACTGTTGCACAGCGGCAATAGCTCCTGTACAACATGGCTTAAAGTTTTAACAAAAAAGAGATATGACATGGCCAGTGTTAGACCTGGTACCATTGGCGTGGGTCTCCTTTCCATTTTTTGCCTTTACCTCCTGTGTTTTGCTGTCTGTTGGACCTCCTTTGTGTGGGTCTGGAAGCTTTGGTCACTTTGCCACTGCTGTTCAGGGCCAAAGTGCAAATGCTCCCTTTTGTAAATTATTGTTATGGATTAGTGATTCCATGATTGGTTTATTTGATGTACTTGTCAGACCCTAGTACATTGCACTATGTGTGCCCAGGGCCTGTAAATCAAATACTGCTGGGGGGGTTGCAGAACTGATTGTGCCACCCACAGAAGCAGCTTGTAAAATGTGACTCAGGCCTGCCATTGCAGAGCCTGTGTGCAGTCTAGGACTGCCATGTCGACTTGGCAAGTGCACACACTTGCCTGTCCCTAAACCTTCCCTTTTCTACATATCAGTCACCCCTGAGGTAGGCCCAATGTACCCCTGTGGGCAGGGTGCATTGTATGTGAAGGGTAGGACATGCCCTGATGTGTGTGGCATGTCCTGATAGTGAAATACTGTCAATTTAGTTTTTCACTATTGCAAGGCTATCTATTCCCATAGGAGAGAATGGGGAGTTTGTTTATAACATCTTATAAACATAACTGAACCTGGGGACAAGATAGAAAAGTAAAATTTAGTATGCCTGAAATCAGAATGTTAAAGTGCATCTTTTAGTGAGGGTGATTATTACTTTCTGTGTTTGAAAACACCACTTTTAGAAAGTAGGTATTTTTTTGCCTAACCATCCAGTGTGCCTCTGTTAGGTTTGTGTATTGCATGTCTGGCTTTTGGATGACAGGGGCTGGAGAGGGGCAACGGCTCAGAAGTCTTATGAGTTAGGGCTGGGCTGAATAGGCCTGGTCTGCATTTGGAGTAGTGGGAGCAGTAGCACCTTCACCTGAATTAGACTGTGCCTGCCTTCCACAATGACGGCTCCTCCCCCCTGCAGTGTGTCTGGTGCCAGGGCTCACACTGACAATGGAGGTTGTGTGCACTTGCAAAGTTCCCCACAGAACTGGTTTTGGCTGGGTACAGACACTCTCTGCCTCCAGAGAACTAAGGATTTTGGAGTATAAAAAGAGGGGCCCAGACCCCAGACTTTTAGATCACATCTGGGAATCAAGAGTAACCTTTGCCAAGGAGAAGAGCCAGAGAACCTGAGGAGGAATACTGCCCCTGGGCTGTTTGCTGTCTGGGGTTGGCCTGTAGTGGCTGCCTCTTGCCAAGGAAAGGAGAAAAGGACTTTGCTATTTGCTTTGTCACCTGCTTGAAAGAAGATCTCCAAGGGCTTGAAACTGAGCTTGCCTCCTATTCTGAAGTCTCAGAGACACAAAGACTTCACCACCATCTCCCCTGAATTTCCTTGCTAGGAATTCTAACCTGCAAAGAGGTGCCTGCTGCTGTTCTGGACCTCTGGAGACTGTTTTCCGTGGGGAGCTGGAAAATTGACGCAACTTCGAAGAAGCAAGATGAATCCTCACCTATTTGCGACGCATCCCTGAAGAAACCATCGCAGCGCCTGCCACGGCTCAAGAAATCACCGCACGCTGCATCAAGTGCACCAACCTCTGAAGTCCAAGATCATCGCACCGAGTTCGACACAAGGCCTGCTGTGTGGCCGCACGAGTTCACGCATTGTCACCAGATCATCACATCGCATCGAGGCACCAAGTCTGTCGCATCTTTGGGGACGCAGTAATAAAATGACGCATCACCTCCTCTTTGATAAGGAACTGACGCATCACCTTCCCTGCGCTGTAGTAAAGAACCGACGCATCACCTCTCCCGAAGCAAGCAACCAATGCATCACCTTCCCTGAGTGTAAGCAACCAGAGCATCACCTTCCCTGCGGCCCTTTTTGTTTATTTGCGTGACGCATCCCAAGTACTTTGTGAGTAAAGTGTTGCATCTGTAATTTGCTTTGAACTTAACTATTTCTACCATCTGAAAGTCATATTTTTATTACTGTATTGTGGATTTTTTCCGTTTGGTCTTGTCTTGGTTTA
The DNA here is from genome assembly GCF_964261635.1 of Lissotriton helveticus. Lineage (NCBI taxonomy): Eukaryota > Metazoa > Chordata > Amphibia > Caudata > Salamandridae > Lissotriton > Lissotriton helveticus. The sequence continues at coordinate 1,890,291,183 of NC_136057.1, read as the reverse complement.
GATAAAGATTACTTATTTTTCTAAACTGGTGTAGTGTCCATTTGTAGGGTTTTCACTGGATGTGTTCACAAATGCTTTACACACTGCCTCTGAGATAAGTCTGTCTGCTTGTGCCAGGCTACCCAGAGGGTGAGCAGGGGTTATTTTAGGAGTGTATTCTCCTTACCCTGACTAGAAGTAAGAGTCCCTATTTGGACAAAGGTACCTACCTCTGCCAACTAGAGAACCCCATTTCTAACACTGGTGGTCAGCGGTGAGGATCCTGGACTTGCATTTGTGATTTACATACAGTGATTGGTGTACACTCCTAGTGAGTGCAGACCATTACGGGACCACATACACTTTGGTAGAATTGTCTAGTATCCTGCATTTACATTGTAAGGTGTTTTACCACCCCTGCTCTGTCTAGGCCTGTGCTCTGACTCATTGGAGTGTTGTAGTCTGATGATGCCTCGGAATGTTGGGACTGAGAGCTGAAGTGACAGTTGGTCATGGGCTGAGCAGCTGACAGGCAGTTCCTGGTGGGGCTCTGATCTACCACTTATATACTTGATGTTATGGACTTTACTACCTGTTATATTTATGAATAAAACATATTGAATTACAACCTTCCTGAGTGGACCTCTTTCACTACAAATTGTTTTTCTTCCTTGGAATCTTTTTGAATCTTGAAAACTGCCAATTGTCACCATGAGCAAACAAGTAGGTTTAGGTTGCAGGCAAGGTTACGGGAGCTGGAGTCAGTTGATGGCAAAGAGAATTCATTCCACAAGCTCTTAGATGGCGGATTGTATGCCACTACTAATCAACTTAACTACTAACTAGCTGCGCTCTACCTACATCTTTACAAGTAAATAGAAATATAGATTTATACTTACCACCTCTACTGGCACAGTTCATCCATCAGAATTGTCTAGAGCATGAAAAGAAAGAAGAATTGTTAGTGGCAAGGTACTGACAAAGAAAAGACACATTGGCACATTATTTCCAAGAGATGAGCTAGTCCTCAGAATAATACAGGTATAAGAACTATAAAGTGACATAAATAAATTAGGATAAGTTTATTTTGGTAAGGTACAGAGTAATGTTATGCTTGTAAATTACAAGTGCAAGGAAACCTTAAAGGAAGAGCTCCAGGTGACACCTCTGTGGCCGCCTCTCTGTCTTCCCATTCCCCTTTCCTCCACTCTACTGTGAGCTGAGTGTATTCAGGTGTGCAGTGGGGTTGCAGATCTGGGAGAATATCATCTTGAGGTTGGTTCAGCCCTTCTGCTCCCGTGGAGAAACGTGTCCAGGTACTGTTCGACAGGAGAAGGGGAGAATTTAGAAGGGCAGCAGGATTGGCTAGTGAGCCTAACTGGAGGGGGTACCTCCCAGGGAAGGCAACAGTGTGTCTTCAAGGGGTCTGTCTCCAGATGAGTTGGAGGACAGGGAGAAAAGCAAAGTGCATGAGTTGGAGCATGCTACGCTGAAGTTGGGGGGGGCAGTCTGACATAGAGAATAAGAAATTAGAGTTGGAAAATAAGAGGTTAGCAGTGGAAGAGAAAAATATGCTTTTAGAGTATGAAAGAGTGTTGAGGGAGTTGGAGCTGAAAGCAAAGAGTACATAGTTCACTCCCTCTGATGGCAGCACACCATCAGTGCCTGTAGAAGGGAAAGTATACAACCCCAAGGATGTTATTAAGAATTTCACAAAGCATGCATGTATTGGTCAGTGGTTCAAGGCCTATGAGATAGCAATTAGGTCCCACAGAGTTCCTGAGAGAGATTGGGAGCGAGGTTGTGAGGCCAATTTGTCAGTGAAGGAAGGGAGTCATTGCTAGCATAACCCACTGAGGATCAGCTGTCCTATGCCCCCATGAAGGAAACATTATTGACAAGGTATGGGTTGACCCGAGAGCTGTGCAGGCAGAAATTTAGGAACTATAAGAAGCTGGAGTCAAGCACTTGGGTGGAATATGTATCTTATTTTTGCAGAGCACTGGATGGATGGGTGAAGGGTAGCAAGGTAACTGACTTGCAGGGGCTCTATAATTTGGTTGCATGGGAGCACTTGTCCAGTAGTTATTTTCCAGAGCTACACCAGCACCTTATTGACAGTATGCTGACTGAGCACAGGAAGCTTGCTGTGGAGGCGGACCAATGTGTCAGTACCGCAGTCCACAAGGGTTATGTAGGAGACTCAGCCAAAGGTGGGCAGGGTCTCCAGCAGAAGAGTGGGGGAGTAAAAGGGAAACAGAAGGAGTTCCAAAAAGGGCACCAAAGTAATCCCCAAGGGATCCACGGTAAGGGTTCCCAGACTCCCACTGAAAAGAAACCATGGGTCCCGACAGGTAAGCCTGTTCATAGGGGTCCCAAGACCTGTTTTAGTTGTGGTCAGGTGTGCCACTTCCAGGGGTATCCTAAGTGTCCCATACCGGTTACCACCGCACCCACTCGTGCACCGCCTCGAGAACCGGCTAGTATGGCTTTGGGGGAGGAGTCGGGTGCCCAAAGTGTGTGGGGTCCCGCAGAGATGTCCGTGGTCTCTTTAGGAGACGGTGAGATGGTCCTAAGGACTCACCTGCCTGATAATACTAAAAAGTACAAGCAGTGGTTGACCATCAATGGCCATAGTGTGGAGGCTCTACCGCCAATACGCCTCAATGGAGGTTGTTGTGCACTTGCAAAGTGCCCCACAGAACGAATTTTGGCTGGGTACAGATACTCTCTCCCTTCAGAAAATAAAATATTTTGGTGTTTAAAAAGAGGGGCTCTGACCCAAGACTTTTAGATGACTTCTGGTAATCAAGAGGAACCTGTGCCAAGGAGAAGAGCCGGAGAAGTTGAGGAGGAATACTGCCCCTGGGCTGTTTGCTGTCTGGGGTGGGCCTGCAGTGGCTGCTTGCTGCCAAGGAAAGGAGAAAAGGAGGTTGCTATTTGCTTTGTCACCTGCTTCAAAGAAGATCTCCAAGGGCTTGAAACTGAGCTTGCCTCCAATTCTGAAGTCTCAGGGACACAAAGACTTCACCACCAGCTCCCCTGAATTTCCTTGCTGGGAATTCTAACCTGCAAAGAGGTGCCTGCTGCTGTTCTGGACCTCTGGAGACTGTTTTCCGTGGGGAGCTGGAAAATTGACGCAACTTCGAAGAAGCAAGATGAATCCTCACCTATTTGCGACGCATCCCTGAAGAAACCGTCGCAGCGCCTGCCGCGGCTCAAGAAATCACCGCACGCTGCATCAAGTGCACCGACCTCTGAAGTCCAAGATCATTGCACTGAGTTCGAGGCAAGGCCTGCTGTGTGGCCGCACGAGTTCACGCATCATCACCAGATCATCACATCGCATCGAGGCACCAAGTCTGTTGCATCTTTGGGGGACGCAGTAATAAAATGACGCATCACCTCCTCCTTGATAAGGAACTGACGCATCACCTTCCCTGCGCTGTAGTAAAGAACCGACGCATCACCTCTCCCGAAGCAAGCAACCAATGCATCACCTTCCCTGAGTGTAAGGAACCAGAGCATCACCTTCCCTGCGGCCCTTTTTGTTTATTTGCGTGACGCATCCCAAGTACTTTGTGAGTAAAGTTTTGCATCTGTAATTTGCTTTGAACTGAACTATTTCTACCATCTTAAAGTCATATTTTTATTACTGTATTGTGGATTTTTTCCGTTTGGTTTTGTTTTGGTTTAGATAAAGATTACTTATTTTTCTAAACTGGTGTAGTGTCCATTTGTAGGGTTTTCACTGTATGTGTTCACAAATGCTTTACACACTGCCTCTGAGATAAGCCTGTCTGCTTGTGCCAGGCTACCCAGGGGATGAGCAGGGGTTATTTTAGGAGTGTATTCTCCTTACCCTGACTAGAAGCAAGAGTCCCTATTTGGACAAAGGTACCTACCTCTGCCAACTAGAGAACCCCATTTCTAACACTGGTGGTCAGCGGTGAGGATCCAGGACTTGCATTTGTGATTTACATACAGTAATTGGTGTACACTCCTAGTGAGTGCAGACCATTACGGGACCACATACACTTTGGTAGAATTGTGTAGTATCCTGCATTTACATTGTAAGGTGTTTTACCACCCCTGCTCAGTCTAGGCCTGTACTCTGACTCATTAGAGTGTTGGAGTCTGATGATGCCTCGGAATGTTGGGACTGAGAGCTGAAGTGACAGTTGGTCATGGGCTGAGCAGCTGACAGGCAGCTCCTGGTGGGGCTCTGATCTACCACTTATATACTTGATGTTATGGACTTTACTACCTGTTATATTTATGAATAAAACATCTTGAATTACAACCTTCCTGAGTGGACCTCTTTCACTACAAATTGTTTTTTCATCCTTGGAATCTTTTTGAATCTTGAGAACTGCCAATTGTCACCATGAGCAAACAAGTAGGTTTAGGTTGCAGGCAAGGTTATGGGAGCTGGAGTCAGTTGATGGCAAAGAGAATTCATTCCACAAGCTCTTAAATGGCGGATTGTATCAGCAGAAGAATTCCAACATGGAGCCTAACTTTGAATTGAGTTGGCGTTCTAGTGTTCCGCTTTAGTTTCTTGATTTGCCGGTAGTCGTGCGCCTGTTGCGCGTCACACTTTTTCAACCGTCGTCTTTCCGAAGGAAGCAGCGTTTCCTCAGAGCTCCAGTTTTCTGAAAGAATAATTTGCGAGGGTTACCCGCTCGCTGTTCTCGTATCCTTTCTTTCGTCCCAGTATCCTTAAGGTTTGTAGCGGCTTCCTTGGCTGGCTTCATGGGACTTCACAGTTATTTTTTCAGTTGGCTGAGAGAGAGTGACTGGCCAGTGTTACTCTCAGCAGTCCGCCTTCCCGTTATCAATATTTCATTTTTGAGAACACTTGTTGGTGAATTAGAATATATTTCCTGGAACTAATTTCCTTTGGACTTCAGAGTGAGGATTCCTCCAACTAGTTTTCAGTGACAGATTTATTTTTAGTTCATTTTTTCATGTGTCCAGAGCTGGCTAGCTACAATTGCTGTTTTTTGTCTGTAGCATTCACAAAACAGCATCTATTGAAGGACTAATTGTGCAGAGTCTTTCGCCAGTCTTTTTCCTAGAAAGGCTCAACATACTGTCAGTCAATGTATGCCACTACTAATCAACTTAACTACTAACTAGCTGCGCTCTACCTACATCTTTACAAGTAAATAGAAATATAGATTTATACTTACCACCTCTACTGGCACAGTTCATCCATCAGAATTGTCTAGAGCATGAAAAGAAAGAAGAATTGTTAGTGGCAAGGTACTGACAAAGAAAAGACACATTGGCACATTATTTCCAAGAGAGGAGCTAGTTCTCAGAATAATACAGGTATAAGAACTAGAAAGTGACATAATTTAATTAGGATAAGTTTATTTTGGTAAGGTACAGAGTAATGTTATGCTTGTAAATTACAAGTGCAAGGAAACCTTAAAGGAAGAGCTCCAGATGACACCTCTGTGGCCGCCTCTCTGTCTTCCCATTCCCCTTTCCTCCACTCTACTGTGAGCTGAGTGTATTCAGGTGTGCAGTGGGGTTGCAGATCTGGGAGAATATCACCTTGAGGTTGGTTCAGCCCTTCTGCTCCCGTGGAGACACGTGTCCAGGTACTGTTCGACAGGAGAAGGGGAGAATTTAGAAGGGCAGCAGGATTGGCTAGTGAGCCTAACTGGAGGGGGTACCTCCCAGGGAAGGCAACAGTGTGTCTTCAAGGGGTCTGTCTCCAGATGAGTTGGAGGACAGGGAGAAAAGCAAAGTGCATGAGTTGGAGCATGCTACGCTGAAGCTGGGGGGGGGGCAGTCTGACATAGAGAATAAGAAATTAGAGTTGGAGAATAAGAGGTTAGCCGTGGAAGTGAAAAATATGCTTTTAGAGTATGAAAGAGTGTTGAGGGAGTTGGAGCTGAAAGCAAAGAGTACATAGTTCACTCCCTCTGATGGCAGCACACCATCAGTGCCTGTAGAAGGGAAAGTATACAACCCCAAGGATGTTATTAAGAATTTCACAAAGCATGCATGTATTGGTCAGTGGTTCAAGGCCTATGAGATAGCAATTAGGTCCCACAGAGTTCGTGACAGAGATTGGGGAGCGAGGTTGTGAGGCCAATTTGTCAGTGAAGGAAGGGAGTCATTGCTAGCATAACCCACTGAGGATCAGATGTCCTATGCCCCCATGAACGAAACATTATTGACAAGGTATGGGTTGACCCGAGAGCTGTACAGGCAGAAATTTAGGAACTATAAGAAGCTGGAGTCAAGCACTTGGGTGGAATATGTATCTTATTTTTGCAGAGCACTGGATGGATGGATGAAGGGTAGCAAGGTAACTGACTTGCAGGGGCTCTATAATTTGGTTGCATGGGAGCACTTGTCCAGTAGTTATTTTCCAGAGCTACACCAGCACCTTATTGACAGTATGCTGACTGAGCACAGGAAGCTTGCTGTGGAGGCGGACCAATGTGTCAGTACTGCAGTCCACAAGGGTTATGTAGGAGACTCAGCCAAAGGTGGGCAGGGTCTCCAGAAGAAGAGTGGGGGAGTAAAAGGGAAACAGAAGGAGTTCCAAAAAGGGCCCCAAAGTAATCCCCAAGGGATCCACGGTAAGGGTTCCCAGACTCCCACTGAAAAGAAACCATGGGTCCCGACAGGTAAGCCTGTTCAGAGGGGTCCCAAGACCTGTTTTAGTTGTGGTCAGGTGTGCTACTTCCAGGGGTATCCTAAGTGTCCCATACCGGTTACCACCGCACCCACTCGTGCACCGCCTCGAGAACCGGCTAGTATGGCTTTGGGGGAGGAGTCGGGTGCCCAAAGTGTGTGGGGTCCCGCAGAGATGTCCCTGGTCTCTTTAGGAGACGGTGAGATGGTTCTAAGGACTCACCTGCCTGATAATACTAAAAAGTACAAGCAGTGGTTGACCATCAATGGCTATAGTGTGGAGGCTCTAGTGTCAATACGCCTCAATGGAGGTTGTTGTGCACTTGCAAAGTGCCCCGCAGAACGAATTTTGGCTGGGTACAGACACTCTCTCCCTTCAGAAAATAAAATATTTTGGTGTTTAAAAAGAGGGGCTCAGACCCAAGACTTTTAGATGACTTCTGGTAATCAAGAGGAACCTGTGCCAAGGAGAAGAGCCGGAGAAGCTGAGGAGGAATACTGCCCCTGGGCTGTTTGCTGTCTGGGGTGGGCCTGCAGTGGCTGCTTGCTGCCAAGGAAAGGAGAAAAGGAGGTTGCTATTTGCTTTGTCACCTGCTTCAAAGAAGATCTCCAAGGGCTTGAAACTGAGCTTGCCTCCAATTCTGAAGTCTCAGGGACACAAAGACTTCACCACCAGCTCCCCTGAATTTCCTTGCTGGGAATTCTAACCTGCAAAAAGGCGCCTGCTGCTGTTCTGGACCTCTAGAGACTGTTTTCCGCTGGGAGCTGGGAATTCGACGCAACTTCAAAGAAGCGAGACACATCCGCACCTGTTTCCGATGCATCACCGAGGAAACCGTCGCAGCGCCTGCAGCGATTCAAGAAATCACTGCACGCCGCATCGAGTGCACCAACCTCCGAAGTCCGAGATCATCGCACTGAGTTTGACGCAAGGCCTGCTGTGTGGCTGCACGAGTTCACGAATTGTCACCGGATCATCGCATCACGGCGCCAAGTCGGTTTTATTGTTGGGGAACGCAGTAAGAAACCGATGCACCACATCTCAGCGCAGTAAGATTCCGACGCATCACTTCCTCGTCAGTAAGGAACTGACGCATCACCTCCCCTGCGCTGCAGTAAGGAACAGACGCATCACTTCCCCCAAAGCAAGGAACCAATGCATCACCTGTCCTGATGTAAGGAACCAGAGCATCACCTTTCCTGCAGCCCCGTTTTGCTTGTTTGCATGATGCATCCAAGGTACTTTGTAAGAAAAGTGTTGCATCTGCAATTTGCTTTGAATTGAACTATTTCTACCATCTGAAGGTCATATTCTTATTACTGTATTGTGGATTTTTGTTGTTTGGTCTTGTTTTGGTTTAGATAAAGATTACTTATTTTTCTAAACTGGTGTAGTGTTCATTTGTAGTGTTTTCGCTGTATTACTGTATGTGTTCACAAATGCTTTACACACTGCCTCTGAGATAAGCCTGTCTGCTCATGCCAAGCTACCAACGGGATGAGCTGGGGTTATTTTAGGAGTGTATCCCCTTACCCTGACTAGAAGCAAGGGTCCCTGTTTGGACAAAGGTACCTACCTCTGCCAACTAGAGGCTCCCATTTCTAACAGCCAGCGTTGGCCACATCATAGCTATATTTTATTAAAAGCACTGCTGTATTACATTGACTAAACCAAGAGAGGCAATGCCTATTGGCTTTGCCAAAGCTTGTTTAATCTCACTGCAGTGTTAGTAAATGAACTCTTAGTAACTGCTAATTATGTTTGAAAAATGCGTTTTTTAAAATGTTATTCAAGAAAAAACTGGTGTTAAGTATGCATGGAGCTGGAACAAATTTTTGTTTTGGTCCGTAATGCTTTGCAGTTTTATATAGCGCTAACTTGACCCAAAGGTGGAGTGCTTCAAATGAGCACCAGTTACATGATACATTCATTTTTTAAGGCAAGGGTGTTTAGGTGATTTGCCCAGAATCACAGGATGTTGAGGCAATGCAAGGACTCGAGCCTGGCTCCCCAGTTCCGAGGTGGGAGGCTGTGGCCGTTGGGCCGCCACCTCTCCCCAATGCCACGGATTACGCCCACAGCACCTAGACCTCTGGGACTTGTATTTCATGTTGCAACTTAGTGTAACTCATTAAACCAAAATATGAGGACACAAATGTTGAGCAAAGAAACGGACTTCATCATGGTATCCCGAGCTGCTTAGTACAAACAATTTACCTAGTGTTAGAGGCGGGTGAGCCACTGAAGACTCGACTCGGATGCCTGGCTCTAGCTCAGTTCAAAGTCCTCTTGGAACCTAAAGCCCGAAACAAGCCGAGTCTTCATGTAGCTTCTTCCTGCCTCCCACTCTCAACCCTCTTGCGCCTAGACATAAAAACAAGCATTGGGAAATACATTAGAGTTGTAGTTTGCTGAGTAAGTTACAGAAAGTCTGTTAAGGTGTTATGACTTGTTTATGTACCAAAAGGCAATATATTGTGCTGTTGTCAGTAGTATAGTGTGGGTAAGTAATAGCAACATTTAGAAAAATGAAATGAAAGAGGAAAATAATAGAATTAATTGATGTAATAGCAATATTATGGGTTTTAGAGGAGTTCTTACAACTTTTGGGCCCGTTGCCAATGCACTTGATGCAGCATTTAAATCATGATCCTATTGCTTGTAAGGTAACTGCACTTGTGACTGCCTGTTTAGTAGTAAAATATTGTAATATTTAGTAATTAGAAGGGTTCCTAGAGGCTTTGGCCCCGGTGCCACTGCACCTGCAGCACCATTGAAATCATGGCCCAAGTGCCTGTTAGATAACTACACTTGTGACTACCTGTTTAGTAGTAAAGTTTAGCAATATTCTGCATTTATTGGGGTCCATAGAGCTTTTGGGCCTTGTTCAACTGCACCTGCTGCACCATTCAAATAATGACCCTGTTGCCTGCAAGATAACTGCACTTGTAACTGCCTGTTTAGTAGTTAAATAAAGCAATATTTGGTGTTTAGTGGAGTTATGACAACTTTGGGCGCGGTTCTACTGCACCTGCTGCACCATTTAAATCATGACCATGGTGCCTGCAAGGTAACTACACGTGTGACTGCTGATTTAGTAGTTAAAAATAGCAATATTTGGTCTTTAGAGGAGTTCTAACAACTTTTGGGCCGGTGCCACTGCACCTGCTGCAGCATTCATATAATGACCCAGTTGTCTGCAAGGTAACTGCACTTGTCACTGCCTGTTTAGTTGTAAAATATAGCAATTTTAGGTGTTTAGTGGGGTGCCTAGAGCTTTTGATCCCGGTGTTGCTGCACCTGCTGCCCCATTGAAATCATAACCATGTTGTCTGCAAGGTAACTGCATGTGTGACTGCCTGTTTAGTTTTTAATTTTAGAAATCATCTGGGTTTAGTGGGACCCTAGAGCCTTTGACCCTGGTGCCACTGTACCTGCTGCACAACTTACATCAAGTCCCTTTAACTGCAAAGTAACTGTAATTGTCACTGCCTGTTTAATAGCCAAATATAGCAATACTATGTGATTAGAGGAGTTCTTCCAATTTTTCTGCCCGGTGCTACTGCGCCTGCTGCACCATTCAAATCATGACCCTATTGACTGCAATTCAACTGCACTTGTGGCTGCCTGTTTAGTAGTACAATATAGCGTAGCTCTTGTATATTGACTTTATTTTTAACGTCCAATGTTTATTACAACTTTTAGAATTTGATCATAATAACCAAATAGATTACGTTGAAAAAATCAATCTGATAATGCCTACAAAGTGCAAAGAAAAGTGCTGAGGCATGAATAGGAAAGGCCATGCAGGTTCTAAGGCTAAAGCATCTGCATTACACAACCAAGTAACAAGCATTACAGTATACAGTTAGAAAAAGTCTGCCTTTTCTGGGGGAAGAGATCTTATCTTGACAGTGAAGGGGGCTTAGAATGTGTGAACACCTTTGGTAGAAGTATCATAAATCCAGAGGAAGTTAACAAAAAAAGTTCTGCACAAAAGTGAATGAACACATTAATTGGAAATGGAAACGGATAAGAGCCCCCTTTTAAGATATATTAAATACATGAGATTTCACAAGCACGGTGCAAGCGCTGTACAGGCAAAACCTAACAATGTGCCACAGGAAAGTTGTAGAGATATCCATTCAGTGGCTAAATTATGCAATGTGAAACCAGAAAAACTGGCTCTGGCTTCCCCCACTAGATTAAACTGTGTGATCCTAGGCATAGATTTTATCTCACTGAGCCTCTTTTCTCTTCATTATTGCATAGAGCGCCTTGAAATATGTGAGTGCAGGGTGAGCGCTGTACAAAAAGCTATCTTAATTTAATAGACGATAATGTTGCTCCATCTCTAATAAGAATCAAGGCCACATCTAGGGTACAGATGGATGTCAAAGGAGGTATCTCTTAGTTGACTAATGACATCGTCACCCGGTGCAGGAGGCAGGCATGTTCTTAAGATCATGTTTAAAAACTATAACTCTTATAAATGCCTCTCAATGCAGCCATTGAGGTGGGATGGCCAACAAGTCAATGAAAGAGTCGAGCCAGAGCAAAGTCAAGAGTTGGCTCCAAAAGCTCATGCGGGAGCCGAGCCTCAAACTATTTGGCATGCGAAATATGCAACAAACATAATGCTAAAATATGGCACAGTGTCTTAATTTTTTGCTTTAACCGCTACCGCGCTACCGTGTTTTCCCGCTGTGCGCTGGAATTTCAAAAATGCGCGGTTTGTGACAAAGCCAGCTCGTCATCCGCGTAGCGCAGGTAACGCTCATGACGAGCTGGCTTTGTCATCCGCATCAAAGGGGTTAAAATGGGGAGCCTCTTGAACTATTTTGTATTCTGCACGCTGCACTTTATTTTTAGCCCGGGTCCGCTGCACGGAGCTTCCTCGAACCTCAGTGGGGAGACTACAACCCCCACCTGCCTTTGCGCCCACGCTCCAGCACGCCCCCTGAGCGCCGGACACCGCACTTAAGCGGACGCGGGGCTCCTGCGGAGTGGGAGCCTCTTGAACTACTTTGTATTCTGCACGCTGCACTTTATTTTTAGCCCGGGTCCGCTGCACGGAGCTTCCTCGAACCTCAGTGGGGAGACTACAACCCCCAGCTGCCTTTGCGCCCGCGCTCCAGCACGCCCCCTGAGTGCCGGACACCGCACTTAAGCGGACGCGGGGCTCCTGCGGGGTGGGAGCCTCTTGAACTACTTTCTATTCTGCACGCTGCACTTTATTTTTAGCCCGGGTCTGCTGCACAGAGCTTCCTCGAACCTCGGTGGGGAGACTACAACCCCCAGCTGCCTTTGCGCCCGGAGGCGCCAGCGCTCCAGCACGCCCCCTGAGCGCCGGACACCGCACTTAAGCGGCCGCGGGCTCTCGCACCGCTAGACGTGTGCGGACGTGCCCGGGCCAAGGATGGGCCCATCTGCGCCCATCCGCGCCATGAAAAGGCAGGGCAGGGCCATCCCTCTAATCTTCAGTTCCCTGCTTTAACCCCTTCAACGCTCACGACGAGCTCAACTCGTCATGAGGTACACCTCTCTGTAGTAGGTTGCTCATTAAATCGCTCAGTCTTCAAGCTTCAAAGTAGGTTTATTCAGCTCAAGAGAATGAACAGCGACATCAGGCAGAACCAGCATCAACTGCCAGATCGCCTGCATTCCACCACAGAACATGGAATGCCCACACAACAGGATTCTTACTACAAGTGCCTGAGAGGCACAATACTCAGAATACGGCACTATCCCCTTTTCTCCCAAAACAAAGAAAAGAAAACAGGAAGAGAAAAATAAGAAAGTAATAACAATGAAAGAATGCTCAAAAGGAAAACTGCAAATAAAAGAACAAAGGAAATACAAAGGAAAACTGCAAATCAAAGAACAAAGAAGATTACCTGAACCTGACAGGGATTTTACAAACTCTCAAACTCCTGCGAGGTTCTGGCACAAAGTCAACATCACTACACTTATCATTTACATTCTTTGCATTAGAACTTGAATTAGTCAAATTGTTATTACAGTCAACGTCCCCATTTTTAACTTTGACAATTTTACAAATGTTCCATCAATTTTTATTATTGACCCACATAGCATTTCCACATACTTTATCCACAACTAAAGTTCAGAGAATTTACTTCTTCCCTTGGTGACATGAACAGGATTTTTGATACGAACAACATCTCCAACACAAATGTTTTGTGATAAAACTTTCTTCCTCTCATCAAAATATACCTTTTGTCTTTCTTGAGCTCCACTAACTTTATCCCTCACAAATCCATCAATACCATCCATATTCACCCATTTTGACATCCAGCCAGGACAAATTTTGGTAGAAGGTTTCCTCCCTCTCAGAAGTTCAAAAGGACACACCCCAGTCGACGAATATGCTTTAGTGCGATAAAACCATAGCATGGAACACACCGCATTCTCCACCACACATTTGCTAGCAATAGCCCACTGCACACAATTATCGAGTACCCGATTCATCCTTTCAACAAGGCCATTTGCCTGAGGATGATAGAAAGAACTCCTCTTATGTGTAACGCCACCTGGTTTTAAAAAAACTTCGAATTCTGAACTCACGAACTGTACACCATTGTCCGTCATGACATAAGAAGGAAAACCTTCCCTCAGAAAAATATCTTTTAAAAAGTTAACCACATTAGCTGAGGTTGGCTCATTGATAAAACAAACCTCCGGCCATTTAGAGTAATAATCTATGGCAACAATAGCAAAACGTGACGAAGATGGTAAAAGATTGAACGGACCAACTAAATCAATACCAATTCTCTCCCACGCTCTCTCCGGAAGTTCAATTGGTTCCAAAGGGGGTGTCCTTACCTTGTGACCTTTGTCAAAAGATTTACAAACTACACAGCTATCAACCAACATGTCAACACAAACATCCATTTGCGGCCACCAGAACACATCTCTCATCCTACGTTTCGTGAACGTTTTCCCTAAATGTCCTTCATGTGCACCGTCAATTAGACGTTTCCTCAAACTCTCAGGGGGTATAAGTCTTCCACACCTCAAAAGGATACCATCCTCAACAGTAAGCTCATCTGCAATTTTTACGAAAGTCTGAAACTGGCAAGGTACATTCTTCTCTCTCGGCCAACCTGATTTAAAAAATTTGATGACTTGAACAAGTACCTCATCTTTCATCAATTCCCTTTACCACTCAGCCTCATTTATAGCACACATTCCCTCAACATCCAAAGCAGCAACAAAACAATCCTCCTGATCATCTTCCTTCTCAAAATCTGAACAATTACCAGTAACTGGAAAACGCGAGAGATAATCTGCCCTAACATTTTTCATTCCTGGTAAGTAAACAATATCAAAATTATACTGAAGTAATTTAGTTGACAACCTAGCAATCCTTGGAGTGTGTTCTTTTATCTTCTCACCAGTTAAAATAGAGACTAAAGGACTATGATCTGTTCGTATCACAAAATGACTTCCCCAGAGAAAAGGATTGAACTTCCTGACCGCCCACCAACAAGCTAATAGCTCTTTCTCTATGACAGAGAAATTCATTTCAGCCCCTCGTAATACCCTTGAAGCATATGCTATGGTGTTATCAACGTGGCCATTTTCTTGGGTAAGCACAGCTCCAAGACCAAAACCACTGGCATCCACAGTCACAATACATTTCTTCTTTGGATCAAAAGGCTTAAGAATTCTGCCACTTACTATTTGTAACTTAATCCATTGGAAAATTTCTTGACAATTCTTATCCCAATTAAATGGCACATTTTTCTTTAACATGTTTGTTAATGGTTGAACTCTTGATGCATAATCTTTGATAAATCTTGAATAAAATTCACTGAGACCAATGAATGACTTCAATCCAAATTTATCAACAGGAGGACATGCATCTACAATGGCTTTTACCAACCCAGGACAAGGTTCCACTACATCATGCGAAACAACATGTCCAAGAAATTCAATTTTTTCTTTGAGAAAAACACATTTCTCACTCTTAAGCACAATTACCTTGTCCTGCATAATCTCCAAAACTTGATTCAATGATTTGTCATGATCACATTTGTTTTCGCCAAAAATCAAAACATCATCCTGGAAAACAATGACTCCAGGAGTGTCCTTAAACATTTGACTCATTAGTCTCTGGAAAACTGCTGCCGCCGACGCGAGGCCGAACGGTATCCTGCAGTACTGAAAACTACCGAAAGGAGAGACAAACACCGTCAAATGCCTAGATGATTGACTCAACACCACCTGATGGTAAGCGGAGGCTAAATCCAACTTAGTAAACCATCTTGCACCTCTTGTGAGTGACAACAAATCTGTAATTTTCGGCAAAGGGTGTGAGTCAATCCAGATGTTTTTGTTGAGACTGCGTAAGTCAACACAGACACGCAAGTCTCCATTTATTTTCCTGGCGACAACAAGTGGGGACAACCACAAGGATGACTCTATTGGTTCTATGATCCCTTTCCTGCACAACTCATTCAACTCTTTTTCCAGACTATCTCTTACACTGAAAGGGACACTTCTCACCTTATGCTTTATGGGTATAGCTCCATCTTTCACTCTTATCTCGTGGGTAAAGCCTTTAACCATTCCAAGACCCTTTCCAAAAACTGTAGGATATGTGAAGACCAATTTTTCTGTGTAGTCGTTAGATTCTACCACACTTACTTGTTCCTTTGTACCTGGTCTGAGAACTAACTGTAACAGACCCTGGTGGAACCAGCCCAAAATGTTTAACCCTTAATCGCAACATAGATCTTCCCAAGTATCTTTCTACCTTTGAACTGCAGGATATCTTCAAAATATCCAGCCAAAACTATTTTGCGCCCCTCATGAGAAACAGGGGCCCTATCAGGTGGCTCTAACTTTCTTTCAGGCCAAATTTTATAAAACAACTCTTTTTTTTTTTGTCCTCATACGCCATCAAAGATATTTTCGGTATTGATTATACTGAGAATCTTTATGGAAGCTCTTTTTGCAGACACCCAATATGAATTTTACGGTACCACCATGTCTATAGTCAGCTCAGTCTTACACTTTACCAGACCCTTGGACTGATCTTAGGGTGGTTTGTTCTGCAAAAAGGCATAATCATTGGACACAGTTGATTTATAGTTCATCAAGCCAATTAATACAAGGAGTCCAAAAATGCTTCCTTCTCTTCCATACCACTTTATCTAAGCTAAGAGTGTGCCTGATTGCCCTAACCCAATCTAAATATATTGGTGCCTTAGTACTCAACCACAATTTACAAATTTCTCTACGTGCTAAAATAATTAAATATAAGAATAACTTATTACTATCTTGAGATACTTCCTCGTAATTGGAGGGAATTCCAAAAAATACTTGTTGTGTACTAACCTGTATTTCATACCCAAAGAGGGCTTTCATACCTTCTTGTACTTCAAACCAAAATTGCGATAATTCGGGGCAAGTCATGAACATATGGAGATCATCTGCTTTTTCCAGATGGCACTTTGGGCAGCAGGGAGTAGGCCCCTTTGAACTTTTAGCAATTTTGGCCGGAGACCAGTATACCCTATGGAGAGAAAACAAGTGGTTCAGCTTTAAATTGGCAGGAGAGACCGTAAGGTGTAGCAAGTCAAAAGATACTTGCCATAAGATCTGCAAATCAGCATCCGGGACTTGGTCTCTCCATAGATGTTCTGGAAGGCTGAACTCTCCATCCTCTCCTTCAAGTATTGTCCAGTATAGAGTCGATGTTTTGAGCAAAGTTGTTTTCTTCATTAGTAGTTCATCCAGAATAGATTTAGCACCTTTGCCCTCTGTGACAGCCTGATCCCAACTTTTTATTTGTAAATACTTGAATTTGGATAGATTTTTATCTATGAGGGCAGACATGTCTTCCCAGCTCAAGAGATTACCTTCAGGCATTAGCTGGCCCCATAATCTGCTATTTGCGCTCTGGAGAGCTAAGGATAATAGATCTTTAGTCCATTCTGGGGCGCCCGGAGAGTCCCAAATTGGTGCTAAGGTGGCATAATATTGAATGTTAAGCTTTTTCCTTACTCTAGCCCATACATATGCCATGTCTCTAAGAACCTTTAGACGCACTTTTTAAAAAAATCGCATATCTCCAAACTTAAAGATAAATGCATGAGACCCTCCCTGAGTCTCAGAAAGCATATTTTGAAACATAATGTCTGTTTCTGTACCCCCTAAAGTATCAAATAAACTAAATCCGGCTTTCAATAATAGGGTCCAGGCATACACTCTCAGATCAGGTGCGCACAGCACACCTTTGCCTCTTTTCCTTCGTAGTTTTTTCCAAGAAATTCTTATACCTTTTGAGGCCCAGATAAACGAATTCCATTTAGCTTGTATTTTAGTCAATTTAGCTTCTTTGAAAGCAAGTGGAATGTTCTGAAATATATATATAATTTTGGGTAACAACATCATTTTTACTATATTTATCCTACCAATTAGAGTCAGAGGCAGGAGTAACCAGTTTTTTGGAGAATCCGCCATTTCTTTATCGATCTTTTCAAGATTTTTTTCCGCAAGTTGGTTTATGTCCTGTTTAATTTGGATTCCCAAGTATCTAATTTGGTTTTTCAGGATTGGAATGTGATTAATCTGAGGAATATTCCAACACATACACTCTGATTTAGCTTGATTAATCAGGTATCCAGAGACTTGACCAAATTGCTCTGCCGCTTCGTAAATTAGTGGAATTGATTTGATAGGGTCAGTGGTATATAACATCAAATCGTCCGCATACAGGGCAACTTTCTTCACCCAGTTCTTATATTTAAAGGGTAGAATATCTTGGTCTTGTCTGATCTTTTCTGCGAATGATTCCATGTATAAGTCAAATAGTAAAGGTGATAGCGGACACCCTTGTCTTGTCCCCCTTTGAATTTTTATAGGAGAAGATAGGCTACCATTTATCAATAATCTGGCCGTCGGAGCTTGGTAAAATGCTGCTATTGTGCCACAAATGTTTTTCCCCAGGTTAACCTTTGCTAATACTTTAGTAAGGAATTCCCAGTTGACACGGTCAAAAGCCTTTGGGGCATCCAGGGTAATAACCGCTAATGGGATTTTGTATTGGGAAGCAACATCTATCGCTCCCACCAATGTTTGTGTGAGCTCTTGTATAGAACGACCCCTTATAAAGCCCTTCTGGTCTAAATGTAGAAGTTTGGCTGCCGATCCGTTTAATCTTTTTGCTAGTATATTTGCCATAAGCTTATAGTCAGTGTTAAGTAGGGAGATAGGCCTATATGAGTCACAGTGGTATGCTCTCTTCATTGGTTTTAAAATGAGAACCACTATGGCCTCATTCCAAGAAACAGGGATATTATCCCCTTCCTCAAATATACCGGAGCTTTTTCAAAATGGGTATAATTACTGGAGCTAATAGTTTGTAAATTTCTGATGGTAACCCGTCAGGGCCAGGAGCCTTACTATTCTTGGCGGAGTCTATCGCCACAGCTATTTCAGTGGAGCTGATCTCTCTATTAAGATTATAGGAGGACTGATCATCTAAAGCTTGAACCTGATATTGGTCAAGCCATGAATATGTTAATTGTTGTTGAGGGCGTAAGTCTTCTCTATAAACTTCGTCAAAGTGATGGAAAAAGGCGTGTTCAATATCTAGCCTGTTCTCAGAGATCACATCCGTGTCTGTGATCTGCACTTCCTTTATGGAGTTCTTTTCATTGTCTTTTTTAGTTTTCCAGGCTAAGAGTTTTCCGCTGGCCTCTCCATATTCGAAATGTGCTAGTGCACTAGCCTGCCAGCGCTTCCTCAGCCTTCCATCTAATACCTGCTCTAGTGCTAATTTACAGGTTAGGAGATCTTTTTTATTGTTATTCTCCTCGTCTGGGGAGCTGGGGACTAGCACAGCTTGTTCTAAGGCCCTTATTCTTTCTTCAATCTGTGTGATTTGTGCCCTGTATGCTTTATGATTTGCAATCTGATATGCTAGTAATCGCCCTCTCAAAAAGGCTTTGTACGTGTCCCAGACTATTGGGAGTATGGCTGTATCTAAGTTAAACGTAAAAAACTCATTTGATTCTTCAATCAATTTATTTGTTACTTCTTCATCTAAAAAGATGCTTCTATCTATAGTCCATCTCTTGACCAGCTGGGGACCTGACAGCTTTAAAGTTAAAGTAACCCCTGAATGATCGGAGATATGGGCAGCGAGATGTTTTATCTCCTCCACTTGTTGGACTAAATGTTCTGTGATTAGAAAAATTGTCTGAAATGGGGTGGCTGAGTGGGCTAAAGAATGGTGATGGATTAAACCCAGATCAGTTGACTGGGGGTGAGTGTTTGATTTGCTCAAACGCTCCGTCCATCATCCCCTTTTGTATCGCTTAGAAAAAAATCTAATCATGATTTGTGACGAAGTTTCTTATTATGGAATGTGAATTCTCTTTTTATACCATTTGTTTGTCTCCAGATGTCTTTCCTACCAAACTGAGCTATTGCATTAGATAATATTGCCCTGGTTTTAGGATTGGGGGAGGACCTGGCAGCAGATGTTTTATCCAGCTTTGGATCGATTACTAGATTAAAGTCCCCTGCAAAGATGATTGGATCTTCAAAATCTAAAAGTTCAACTAGAAGTTCTTTTAAGGGTAGGGGATCGTCTGTATTTGGACCATAATATCCTACAATCGTAAATTTATGTGAGTGTTGTTTTATCTTTGCTATAGCCCATCTTCCCCTTTTATCAGACCTAGACTGTAGCAAATGTATCCCTGAATTAGATTTAATCAATATAGCAACCCCTTTAGTAGAGGACTGTTGTGAAGAAGTTATGATCTGTTGGATCCATTTTTTTCTCTCCAAGATGTCTCTTAGTTCTTTTTCGGTAGAATGAGTCTCTTGTAAGATAAATATATTTTCGGGTGCATCCTTTAAATACTGAAGGATTCTCTCTCTTCTATGTTTAACTCGTAACCCATTCACATTCCATGAAAGAATCTTGATATATGATGTAGTTGTTACCCTACCTTGCGCTATCTGTCCTGACAAAGGTATAACCAGAGAAAATTAGAATCAGGCGATTTGGACATTTTTTTTGTTTTTTTTCCCCCATGCTCCCCACCCAGTGTCACCACCTCCCCCCTCACTCCCCTGAACCCCCCGTGCTCCCCTGGAGAACCCCCCTCCTTTTCTTGGCCTAACTTGGCCATCGAGACTCTTCCGTCCGGGCATATCGTATAATTAAGTTGTGAGTGGTAGAAAAGAAATTCAGCTAACTATATATAGAAAAAGAATTATAAAGATATCATGATTGTGATAGAGGATACCTCATCTAGAATCTTTTAGTAATTTTAATAATTATTAGCTTATTCTCTCTGATGGTCCTCTGTAAGTAGTTGAAGGTATTCCTCTGCTTCGTCTACCCGTTTTAGAACTTTCATTTTATTTTTATACATCACTTTCAGTGATGCAGGAAATTTGAGCTGGGCTGTAGCGCCTAGTTGTTTAAAGGGTTCTAACAGTTTGCCAAGCTCCCACTGCCTAGACGCTGTAATGGAGGAGACATCAGACCTGATCTGGTAGGAAAATCCTTCCGACGAGAGTTCACTAGTTCTTAAAGCTCTATTAAGGATCTCCTCTTTTAAAGTGTAAGTCTGAAAATACACGAGGATCTTTCTAGGTCTACTTTTATTCGGTTTCAACCTGAATGGATCCCTGTGAACTCGCTGGATATCTTTTATTATTTCTGCTTCTGAAACCTCCAGCTCAATAGTTTGCTTGAGTAATCATCGTTATCCTTGCGCCTGAATCTACTAACAAGGTAAGTACTTTATCACCCACACCAAATTCTTCATAAGGATCAACACAATCTGAAGGGTCTCCTGTGATGACTCTATCTTCCCGTACCACTACAACCATCTCCCTAAGGTCGTCTTGGATACTGTTAACAGAATCAGATTCCTTACCTGCAATTTCATTAAACTCTGAAACATTTCCTACCCCACTTTCATTTCCCTGTCCTTAAGATTTGTTCATGAAAACTGTATTTCCCTGTCTATTATTTTGGCATATCTTTGCAAAATGACCATATTTCCCACAATTTCGGCATGTTGAGTTCCTTGCAGGACAGAACTTGTTACCCTTATTGTGAGAAAGATTACCACATCTATAACAAATGTCACTCTGTCTAGAATAAGTATTTCTGTCATAACGTTGTGAACTAGGAAAACTGCTCTTTTCAAAACGTTGTAACCCTGACGCTGCCTTATTTTCCTTAGGCCTAACCGCAGAAACTGCTTCTTCATTCTTCTTTTCAAGTTCCTTGACCTCTTTCTTCGACAATTCAATGCTTTTAGCTGTACGAATAGTCTCTTCAAGTGTTGGATTGCCCAAAGTAAGCAGTTTTTGTTGAATTGACTTGTCAGTACATTTACATATATACTGATCCCTAATAAATTGTTCTCTGAAGCCCTCAAATTCGCATTCTGCACTTAACTGTCTTAGACTTGACACATATGTCTCGACATCTTCTCCCGGTAACTGTTCTCTTTTGAAAAATGTATGTCTAATTACAACAAGGCTAGGTTTGATATCAAACCTCAACTCCAATCTTCTTCTTGTCTCTGTATATTCATCTATATCTTCTTCTGCATTGTCTCTTACTAAAGGAGGTAAATGTTTAAAGATTTCCCTCCCTTCAAACCCTAATGAGTGCAATAATAAATATTTCTTCCTTTCTGCGCGATATCTTGACGCACCTATTGCACCAAAATAGGTTTCAAACGCATCGAACCATTTTTTCCAAACTATTGGTGGATTTCCTGGCGTTTCCATAAAGGGTGGTGGTGGTGAAACTGATTGCATCTTGCTCGAAAGTAATTACTTTTCTGCAGAACTTTACTTCCTCTAGTATTTATTTCTTATGTCACTTTCCTAATGCTCTTTGACTTGTCGCTGTTCCCATAAGTTAGCAAAATAGGAAAAACTGCACTAAGAATATGCAAATTTTATTTCCAAAATGACTCTTCGTCACAACTCTTATCTTTCCTTTAGCAAGGCTGCTATAACTGGGAAACAGTTGTTTTAAATGTTAAGCACTACACAGTTGTCACAAACGTAATGCACCAGTCTTTTATTTTCAGAGTATGAATGTACTTTGTTATCAAACTTAGAGCCAGCTTAGTTCTGCGTGTTTACATTCACCCTTTTTCCACTTTTCTTCCTTTACGTACAAATTCCTTCGCGTTACTTTTTGCAAGCCAGGTTAGCCTCAGCGTATACGTTAATACACGCCAGTCAGCTTCAAAACTCTGATACGGCGCGCATTAATCAGCTTCTTGCGCTGTAAGACAACAACGCCGCGTCTCGTATCACACGCCTTCTCATTGCCTAGACATCGTTACCATGGCAATTTCTAAATGCACTTAATCTTCCGTTTCTAAAATGGCCGACTTAAACACTCTCGTTCGTTGTACTGCGCTGCCAACCACACGCGACTCTTTTTGCCAACCACGACTCGCGCTGCTCATTTTTTTTAAAATATAGTTCCTCTTCCGTTTATCCAGCCAGCATACAACTCTTGCGAAACGCTACATGAACCAGGTGTGACTTATCTGCTTTTTCTGTAGCGTATTGAACAGCGTTTCTTCGTTCGCCCCGCAGCGCTCACACCTCGATGCTGATTAATGAGGTTAGATGGGTTCTTGATTTTCTCTTGAGCATCGTTGCCATAAATAATGTAGTAGGTTGCTCATTAAATCGCTCAGTCTTCAAGCTTCAAAGTAGGTTTATTCAGCTCAAGAGAATGAACAGCGACATCAGGCAGAACCAGCATCAACTGCCAGATCGCCTGCATTCCACCACAGAACATGGAATGCCCACACAACAGGATTCTTACTACAAGTGCCTGAGAGGCACAATACTCAGAATACTACACTCTCGTACGCTCATGACGAGCTGAGCTCGTCATGAACCGCGGGTTTTTGCAAACTTCAGCGAACCGCGGAAATCTGCACCGCACGCATGGTGTTAAACCTGGTTGGACGAGTAAGGTATTGTGACTCTCACTATGCGAGGGTTTATTTTGCAAGTGGCCAAAGACTTTGAATTTTGATATAATTTGGAACGACTAAACATATTCCTATTTGTATTATAAAGACTTTCGTGGCTAGGATATATTTTGATTCTGTATTTCGGAGTATATTTGACTTAATATAATTGCTATGAGTAAGCGGAAAGCAGGGCAGGGTGTTGTCGGGACCCTTGACACTTTCCACTTAAGGGCAGAGTCAGTATTAATTAAGGAGATTCAATTAACAGAGCGTAGGCTATCACTTGAACCCCTCCCCTCCCAGAATAGACTCTCCCTGACCCCAGTACTAGCGGAATCTAGTACAATGCCTGCTTATAATGTACCCTCTCTTGAAACTGGCCTGTTACTGCGACATGACCCAGGATCTGTAATAGAGGATACTCCTCCTATTCTCTTATCTGGTACTGAGCATACCACTCCCAGGTCCACGGTTAATATTAGAGGTCAAAAAGCTAAAGCAGATACTGTTCATATTGCGGAACCACCTCAAAAGAAAAGGAAGAGTCGAGGAACATGTAAATAAAATACATCTGGGAAGAAATTAAGAACCACTGCAGACGGAATAGATTCCAATAAAGGTCCCTCAAATGCAGGGGTACTCAAAGTACGGCCCGCGGGCCAGTAGCGGCCCGGCAATCCTTCAGTGGCGGCCCGCGGAGCATGAGACATCGCACCTGTGTGTTTTATTTTTTTTAACTTCAGAAAACACATCGGGAAGCAGCAGTGCGAGTCAGAGACACTGCTCTGTGGGGGCCCGGGCGATTCCAGCCACAGTCAAGAGTGGAGCTGCAGGGGTGCTAAGAGGTGAACAAAGCCTCATTAACAAACAAATGGTCGTTTAAAGACCTGTGAAGTACTGGGGAGCCCGGGAGGCTGTGTCAACCAGGCTGACACACAGGGGAGAGGGGGTGGGAGGGGGGGAGGACAGCAGGAACTGAGAGCCGGGTGAGGTGGGAGGGCAGAGCAGGGAGTGAGAGCTGGGTGATGGAGGTGGAGGGCAGAGCAGGGAGTGAGAGCCCAGGTGAGGGAGGTGGAGGGCAGAGCAGGGAGTGAGAGCCCGGGTGAGGGAGGTGGAGGGCAGAGCAGTGAGTGAGAGCCCTGTGAGGTGGGAGGGCAGAGCAGGGAGTGAGAGCCTGGGTGAGGGAGGTGGAGGGCAGCAGGGAGTGAGAGCCCAGGTGAGGGAGGTGGAGGGCAGAGCAGGGAGTGAGAGCCCGGGTGAGGGAGGTGGAGGGCAGAGCAGGGAGTGAGAGCCGGGTGAGGGAGGTGGAGGGCAGAGCAGGGAGTGAGAGCCTAGGTGAGGGAGGTGGAGGGCAGAGCAGGGAGTGAGAGCCCGGGTGAGGGAGGTGGAAGGCAGAGCAGGGAGTGAGAGCCCGGGTGAGGGAGGTGGAGGGCAGAGCAGCGAGTGAGAGCCCGGGTGAGGGAGGTGGAGGGCAGCAGGGAGTGAGAGCCCGGGTGAGGGAGGTGGAGGGCAGAGCAGTGAGTGAGAGCCCGGGTGAGGAAGGTGGAGGGCAGAGCAGGGAGGAGGGAGAGCCTGGGTAAGGGAGGTGGAGGGCAGAGCAGGGAGGAGTGATAGCCCGGGTGAGGGTGGTGGTGGGCAGAGCAGGGAGTGAGAGCCAGGTGAGGGAGGTGGAGGGCAGAGCTTGGAGTGAGAGCCTGGGTGAGGGAGGTGAAGGGCAGCAGGGAGTGAGAGCCGGGTGAGGGAGGTGGAGGGTGAGCAGGGATTGAGAGCCCGGGTGAGGGAGGTGGAGGGCAGAGCAGGGAGTGAGAGCCCGGGTGAGGGAGGTGGAGGGCAGAGCAGGGAGTGAGAGCCCTGTGAGGTGGGAGGGCAGAGCAGGGAGTGAGAGCCTGGGTGAGGGAGGTGGAGGGCACCAGGGAGTGAGAGCCCAGGTGAGGGAGGTGGTGGGCAGAGCAGGGAGTGAGGCCCGGGTGAGGGAGGTGGAGGGCAGAGCAGGGAGTGAGAGCCCGGGTGGGGGAGGTGGAGGGCAGAGCAGGGAGTGAGAGCCGGGTGAGGGAGGTGGAGGGCAGAGCAGGGAGTGAGAGCCCGGGTGAGGGAGGTGGAGGGCAGAGCAGGGAGTGAGAGCCCGGGTGAAGGAGGTGGAGGGCAGCAGGTAGTGAGAGCCGGGTGAGGGAGGTGGAGGGCAGCAGGGAGTGAGAGCCCGCGTGAGGGAGGTGGAGGGCAGAGGAGGGAGGGAGAGCCCTGTGAGGTGGGAGGGCAGAGCAGGGAGTGAGAGCCCGGGTGAGGGAGGTGGAGGGTAGCAGGGAGTGAGAGCCTGGGTGAGGGAGGTGGAGGGCAGAGCAGGGAGTGAGAGCCTGGGTGAGGGAGGTGGAGGGCAGCAGGGAGTGAGAGCCCGGGTGAGGGAGGTGGAGGGCAGAACAGGGAGTGAGAGCCTGGGTGAAGGAGGTGGAGGGCAACAGGGAGTGAGAGCCCGGGTGAGGGAGGTGGAGGGCAGCAGGGAGTGAGAGCCTGGGTGAGGGAGATGGAGGGCAGAGCAGGGAGTGAGAGCCTGGGTGAGGGAGGTGGAGGGCAGAGCAGGGAGTGAGAGCCTGGGTGAGGGAGGTGGGAGGGCAGCAGGGAGTGAGAGCCCTGTGAGGTGGGAGGGCAGAGCAGGGAGTGAGAGCCAGGGTGAGAGAGGTGAGAGGGCAGAGCAGGGAGTGAGAGCCCGGGGGAGGGAGGTGGAGGGCAGCAGGGAGTTAGAGCCGGGTGAGTTGGGAGGGCAGCAGGGAGTGAGAGCCGGGTGAGGTGACAGAGGGAAGCAGGGAGTGAGAGCCGGGTGAGGTGAGACAGCTAGAGATATAGACAGATAAAGACATATAGAGACAGATAGAGGCAGAGACAGAGACAGGGACAGACGGAGCTAGATAGGGTCAGAGACAGGGACAGACAGAGACAGAGGCAGAGACAGACAGCGATAGAGACAGACAGCGATAGAGACAGAGAGAGAGACAGACAGACAGAGAGAGAGAGACAGAGAGAGACAGAGGGAGAGAGGGAGACAGACATAGGAAGGGATGGAGACAGACTGAGAGAGACAGACAGAGGGAGAGAGGGGGACAGAGAGAGACAGAGGGAGACAGACAGAGGGAGACAGACAAAGGGAGGGAGACAGACAGAGGGAGGGAGACAGACAGAGGGAGATAGACAGAGGGAGGGAGACAGACAGACGGAGACAGACAGACAGAGGGAGGGATGGAGACAGACAGAGGGAGAGAGGGAGACAGACAGAGGGAGAGAGGGAGACAGACAGAGGGAGGGAGACAGACAGAGGGAGGGAGACAGAAAAACAGAGGGAGGGAGACAGAAAGACAGAGGGAGGGAGGGAGACAGACAGAGGGATGGAGGGAGGGAGACGGAGGGAGGGAGGGAGACAGAGGGAGGAAGTGAGGGAGACAGAGGGAAGGAGGGAGGGAGACAGAGGGAGGGAGGGAGACAGAGGGAGGCAGAGGGATAGAGGGAGATAGACAGAGGGAGGGATACAGAGGGAGAGAGGGAGGGAGACAGAGGCAGACAGACACAGACAGACAGACACAGACAGACAGAGACAGACAGACAGACAGACAGACAGACAGACAGAGGGAGGGAGACAGAGGGAGGGAGACAGACAGAGGGAGGGAGACAGAGGGAGGGAGACAGACAGAGGGAGGGAGGCAGACAGAGGGAGGGAGACAGACAGAGGGAGGGAGACAGAAAGACAGAGGGAGACAGACAGAGGGAGGGAGACAGACAGAGGGAGAGAGACAGAAAGACAGAGGGAGACAGACAGAGGGAGGGAGACAGACAGAGGGAGGGAGGGAGGGAGACAGAGGGAGGAAGTGAGGGAGACAGAGGGAAGGAGGGAGGGAGACAGAGGGAGGGAGGGAGACAGAGGGAGGCAGACACAGACAGACAGACACAGACAGACAGACAGACAGAGACAGACAGACAGACAGACAGACAGAGGGAGGGAGGGAGACAGAGGGAGGGAGACAGACAGAGGGAGGGAGACAGAGGGAGGGAGACAGACAGAGGGAGGGAGACAGACAGAGGGAGGGAGACAGACAGAGGGAGGGAGACAGAAAGACAGAGGGAGACAGACAGAGGGAGGGAGACAGACAGAGGGAGGGAGACAGAAAGACAGAGGGAGACAGACAGAGGGAGGGAGACAGACTGAGGGAGGGAGGGAGGGAGACAGAGAGAGGAAGTGAGGGAGACAGAGGGAAGGAGGGAGGGATACAGAGGGAGGGAGGGAGACAGAGGGAGGCAGAGGGATAGAGGGAGATATACAGAGGGAGGGATACAGAGGGAGAGAGGGAGGGAGACAGAGGCAGACAGACACAGACAGACAGACACAGACAGACAGACAGACAGACAGACAGACAGAGACAGACAGACAGACAGACAGAGGGAGGGAGACAGAGGGAGGGAGACAGACAGAGGGAGGGAGACAGACAGGGGGAGGGAGACAGAAAGACAGAGGGAGACAGACAGAGGGAGGGAGACAGACAGAGGGAGGGAGGGAGACAGACAGAGGGAGGTAGACAGAAAGACAGAGTGAGACAGACAGAGGGAGGGAGACAGAGGGAGGGAGGGAGGGAGGGAGACCGGGGGAGGAAGGGAGACAGAGGGAGGGAGGGAAACAGAGGGAGGGAGGGAGGGAGACAGACGGCAGACGGAGGGAGGGAGACAGAGGGAGATGGACAGTGGGACACAGATAGAGGGAGACAGATGGAGGGAGACGGAGAGAGGGAAGGAAAGAGAGGGAGGGAGACAGAGAGAGAAAGAGAGGTAAGACAGAGAGACAGAGGGAGAGAGACAGAGGGAGAGAGACAGAGAGAGAGGGAAGGAGGGAGCGAGAGAGAGAGATAGAAGGAGGGAGACAGAGGGAGGGAGAGATAAGGAGAGAGAGAGAGAGAGAGAGAGAAAGAGAGATGTGTGTGTATGCTGGTCTGTTGGCTCAGTGGATGAACGCGTCAGCTGCAGGGGCCTGTGTTCAACTTCATGGCCACAGTTTTTTTCTTTCTAGCCACTTCCCCCTCCCCCACTGACCCCGCCTCCACCGGTGCGGCCCTCGGCCACAAACCACTCTGTAAATTTGGCCCCCGAGAGAAAGTTTGTGAGTACCCATGCTCTAATGCCATTATTAACATCCCACCCACTGTGACAGCAAAGTCTGTGGGTAGTATCCAAGAGGAGGATTTTTGGGGTAGACTAGAGACAATGGTAACAGTATTACTGGATCCAATTTTACAAAAATTATCAATGGTAGAAGCTAGGCTGACTAAGATGGAGGGGATGGTAAACCGTAAACCCCCGGTCCCACGAACTTATAATCTTGAGCCCAACCCGCGCCCGCTACATAATGGGGTAAAGGGTAGGGAGGATGGTCAAGCTATCAACACCTCAGCAGCTAGACAAGTGCAGACCGGGAGTCTCGCTAATGATATTACTTTACACACCCTACACATCCCTACTCGAAGTGGGTCCCATCTTCCAAATCCTAGATCCTCATTAATAGAGGCTGATAATACAGCAAATGTAGCAAGGGGAATACCAGACACTAAATCGTCTGGACAGCCTGAAAATGAAGATATAGAGAGGGAAAGAAATACTCAAGATTATCGAGGCAACCCTATGAAATTATCATAAAATCTTAACTTGCCCCCGGAAGCAACCCCCTATACGGTCATCCTGTCAAACGTGTCTCCTTTATTGCATAATTCCTTTGAACATTAATCGACCTTGAGGAACAAGGCATTACACTTCCTTGGTTCAAGGACTGGTATGAAAAACACCCTCTTCTCCAAATTTAAAATGGCTCGAAGAATAGGGTGGGTGGGTACTTCCAGAAAAACTCTACGCGGGGATTGTGTGGTATTAACCTTTGGTTCGCCATCCTTGGTACGGGCAATTTTAGAAAGGAGAAGTACAGGGCTTGTTAACTCTAATGATATAAATATCCTTCCTCTTGGCTACTTTTATCAACCACCAACATACTTTAAATTCTGTTGGCCCCCATTTGATGGTGGAGATTTCAGAGGGAATAGTGAGCTTAGATTTCGGGTCCCTGTGAGTAACCGCTTTGATGCCTTGAACCTAATGGAGGATGTTGATTGACTTGCCCTGGGGACCCATACTCAATCTAATCCTACACTTGTGAGCCCCGTCAAGCACAATTCTGGAATACCCTGGGTAGGAAATGCCGCTCTATCTTGTTCCATCGACGGCCATTATAGGGAAGAGGTCCTAGATTCGAGAGTTCAAATTGCTGAAATATCCCCTAACTTTGTGGGCTGTCAAATGTATCCCAACCATATGGCAAGGAACCCGAGGGCCTTTCAGGGACAGTAACTCCTAGCTCTGCCATAGAGAACGATTTAGCATTTTGTACTATTGCCTCATGGAATACTGCGGGCATTCGCTCTAAGTTATCTAATCAGCTGTGGTGGGACTTTGTACACCCAATTTAACATATTGTGTCTACAGGAAACATGGTCAAAAGAGGTAGCCCATATAAATGGGTATAAGAGCTATCATACGTCAGCAATAGATGGTTTGAATGGTAGGGCTAAGGGTGGTCTTTGCACCTATATTTCAAGTGCTTTGAGTATTAATGAAATAACTTTGTGTGCAAATGCCCTTTATTATCAAACACTTATATTGGATATAGACGCAAAACATTGTGTTGCCCTAACTAATTTTTATAACAACATACCACAAGCTGAAGTAGCATCTGTTATAAAGAGTATTGTAAAACTGCTGAAATCTATTTGTGAGAATAAGAGGAAAGATATTATAATATTATTGGCAGGCGACTTCAACTGTGCGTTATGTCGCAATGCTGAGGATAATTTATGTGGGATTTTACTTGAAGAGGGGGCATGTTCTTCTCATTTGCGACACTCCACTTTAGGGGAATGTCTTAACGAATTAATTTTTTCCCTCGATTTAGGATTTTTAAATGATTTGTGCCCAGTACCTCTCTCTATGCCCTGGACCTTTAGTGGTAGGGGTCTGTGTTCTACTATAGACTATGGCCCAGATGCATCAAGCTAAAATCCGCTCGCAAAGGGGCAGATTCTCGGAATCTGCCCCTTTGCGACCGGTATTTTTGCATTTGGGATGCATCATCCCAAATGCAAAAATCGCAATTTAAGAAATCGCTAAATTGCGATTACTTAAATTGCTATTGCATTTAAGGAATCTAAAATTGAGATTCCTTAAATGCAATGCATTAAAGTTAAAAATAGCGATTTCGCTAATGGGGGGGGGGGGCGCAAATTACCATGAAGTTGAACTTCATGGTAATTTGCAAAAACATTTAAAAAAAAAAATCACATTTGGTGATGCAGTGCACGCAACGAAATTCGTTTTATTTATTTAAATGTTTACTTACCTGTAAAACTCCGTAATCCATACATTACTACCCCCCACCCTGCCCCTCCCCCTACCCCTCCCCCTGCCCACATCACCGCCCTACAGAAACACCTACTGCCGGCCGCTACTGTTGGCAAATGACAGCATGTCCTTTTGGAAGGCTGTTAAAATGCCTTTTCTTTTATGCGAGGCCAGCCCAACCATCGAAATAGCTATAAGTGAGGCCCAATGGATTGAGCACTTTTCAAAAGTATATAATGGTGAAGGAAATTCTGATATGTTAGACAGTAATGTCAAGGAGGATTATAATTTGAATCCATCCCACCATTACTTTGACTTGTTGTTCACTTTAGATGAAGTGGAACAGGCACTCTCTAAAAGTCAGGGAGGGAAGGCTCCTGGACCTGATGGGGTCCCGGTAGATCTTTTTAAATCAAACATTGCCCTTTGGGGCCGATCTTAGTCCAGGTAATTACTGCCAGATGTAGTACCTCATTTCCTTCTACCTGGGTAGAATCTACTATTGTGCCTATTTTTAAACAAGCATTTACAATGCAACGGTCTCGCCTTCGGAAAAGTTAGAGCTATTGCCATTGTAAATGACAAACTTTTTATTTATGTGTTGGTTTTGAAAACAGATAAATAAATGGCATTGTCATTTACAATCCCAATAGCTTAATCTCTCGCAAATACGAGACCTATTGCATTTGCACCACACCCACACACACACATACACAGAGACACACACACACACACACACAGAGCCACACACACAGAGCCACACACACACACAGAGCCACACACACACACACAGAGCCACACACACACACAGAGCCACAGAGACACACAGAGCCAAAGAGACACACACACACCCTCACCCCGGGTGCTCTCCTTATTTACAAATGGGTCATTCGAGGCCCCCACCAACTCCCAGAGCTCACCCGTTGCTTCCCTCAGTCCAGGTCAGCCGGTGCGCTGGCGTCCATTAACCTCACATTTGGGCCATTGTATTCATCACGTCAGTATGTGGCAAGTCAGCGGGTGGTCAATTGTATCAGCCAGCAGAACTTCAATGGAACATTATTAGATAAGAGTGTAGGACTATTAAGTCTGCATTGCCAAATAAGAAGATCTGCAGCAAAATAATGACCTCCCCAACCATGCCGCCTATCGCATAGTTATTTGTTATTTTTTCGTTTACTTAATAAAAATATATATATATATATTAAAAAATGCGTATCCCAGCAAGATTGTCAGATTTTTCACTTTGCAAAATACTCTAACTTTGGAGTCAAAAGAGGATAAGTAAACACCAAGCTCTGTGTTAAAAGAATAAGCAGCAATTTGACAGAAAACATTGCCTGATATTTGGCCTCTGCCTCTGGAAAGGTGACAAGTTAAACAAACATTTTAAAGCTTATTCATCTTTTGAACCCCAGCATGGTTATTTTGGGGGTGCTTCTTCACCCCGCCCCCCCTCTTCCCTTACACCACGCCTTCCGGCGCCTATGCTTCAAAGCCCCGCACCCAAACACGAGCATCGTCAATAGTTAAAAGTAGACCCAGCCCGCGCCACACCTGCGCTATACGATCCTTGCAGTGCCGCGAATACAGTCAGCGCTAGGAGGCCGTACTAACTGCAGAAGAGCGGCTTACAAATATTAATACAGTATCTGAGAATCTTTGTTTTTATTTTCAACTAAAACATGAACCTTATGCCCAAACTCCCCTCTTGTAACTCGTGTGGAGCCTTGAATCGAAACCTCCTTTCATAAAGCTAGGCACCACATGGGCGACTTCCTGCTCGCTCCGCGGGGAGCACAAAGGACCCAGAGGCTAGACCCGCCCACGCCCTGGTGATGAGCATGCTACTACTGCTAGGCTTGAACACGCTCATTGAAAAAACAAACACAAAGCCAACAAGAGTCCAGGAGGCAAAAAGTGGACGCAAAAAATAAAGCATTGTGTTAACCGTGCCCACAAACGTGATGGGTGAATGATGTTTAGTAGCTGTGAAAACAACAGGTGTTGCCCTTACTTGGCTCCTGATGCTCATGTTATCGACCTAGGAGTGGTGAAAGGCTAGATCGGCTCGGCACGCTTTCGAAGCTAGCGATGCCAGGTTTACACAAATGACGGGCTGTCCCCAAACACTGGGTCCACCTGCGGTGCCCCATTCCGTTTAGCGTGGTCGGAGTTCCCACGACCATCCTCCCGGCGGCACCTCCATTACATATCTGTTTCCCTTGTTTGTAAGTGCCACCGCCTACAACTGCCTCCCCCCCACTGTTTATATTTTCCGCGTGCTTCCTTCCTCTCCATTCTTTACTTGTAGACAGTTCTGACCTTCCGGCCCCTTCTAACTTCCGTGACCTGTGACCCTCCCCCCTCTGTGTACCCCGTTATTCTTTACATTGTTGGGTATCACCACTCACCCCGCCCCACCGTGTGTCTTCATTCCCCGGGGTCATCACCCATTCAATGTGCTGACTTCACCCATTCAGTCCAAATTTTTTGCATTGTCCCCTGACACAGACCCGTGTGCCACGGCTCTTGCTATGGCCCCCTCCCTGTGCCCTTTATTTTATTCGCTGGACTGTGCCCCCATTGCTTACAGTGAGCCCTGGCACACCCTGCCCCTTGCCAGGCCTGCCCCCAGCCCTTGCCATGGTCCACTCTCTGTGCCCGCCTCATCAATGCGCCTGCCCCTGCCCACCGCCGTTTACCCTCGCCTCTGCTGGGAGCCGCGCACAGCCGCCATGCCGAGCGGATGTGAGGCCTCCAAGAAGGAGTCTTAATGAGGGTGGTGGTGGGCAGAGCTGAGAGAATCTGCCTCAGGGGGAGGAAAAGCGAGGCCATGAGAAGGTGGTGGGGGGCGGGCTGAAGTGGAGGTGGGAGGAGGACCAATCAGCCCTGTGCTTGCAGCTGTCCCCGGCTGGCGTCCCGCAGCCCCCGGGCATCCGGAGGCCTCTGAAGTTTACCAGTGACTGCGGTCTCTGCTGTGAGGGTCGGTGGGGGCCGCAGGGAGGTGGAGTTAGAATGGAGGGGGTCCTGGGAAGAGGCATCGCACTGAACTGTGCCTAATCCAAGATTACAAGATACCACGAGGCGCTCGAGACAGTGTGCCAAACACCGCACGGATTTGGGGAATAGGGCTCGAATTGAGGGGGTCGGGGAAAGGATTGCACTGTGGAAACTGAAAGGACAAGAGGATTTATAACACAAAGGAAAGCGACACCCTTACCAGCATGAGGCCCATAACAGGAAGCAGGCCAACGCCAACAAGCACAGCGAGGGGGCAAGGGAGCAAGCACTCACCGGAGGACTCAGCAGCTTCTCTACTTCTTCGCGGTCGGGTAGGAATGGCTTCAGAAAAGCACCGACATTTTCAGATTTGGGGGAGTGGTTTTCGTTCTCTCCTCTTCCCATTGGCTGGAAGGTAAAATTTCAGCCAATGGGAAGAGGAGAGAAAGAAAAGAAGAAAGAAGCGTAAAAAAACGCCCCCGAATCTGAAAAAGACAGGGCTTAAAGGGAGTGACGCCCCTCTCCTCCAATGTCTGGCCTCCGTTTAGGAAGTCAGCCAATGGAGAAGAGGGGCGGGTTAATGCCCCCATACTAAGAAACGTTAAATCTCTGACTGAGACTGCGCAAGCGCAGCCTACGGTCCTCGACCTAAAAAGGGGATAGGCATGACCCTGGATGTTATAGGCCTATTTCTCTACTTGATTATGTTACGAAAGTAATAGGCAGAATAATTCTGGAATGCTTGCAGGATTGGGCAGAGGAGAACTCTGTTCTATCCGACCTGCAGTATGGCTTTCGTGCTGGCCTTGAAACACTAGAGCAGGGTATAAATCTGTCATTCCTGGTAGGGAAATATACCAGGGCCAAACAGGGGAATCTATTTTTAGCATTCGTGGACCTCACAGCCGCATTTGACTGTGTGATTCACAGCAAACTCTGGTCCATTTTAGAAGATATGGGGGTTGAGACTCAGAATATTTATTTTCTTAAGCGTTTTTATAATGATGCAAGGCACGTGTGCGCTGTGGTTTGAAGGGTGAATGCTCTGCTACTTTTCCGATTAAGAGCGGAGTCAGGCAAGGATGTGTCCTGGCTCCGTTTTTTTTAACCTTTATATTAATGGTCTGGGCGATGCCCTACTTAAAGATAATAAAGATTTTCCACATGTGACAGGACGTCCAATACCAGCGCTTCTATATGCGGACGACGCTGTGCTGATGTCCCACACTCAGGTTGGCCTACAGAGGGTGTTAGACAGCTTCTCTCAGTTTATGGAAAATCTTGGCCTGAGAGTAAATTCCTCCAAGACCTTTATCATGCGCTATGGCCGTGGAATTAAGAGACCTAAAGATATGTTTGTTGCAGGACAGAAGATCGGGGCAACTAAAAGGTTCTCTTACTTGGGTATCCTTTTTGCCCATTATTACACTTGGGTGCAGGCAGTTACAGCTAAAAAGTTGACACTCCTAAGGACAACGTCTGCCCTTATCACCTTTGCCAGAAAGCTTGAAAAAGGCCACCAGAAGAGTTTATTAAGATTTATAAGGCAAGGTGTTTTTCATCCGCAGTATACGGGGTAGGAGTCTGGGGGTTTGCTGACCTGCTCCCAATCTTACATATAGAAAATTATTTTTTAAGATATATTTTATCACTCCCGAATAGTACTTCATCCTGCATATGTCATGCAGAATTGGGACTCCCCTTCATTTCTGATTTAATAAAGCTGGAACCTGTACTTCCCTGGCATAGATTATGGACCAAAGAAGAGGCGAAATTAAACAGGGATATCTTATCAGATGCTTTAAAATTAGAAGGGGTTTTGAAAGTTCCATGGATAAAATATGTCAAAAATTTCTTTAAAGACCTTGGGCATATTGAATATTTTACTAACCCTTTCTCTATTCAGCAAATATCAAGGAAGGAATTGAGAAAGGAGGGTCTACTTTTGTTGGATTCTATTCGAATGTCATCAGAGATATCGAAACCTACTGTACTTCACAATCAATTGATTTTAACTACTTTTAATATCCAACCTTATTTAATTTTTTTACCCGGAGTTTACGATAGATTTTTATTGACAAGATTTAGGTTGGAGATATTTCACAGACTAGTCACCTTGCCCAAAATGAATGACTGGTCTTCTAACCTCCAACTATGCCCCTGTGACAATAATTCTAGCCAATCTACCATCCATGTTATAATTTTCTGCAAATTTTATAATTTTTTAAGGAGACTCTACCTGGTTCCGGTTTTAAAAATGATTGGGCTTCGACACTGCCGACCTGCCTTACTTGCATTACAACAGCTTGAAGATGTACACAGCACATTTCAAATAGTAACTTACGTAAAGAAAGTCCTGAGACATAGGAATTGTATGACTGTTTAGAGCTTTATTCTGGATATAACATAAATGAATGTAATTATGTTTTAACTTAATAATGTATTAGGCATCTTGCTCATATAAAGTTATCAAGATGACATTATCTGATACGATATGTACATTTCATCTTTTAAAATGTAAATTATGTATTGATGTGTTTTATTCTTTTTGTGCTTTTATGATTGTTTTATGAAGCAACCGAATAAAGCTTTTTTGAATTGAATTGCATTCGAATTTCACCTTAGTACATCAGATTGTATCTGTGCAACGAGAAGAATGTATTAAAAGAAATAGGTTTGAATGGAAAATGAGACATATTCCTGCTGTGCCGTGGTGACAATGATTGAACTAAGAAGGAAGTAATTTCCCATGTGTAACCTATATGTGGCCTAGATTCTTATTATATACAGAGCAACATTATAGTTTATGTAAATGGTTTATAAAATCAAACACAAGAGGTTTTTGAATAGTGCACATCTTGAACCTCCTTATTAGAAGATGCTCTGATCTGTGACAATGACTAAAAGGAATGCAGTGTGGCGACCTATTTGCCTTGGAGCACACAATTTGGTCAAGCAGGAAAGCCGGGATTGACGCAGAGTTTCTTTTTTATGCTGGTCAATTCATCAACTAGATGGGAATCACGTTCTGAAGTCAAAGGTTAGGCTTTGTCCTTAATGTGTCGAAGAGGAGAGTAGCCCATAGGCAGAGTCCACGTGTTTATTTCCAGCAGTGTCACATAGCCCAAACCTTTCACAGGGACATACAGGAACCGCCCAACAAACACAGACCACTTTATACTTATTTTATGAAATAGGGATTTGGCGAATTGTTAGGATGTGGGACCCAGGGCGGGGTTTGACTTTGGTTCCCTATGATATATGTGCAGAATTTGTCACTAAGCCACATGGCCGACCTTGAAATCTCGGCTCGTTTTGGGCTCAAGGTTCCACGTGAGCGTCGGGCTGGGCCAAAGCCAAGCACCAGACTCGAGTCGAGCCTGTCGCGAGCTTTTAGTGGCTCTGATGCACCACTACCAAGCTGAAGAGAATCCACATGTTAAAGAACTACCGTTTTTTTTTCTTCATTTTGATGACACTTGACTATATTTCGATACGATATTTGTTGCATGATTCAAAATGCCAAATATTTACACGGCTCTGATCACGCGCGAGGCCCTTGGCTCTGTTCTGGCTCACTCCCTCTACCTTCAATAATTGTACAAGTCTCCTTTCAGACACACCTGGGGCTGCCCCCAGCAGTCCTCCATCAGCCCTCTCTTCCAAACTGGCCTTTCGAGTCTATCCGCCCTCCAGCCTGCAGCACCACCGTGCGTTCACACCCAACCCCTCCTCTTGACCCCAGTCCGATCTTGGTCACATGGGCTGGGGTGTGGGTGTCACCGTAGCTACCTGAGGGCAGTTTTATAAAAGCCACTCTTGCTGCAACATTCTGAAAAGTGCAAACGCTCGGGAAAAAGAGTCCTGCGTCCGTTCCTGCCACTGCACATGTTCAGGTGAGGAAACACCATCCGCTGGGGAGGGAGGCAGGAACCGAGACCATTTGTCCTTGCTTTGATGGCTCTCACAGTTTTGTGAAACGACTCGCATTGCACTGCTTGACAACTCTCACTCGTTTCCAATAAAAACAAGCATTTGCAATGGAACGGTCTCGGCTTTAGTTAAGCTTAAGCAATTCTGTTTGTAATTAGGTCGCTTTTAGCTTTGCTTGTATTAGTGTTTTTTTAAACGTTTATGTACATACTATGCATATGTATGTATATGTATGTATGTGGGAAGTGAGAAATATTGCGCTGGAGGCTCCCAGATATGCACAACTCAGGCATACAGTCCTGCCAGCAGAGCCAGCCGGCTACGGCCATCGCCCACCTGGGACTACCCCGGTCTAACTGCAGCAGACAGGGAAGGGGGACGGGGTGAGCCAGGAGATGGGAGGCGCCCGCAGTGAACCACCGACGGGGGTGTGACCGGGAACTGAATGCTGGATGCTGACACGAACAGGTGCAAGAGCATCCTGCGCGCAATCTCCCAAACAAGCAAGTGTACACACATGAGACATCTCGAGACCCACGCATCTCGGATAGTCAATGCCACAGAATGTCCTGCCCGCGCCCTACACGTACACTGCTAGGGTGAGATCAGACGTGTTTTATACACACGCATGAAGGTCTACAGGTATTTATAGGTGGTACACGGGCAGCCATAAATGTAATCCCTGGTATAATATAAACTTTGTGCAACTGATATAGTATGCATCAAACCAAATACCGGTCGCAAACGGGCAGATTCTCAGAATCCGCCCCTTTGCCACCGGTATTTTTGCATTTGGGATGCATCATCCCAAACAGTAGTGAGGCGCCCTTCTTGAGGCTGGGCCTGCAATCACATGATATTAGGGGGTCCTGGCAGCGTGCAGTGATCCAAGGGGAACTCTGAAATCCGATAGATGGATATGACCAGGCAGACACGAGCTTATTATTGCAAAAACATCTCACGCATGATTTACTTTTATGAAGGCCTGCTCCGGTTTGCTGGGTGTCAAACCTGCCACCCTGAAGTTACACTATTCTTCCAATAGGCCCCTTAACCATGTGAGCCGTCTTCTCTGTTTACTGTTTGGAGACCATGTGCACACTCGGAGCCCCACTGCCAACCCTTGCTCACTCTCTGTGCCCCTCCAGGTCAGAGGACCACTGAGTGCAGGGGCTGGAGTGCCAGAGGCTGACCCGTCGCAGCTCGCACACTACGATGGACGCCTCGTCTTCTGCCCCAAACCCAACAGCTGCGCATCACAGCAATGAGGGCAGTGCCAGTCAACCTCTGCTAACAACCAGACCAGCAGTTCACAGACTGCAGTGCCACTTGAGTAATACATGTTGTTACTTCAGGAGACTGGTGCCAAAATCAGAAAGATGAAAGTCCGAGTTGGCCCTGCAGGAAGGTGCGGCCTGCTGGGTTTTCCCGGATCTCTGCCGCGACCCACTAGTCTATCATTCCAGCTCTTCTTCGTAGGCATCGCCCTCACCAGGGGCTCTTTTCATCGCACAGAGTCCCAAACCTCGGTAGGGTTTAAGCAACTGTCAAAGTGAACCCAAAGAATGCCATAGGGGCTAGAAACCCCGCTGCATGTTAACTATCAGGACTCCCCGGAATAGTAACCCGCGCCCACTCGCCCCAAAATCAGAGCAAGTCCGAGACCAACCCACTGTCACTTCCACTTAGGCACAGTTTCCCCCATAACCACCAGGAGCATCCAGGTGCCTTCAATGGAGTCTCATTCCATGGGGCAGCCTCGCCCGTAAAGTACTACTCTGAAACATGCAAAAGACGGCATCGGAGGCTCACGCCATACGACAGTATCACCCATCATCACTCTACATGCTACTGTCTCACCCGTAACCCCGAACGATTCAAGGGTCTCGCTCCATAGTAGTCTCACCCCTAAATAGTCGCCATGGTGCACCCTCGCCTATAGACTTTTGGAAGAATTCAGTGGAGTTCAATTGAGACTCGCACCATAGGGCAGTCTCACCCATCACTACTCTCGGTGGTACACACTCGTCCTTGGTCCCTCTGACGAATTATAGAACTTCGTTGGAGCCTCACCACACGGTAAGGTCTCGCTCATAACCAACGTGCAGAATCTAAGGAGCGTCACTGGGGCACCCGTCCAGAATGCGGCCTCACCCTTAAGCACCGCATGGCTCTTCCAAAGGGTCTCCGCACAAGCACCTGGGGCTAGCATCAGAAACAGTACCTATTTTAAAAGTCTCCTCAATAAGCAGTGCTAGGCATTCCATCGATGAGCGTGGTCTCAATCCAAGGAGTACCGTGACGCCCACGCACGGTCTTAACCACCCAATACTTGCAAGTGAGTCGCAAACCTCACAATCTGCCCTTTCTCCCCCCAACCTTCTGCAGCTAAACAACACATATTTACCCTCCTTAAAATAACACGCTTCCCTAGACAATCACTTTTGACAAGTAAACACACTAACACATCAAACTGATATACCGCTCTTAATGTCACAGACACAGGGCAGCTAGCGTGTTCCTGCGCCCTCCACTGCGCAGTAGGGAGAGCCTGGGGTTGCAGTGAAGCCCCTTTCGAACACCGATGAGATGGCAGTCCAGTCGTAGTAAACACTTCCGATAATGACATTCAAAATACACCTCTTACCACCCTGCCCTGCCAGCAAACGGGCGACAACGACAAGCCTCTCAGTTAGTACTAACACAACATCGATACATACACAGATGTACCCAGCCATACAATGTGAATACAAATATTTGATTCTTGTATCCTATGATTAACAGAAACGCAACCGTTGCAGTCAGCGCTAACAAACCCCCATTTATTCCCGCACTTGTACTCGGCGCAGCTTTCCTTCCGAACTTCAAAGGTGGCAGTCAGATCAGAGAGAGGCCAGTCAGCAGGGTTTCCAGGCAGGCAACGTACCCTGGCTGCAGGAGTTGGCTTCTCTTCTTAATGTTAGTAGTAAAGCGCGGGTGCCGCGATGATACCAAAAGTAAAGAAATAGATGTTTGTTTCTATTTCTTTACTTTTGATATCATCGCAGCACCAACGCTTTACTTTTAATGTTACAAGTAAAGTGCGGGTGCCACGATGATACCAAAAGTAAAGAAATAAAAACAAACATCTATTTCTTTACTTTTGGTATCATCGTGGC
Organism: Lissotriton helveticus; assembly: GCF_964261635.1. Lineage (NCBI taxonomy): Eukaryota > Metazoa > Chordata > Amphibia > Caudata > Salamandridae > Lissotriton > Lissotriton helveticus. Next base: position 1,890,251,020 of record NC_136057.1, on the reverse strand, counting down.
ACCCGCGCTTTACTCTTAATGTTAGTAGTAAAGCGCGGGTGCTTCGATTATACCAAAAGTAAAGAAATAGATGTTTGTTTCTATTTCTTTACTTTTGGTATAATTGCGGCACCCGCACTTTACTTGTAACATTAAGAGTAAAGCGAGGGTGCCGCGATTATACGAAAAGAAAAGAAAAACAAGCGCCTGACTTCCTGCTGGCAGAAAAGGTTCCTTATCTTCTTTATGGGGCCATCTGGACCCATAAAGAAGATAAGAAACCTTTTACGCCAGCAGTAAGCCAAGTAAGCCAGTCTGAAAAGGATGGGGCTTAAAGAGAAAGAAGAACGTCACTAGGACCTCTTCTCCAATAGCTGGCCACCGTTTAGCATGAACAGTGACGCCAGCCAATGGAAAAGAGGGGCGGGGCTTAACCTCGCTAGTGAAACTCACTCTACATCATTAAATCTCGCCAGCTGGACTACGCATGTGCGCAATCTTTCGCAGGCCGAGACCTAAAAATTGCACTCTGGCAGGACACAATTTGATGTAAAGGCACTCTCAGGATTGTTTAGACTGCGCTGACTGTAAAATTTTGTGACACTGCCAGAGCTCTTCTGTGGCTGCACTTGGGTACGGTTCTGGACACTCAATGCACATAATGCCGTAGGAGAATTTTAGTATATTGTATTGTAATTGCATTTATATATTTAATAAAAGTACCCTCTACCGTGCATTTTAAGGATATTGCAAGTCACCAAGGAGTTCCTTTATAAGGTTATGGAACCCTGAAGCAATTTGTAGTATCTTTTTAATGCATGGCACAGGGTATTTTATTCCGTATAATACAAGGTCACCCTTTCTGCAAACATCTTAAATCCTTGGTGTTTTCTTTTTTATCATATGAAATAGATAAGATGGTTGCAGACATGAAGAATGGAAGCAGATTCTGTACTGTGAAATTAAATGCACCCAAAAATATTTTTTAATTTTTTAGTCATTTGTTGCAAAATATGTATCAGTTTAATGTAAGTCATATAAAAATGCTGCAGCAGAGAATATTTACAAACATGCAGAGATATTCTATCTTTCCTGTAGCAAGCTATAGAGTGGGAAACACAAACATGTTGTCATAAATAATTTCTTTCTGCTAAATACTGTTCCTTTTAGAAAAACAGATTAGAAGAAGGAAAAGCAGTTCTCATTTTAGTTGTTTGTAATGGAGTTGTAATGATGCTCCGTGGCCTGTCTTTCAATTTAGCTACTGGCAGGAGGCATTATGAAGTAACAACTCAACTGTGATAAGGTATACATTTGAGCAGCTACTTTCATTATTACAGTTGACTGGTGGCATCAGCTATAAAAATAAATTATAGATTGCCAGCTCCCATGTATTATATAATGCATTATACCCCTGATGATGTGCTGAAACACTTGGGTGGGTGGATAGCACACCCCACTGTAGTTTGTGCTTTTCTGAAAGAGTGTGCGTTTGTAGCGTGACTTTTGTGGGAAGTGTTTTGATGTTGCAGGGCCAGAGTTGTGCTTTCATCATGTTGTATGCCAATCTGCCTGGCCTTCTAATGGAGGAATGGGATCAGAGCATGCATGAGCTTATAAGTAGGCACTGGGAATTTTGCGATTCTCTTGTCATGTGAAATACCTGAAGTTGGACAGCTATGCCATATCTCATAATTATATATTCGAATAATGTGAATGACCAGAACCCAAGCAGTTTTTGCTCGCTGTACGTATGGTTTTGGCACGTTTTTTTTTTATGTGAAATCCATCCTCGCGTCTAAAATAGACTCAAGGAAACATTTCACTTTAAAATATAGAGCTAAATTCTAATTTGCATTATGTGTAATTTCACATAGTTTTCCTGAAATTACTTGTAATTATGTGAAAGAAAATTACGCAAATTTCGCACAAGCCTTCTTGTAATGCATGTGTATGGTCTGGGCAAGTGTGCATTGCTCATGTGGCTGCTGCAGTCAAACTCTCCCGCCATTTCACCGGCTGCTTTTTCTGGCAGATAAAATCAGGTCATGTTCTTCCACACCCAATAAATCTGTGTGCGGAAAAACCTAACCCCTAATAATCAGTAGGACACAAATTAATGCATTAAAGCATGTGGTAATTTCATGCTTCCTGAGTTATAATCAGGCCCTATGGAGTGCAGAGCTTACCAGTGAGCCTCATTTCACACCAAAACAGAATAAAAAAAAAATCAAATATGACTCCCGTAACAAACTGATGTTCATCTACCTACATGATAGCTCCTGTGACGCTGTCAGAATTTTTTGTGATAATTCAAACTACTTCCCCGGGAGGGCTACTGGTACTGATGCCTTTCCGATTGACAATTATAAGTCACTCATATAGGTGCTTCTACCATCCTTTTTGGAAGGGGTAAAGTAAATCATAGCACTAACTTTATGGGGTTCAGCTCAAATTATGACTTTCTTAAAGAACAGATTGACCATCTCTGATACTCAATCAGGGGGATTTGTAAAGCGCGCTACTTACCCGTGCGGGTCTCAAAGCGCTGAGGGGGGGGGGCACGCTACTGTTCGAAGAGCCAGGTCTTGAGGAGTTTTCTGAAGGCGAGTAGGTCTTCGGTCTGACGTAGGTGGGTAGGAAGGGTGTTCCAGGTCTTGGCAGCGAGGTAGGAGAAGGATCTGCCGCCGGAGGTAGTTCGTTGGATGCGGGGGACGGTGGCGAGGGCGAGGCTGGCGGAGCGGAGCTGGCGGGTGGGGGTGTGGAAGTTGAGTTGGCTATTCAGGTAGGCTGGTCCGGCGTTGTGGAGTGCTTTGTGTGCGTGGGTGAGGAGTTTGAAGGTGATCCTCTTGTCGATGGGGAGCCAGTGTAGGCTCCTCAGGTGGGGGGTGATGTGGCAGCGGCGGGGTGCGTTGATGATTAGTCGGGTGGAGGCATTTTGGATGCGCTGGAGTCGTCGTAGGTGTTTGGCTGGGATTCCGGCGTAGAGTGCGTTGCCATAGTCCAGCCTGCTGCTGACGAGGGCCTGTGTCACCGTTCTTCTTGTTTCGGCCGGGATCCATTTGTAGATCCTGCGAAGGGTGCGGAGGGTGTTGTAGCAGGAGGAGGAGACGGCGTTGACCTGTTTGGACATGGAGAGGGTGGAGTCGAGGATGAATCCCAGGTTGCGTGCGTGGTCGGTGGGTGTCGGTGCTGTCCCCAGAGTGGTAGGCCACCAGGAGTCGTCCCAGGTTGAGGGGTTGGGCCCGAGGATGAGGACCTCCGTCTTGTCCGAGTTCAGTTTCAGACGGCTGCTCCTCATCCAGTCGGCGATGGCCTTCATTCCGTCGTGGATGTTGGTTTTGGTGGTGCGTGGGTCCTTGGTGAGGGAGATGATGAGCTGAGTATCGTCCGCGTAGGAGATGATGTTGAGGTTGTGGTGGCGGGCCACTTGTGCGAGGGGGGCCATGTAGATGTTGAACAGCATCGGGCTGAGGGAGGAGCCCTGGGGGACGCCGCAGATGATGTTGGTGGCTTCGGATCGGAAAGGCGGGAGACGGACGCTCTGGGATCTGCCGGAGAGGAAGGCCGTGGTCCAGTCGAGGGCCTTCTCTTGGATACCGGCTTCATGGAGGCGAGTCTTTAGTGTGTGATGGCAGACCGTGTCGAAAGCGGCAGATAGGTCCAGGAGGATGAGGGCTGATGTTTCGCCGTTGTCTAATTGGTGCCTGATGTCGTCAGTGGCGGCGATGAGGGCTGTCTCGGTGCTGTGGTTTTGTCTGAATCCGGATTGGGATGGGTCCAGGATGTTGTTGTCTTCTAGGTGGCGGGTCAGTTGCATGTTGACGATTTTCTCGATGACCTTCGCCGGGAACGGGAGCAGGGAGATGGGCCGGAAGTTTTTGAGGTTCTTGGGGTCCGCTTTGGGCTTCTTGAGGAGGGCGGTGATTTCGGCGTGCTTCCAGCTTTCCGGGAAAGTCGCGGTTTCGAAGGAGATGTTGATGACCTTCCGTAGTTGGGGTGCGATGACTTCGCCTGGCTTGTTGAATATGTGGTGCGGGCAAGGGTCCGTCGGAAATACTGAGTGGACGGAGTTCATGACCTTGCATGTCTCGTCATCACAGACGTTGGACCAGGAGGTCAGGAGGTTGGTGCTGATGGTGTTCGCAGGAGGGGTGGGGTCTGGTGCGGTCGGGTCGGTCGTGGCGTAGAAGCTGTCGTGGATGTCAGCGATCATTCGGTGGAAGAAGTTGGCGAGGGAGTCGCACAGTTCCTGTGAGGGTGGGATGTCGTTGGCGTTGGCACTGGGGTAGCTATGCTCTATGCTCTCTGCTCAGACCCTCCAGCTTCTCGCGATTTTGCGATTCGCAAAATAATTGCGAAATCGGCAGCTGAGCCCGATTACCGTGATTTTTACCTTTCTGGCCGCGAAAGGGCTCCGGCTGGCATAAACAAATCTCTTACATCTTATTGGCTGTACGCGCACACGTCACTACGTGGCGCCGTACAGCTGTAAATACCTGCCTGCTGCTTACTGCGGCCGGCATTCGGGATTACAGAAAATAAATGAAACGTACAGTCTTGACAGTGGGCCCTGGCTGTGGGGGACCTGCCCAGTGACACGATTGTAAGAGGCTGCATTCTCAGCTGCGCATCCCTCCCCTTATAGACTTCTTCCCACTTTTCGTGCTGTCCCTTTGCTCTAGCCCCCTCCTTCCCTTTCCAGTTCCTATTTGTCCAAGGAAGGCGGGGTGCAGGGTAGGGGATAGAGGCATGGAGGGTTTCTGTATGCATGACCTTTATCTCTAATCTGCTCAATTAGCTGCCGCTTTTACTTTGCTGTCTCCGTGCCTTATAAACACTAGTAGTTCTGTTAAAGCAAAGGGCTTGTGTTTGTGCTTGAAATAATTACCTGTATCGAGTTGCAGCTGAAGGTTACATGAGGATTTCGAGGGGTAGCTCTGCTGTCCGATTCCTGTTGTTGAGCGACATTAATCCAAGGGATAGGCCTGCTGTCTGACACCTCGCTGAGACCAGTTTTAAACGAGAAATATTCAATGGCAAATTACTAACCACAGAGACTGCCTTCTATGGAGTTACCAAGAGCTGGTTACCATGAGTATGCATGCCAGCAAACCTGGTTCAGGCAGGAGACACCCATTTTTTAAGCCCCAAATTATTTTTTTAACTGTCTGCTGCCTAAAATTTCCTTTGCCTGAATGTACCAAAAGGAGGAAAATAAAGACCCCTTTTTTATTCTCTATCAAAATTTCCCTCTTTCTATTTCAAAATATTGGCATGTATGTGTGAGAGCCAGCTGTACAGCGCAAGGCCCTACCATAAGGGCTTACTAAGGGTGTCCCAGCTCTCAGCCTTAACTAGAAGATGGATTTTTGGAGGGACAGCTCCACTCTACGTGTCCTTACTGGCTTGTATTAGACCCGAGGGACAGCTCTACTCTGCAGGTCCTTTTTTGTTGTTGCAGTTTTATAGAGCACAAACTCGACACATAGGTATCAGAGCCCCTTTACATGAGCACTAGTTGCATAACCGAAAGACACATTCATTTTTAGGCACAGGGAGGAATACCTCTCCCCCGCCCCCTTGGCTTTGAGGGTATTAGTCTTTCTTCTGCTGCGGTCAGAAGGTCAATCAATCAATCAATCAGGTCATTTGTAGAGCGCACTACTCACCCGTAGGGTCTCAAGGCGCTGGGTGGGGGGGGGGGTGCCATTACTGCTCGAACAGCCAGGTCTTGAGCTTCTTCCTGAAGGAGAGGTGGTCTTGGGTCAGGCGCAGGTCGGTCGGGAGTGAGTTCCAGGTCTTGGCGGCCAGGTAGGAGAAGGATCTTCCTCCTGTTGTCGCTCTTCGGATGCGGGGGACGGCGGCGTGGGCGTGGTTGGTTGATCTGAGGAGGCGCTTGGGAGTGTAGAAGTTGATCCGGTTGTTGAGGTAGCTCGGGCCTTGGTCGTGTAGGGCTTTGTGCGCGTGGGTGAGGAGACGGAAGGTGATTCTCTTGTTGACCGGGAGCCAGTGCAGATCTCTCAGGTGTCCGGAGATGTGGCTGCGTCGGGGGATGTCGAGGATGAGTCTGGCCGAGGCGTTCTGGATCCGCTGGAGTCTCTTCTGGAGTTTGGCAGTGGTTCCGGCGTAGAGGGCGTTGCCGTAGTCCAGTCGGCTGGTGACGAGGGCCTGGGTGACCGTCTTCCTCGTCTCGGTGGGGATCCACCGGAAGATCTTACGTAGCATGCGCAGGATGTTGAAGCATGACGAGGAGACGGCGTTGACTTGTCTGGTCATGGAGAGGGAGGAGTCCAGGATGAAGCCCAGGTTGCGTGCGTGGTCCGTCGGTTTGGGTGCGGTGCCCAGGGCGGGGGGCCACCAGGAGTCGTCCCAGGCGGAGGGCGAGGAGCCCAGGATGAGGACCTCCGTCTTGTCCGAGTTCAGTTTCAGGCGGCTGGTCGTCATCCATTCGGCTACATCTCTCATCCCTTCGTGCAGGTTGGCTCTGGCGGTGGCGGGGTCGTTGGTCAGGGAGAGGATCAGCTGGGTGTCGTCGGCGTAGGAGATTATGTTGAGGTTGTGTTGGCGTGCGATGGTCGCGAGGGGGCTCATGTAGACGTTGAAGAGGGTGGGGCTCAGTGAGGATCCTTGAGGGACGCCGCAGATGACTTTGGTGGCCTCTGACTTGTACGGTGGTAGGCGGACTCTCTGTGTTCTTCCGTCGAGGAAGGAGGTGATCCATTCCAGTGCCTTCTCCTGGATTCTGATGTTGCTGAGGCGCTGTACTAGGGTGCGGTGGCAGACAGTGTCGAAAGCCGCGGAGAGGTCCAGGAGGATGAGGGCCGCTGTTTCTCCGTTGTCCATCAGAGTTCGAAGGTCATCGGTGGCGGCGATGAGGGCGGTCTCGGTGCTGTGGTTCGCTCGGAAGCCCGACTGTGAGGGGTCGAGGGATCCATTCGTCTCGAGGAAGGCGGCCAGCTGTTTGTTGACGGTCTTCTCGATGACTTTGGCCGGGAACGGGAGGAGCGAGATGGGACGGTAGTTCTTGAGGTCGGTGGGGTCTGCTGTGGGTTTCTTGAGGAGAGCGCTGAGTTCGGCGTGCTTCCAGCTCTCAGGGAAGGTGGCGGTGTCGAAGGAGGTGTTGATGATGTCCCGCAGGTGGGGTGCGAGGACAGCGTCGGCTTTGTTGAAGACGTGGTGAGGGCAGGGGTCAGTCGGAGATCCGGAATGGATGGAGTTCATGGTGCGGATGGTGTTTTCGGTGCTGATCGGGGTCCAGGTGCGGAGGGTGGTGGTGGGTGGCGTCGTTGCGGTTGTGGCTTGCGTTGGTTGGTTGTTGAAGCTGTTGTGTATGTCCGTGATCTTGTTGTGGAAGTAGGATGCGAGGGAGTTGCAGAGTTCTTGCGACGGGGTGATGTCATTGTTTCCGGCGTTGGGGTTGGACAGCTCTTTCACGATGTTGAAGAGTTCCTTGCAGTTGTGTGCGTTGTTGTCCAGTCGATCCTTGTATGTATTTTTCTTGGTGGCGCGGATCAGTTGGTGGTGTTTCCGGGTGGCGAGCTTGAGGGTGGTCATGTTGTCCGTCGTTGGTTCCCTTCTCCAGGCTTTCTCGAGGGCTCGACAGTTCTTCTTGGAGCTCTTGAGTTCGTCGGTGAACCATGGTGTTTTTCTGCTGCCGGGTCTGCTGGGTGGGGTTCTCAGAGGGGCGAGTTCGTCCGCGCAGTCGTTGATCCACTTCGTGAGGTTGTCGGCGGCCTGGCTGGGGTTCGCTGAGTTGGCGGGAGGGTGCTGGCTCAGGGAAGCGGTGAGCTGGTGGACTGCTCTGTTCAGTGACTATGGGACTTTGACAAAGTTCAGAACCACTTTCAAGGCACAAAGGACTGGGAGGGGTCAACTCTTCAGGGGTCCCAAACCCTTCAGATGGGCCCCATTCCTCCCAAGGCCATTGAATGCAGTATAATCTTGCACTATGTGCTTGGTCACATAGAGACCCAATGTAACATTGACACAGGGCGGGGAGACGTAAATCCTTGCTTTGGCGAAGATGTTGGCACTGTTCGGTGAATAGGTAAGGGGTTTTCTCCTTTCCCACCTTAGTGGGGATGAGCGGCTTGAATACCTTTCAGCTGCATGAGTAATGCTGGGTGTCAGGGTTGAATACGACAGCTCACATAGTCGGGTTGCCTCTTTCTCTCATATATTAATCAGACCCTCCAGCATTTCACGATTGACACAAAAATCGCGAAATCATCTGACTAGCGAGATGGCCACATTATATACAATTTTGGCAGCGGTATTTATAAAAAAGTGTCTACCGGGAGACAGCAAATCAAACAATGCCTTTTTATTGTCTGTGCGCTCACACGCCACTACGTGCCACCGTCCAATATCTGCTTCCTCCTGGCTAAGCTGTGAAAGGCGACCATCACATTACAAATTCTCATTTCGATTAATGAGGGAGCAAGTCAGTTTCCAGCCATGGGATCCTTCTGCGCCATATTATCTGTCAGAGGGAGCGCTGGAGTGCAGACATATGCATGTCATCAATTGCATGGCCACGTTGTGTTATATATGGATGAATGGACAGTAGCAGCAAAATACCATTCAGGGCAGCTCACTGTACTAAATGTAGATTTTTAGCTTAAGTGTTTTAAGCCACAACCTTAATTACATCGGCCAAGCCCCTATGAGAGACCCCTCCCAGGTTTTTCATCCTACTTAAAGCCCTACACACACCCCTCTGCTGTTACTTAATTGCGGACTTCATTCCAAACCTAAGTCACGTGCAGATGGAGACGTGCAGATTGCTAAAGATCAGTCACTCTGGCCCGGGCAAAACACTCCTCTTGGCCCACAGGTGTAGCACATTCTGGACGGGTCCAGTAGTCAACAGTGCCCTGGCAGGGGTGCATACATGGGTGCTAAAAGTAACACCCCGGGGAGAAATAGGGCCCACTCTCCTGAGGTGCAGATGGGAGCTGTGCTTCTGTAGAGCAACAAACACTTTAAACATGCCTATTTCACCGTGGAAACTCTGCTAAATCAGTTAACATTGATTTAAAGGTGAAAAGGAATGATTTCAAGTAAAATTAAGTGCCGCAATAATGCCGCTAAATTTCTATTTTTGTGCCGCTAAATTTCCATTTTTGTGCCGCTAAATTTGCAAATCTATGCCGCAATATCCTGGGGGGTCTGTATGCTCTTGTGGTATCACCTATGTGCTATGTGCAGACAATAACATCTAGGCCTGATAAATTGCTGACAGGCCAGCTAACAGAATTCCTTTCTTGATTTCTCCATATCTTGATTTCTCTTAAAGCGAGCTTTAAGATCTGCTGATTCAGAATTGGCTGTTGTTCCGCGCTTTAAGCGCAGCAGAGCTGGAGGACGCTCCTTCAAAGTCCGTGCGGCGGTGCTCTGGAACTCCCTCCCCCCTGCGATCCACGCCCTTAGTGACCTGTGGTCTTTTCGCCGGGCAGTGAAAACTTTTTTATTCCCTTAGTTTATTTCCTATAGGGTGTTACGTTGTGTTGTGCTGCTACTTTGTCATGGCGCCAGGACGCTCCTTCGCTGGAGCATCTGTGCGCCTAATAAGAATACATAACATAACATAACATAACATGGTTGTATCCCAGGTAGAGGCGCTACAGGCCACACAAATTTCACTACAGCACTATTTGATTGGACAGAACAAGGATCATATCCAGTTGCCTTTATAGCACTATTTGATTGGACAGAACAAGGATCATATCCAGTTGCTTTTATAGCACGGGAGGCTGAAAAGGCATTATGCCTGGTAGAGGGGCCATTTCTTTGGTCCATGACGTGGCAATTTAGATTCCTCAATTAATGTATGTATAGGAATCAGTTGCTATAATGGTCACCATGGCTACTGCAATGGCTTCTCACACCCTCACACAGGGCACATTGCAAAGCTGTCCCCTTCATTTCCTTATGCCCTATACATGGAGCCATGTTTACAGCCAGATGCAAAATACTGCCTCTATTCTGGCAATGCTGCTTCCCCACACAGCATCTAAAGTAGTTGTGAATGCTGATGAAGTACTAATTACTATGTCCAACCTGCTGCATGCTTTACCCTCAATAAAAGTATAAGATGAGGAATGTTCCTTCATTTGTGCTGGCAAACCCACTGAGGGGAAAATACAAATTCTTACTGTGTCATCAATAAGAGAAGGTCACACTATGTCATGAGGAGCGTGACTTGAGCACCGATGTGAGCAGAAGCGGTCCTCGGAGTTCCCCCGCGGCCGCCTTCCGAATTCAATGATCCTGCTGTCTAATCAGGGGCCCCAATACTGCAATTAATTGCAGAAAAGTTGGTGCCTGACCGGAGACGAGATTGGGACGTTGGCGAGGACGGAGGGGGAGAAAAATGAGATTTTCACTCTCACTGTAGCCCGCCTGGACGCGACCCAAAATGGCCGTGCTGCACAAAAGAACAGACGCCTGACGGAGAGACCGGCGGCTGCAGACTGTGAGTGCCCCGGGACTGTCTCTGCCTGAAAGTGATTTTATCTGGGAGGTGGAAGCTCTTTACCTGGGCATTTGATGAGAGGTAATGGCTGGGAACAGCGGGAGAGGTCACACATTCGCTGGCCGGCCGGCCATCGTTGCCTGAACTCAAAATGGCAGCGAGCGAGACATCGACCACGCCGAGGTGAGGCAGCCCGCATTTGAATCCGGCCAGAGCTGTGCAGAGCAAACTGAAACGTCTTGAAGAGGTCACTGATCTGTGCTGCTAAGCGGCACCTGGTGGCATTATTACTGAGGAGCGGAGGGTTGGCCCGGTGAGAGGCGCTGTGGCTGACTGTGCAGCCCCGACCCTTGTGGAGAGGTAGGAGCGCAAAGCACGCGAAAGGCCAGGAGAACAGCGGGCGATCCTGGATGGTCTGGCGCTGCCTGGCACACCATTAAGGAAGCTGAGGAGAGAGCACCTGGTGACTGGTGGGGTCCATTGCGTGTTGGGTGGAACACCATCGGGGGCTGCTGGTAGAAACTGGGCAGGTTGTCTTTAAGCCCCTCTGGACAATGTGATAAATGGGGGAGTGGATTGATGATTAACCGTGGAGGCCTGCGTGGAGGATTACGCTGCTGTCAGTGTCTTATTTTTCAGCTATGCATGAGCTGCACGTACGGTTGGATGCTATCCTTTGGTCCCCTGATGTGCATATGACGGTCACGTTGAGTGAGTACTTAGCTAGGACGACATCTGATCACAACCCGTTACTGGTGTCTCCGCCTGGAAACACTGGAAGACCAGGTCTTTAGAACCACGATAGGTAATGCTATGGAGGAATACTTTCAGTACAACACCAACACGTCCACTAGCCTACATAATGAGTGGGATGCATTTAAAGTAGTGATACGAGGTCGTTGCATCAGGGAAGCGGTGGGAGTTCGTAAAACCTTACTGAATGATGTACAGAAGGCAGAACAACAGCTCAGGGATATAGAAAGGGATAAACAAGAGGAACTCTTGGTGGCTAGAGAAGAGATGGCGGCACAGGTAGAGCAGCTAAGGTATTTCGATTACAGGGCATATGCGGCAAGGGCGCACGCTGAGAGGGATACATCTGGAGCACTTTTGGCTTGGCTGGCAAACCAGGCGCACAGAGGGACACAGATTTTAGAGCTGCAAGGCGAGGGTGGCACAGTATACTATGGACAACAGGCCATCAACACACAGTTTCTGGAATACTACACTACTCTATATCACAGTCCACTAGATCCCAGAGTTCTGGAGGAGGGGGGATTACTGGACATTGAACCGCCGCAGATTGAGGCGGAGGATGCCGAGATCTTGGGTCGGCTAGTGGAGTTGGGAGAGATCAGGGGAGCCATAAAGCATATGGCCAGGAACAAAACCCCTTGCACTGATGGGCTGCCGACTGAGTTTTATGCCACGTATGTGAATCTGATGGCCCTCCAGCTGTTAGCCCTCTACAACCGATCAAAGCAAGATGGCTACCTGCCTAGCTCAACTAGAGAAGCAGTAATTATACCCCTCCTCACGCCGGATGAACCGGCGTGGGATCGCACCGCCTATCGTCCTCTCGCGATGCTTAATCTCGATTATAAGATCATGAGTAGTATTTGGGCCAGTCGACTGATGGCCCATATGACAACACTTGTGCACGGGGACCAGGCTGGGTTTATTCCTTCCCGGAATACGCCCATGAATATACGAAGGCTGTGCCAACTGGTACATGGCTCGGTGGGTGAGGAGGGAGAGGCGTGCGTACTATAGAATGATATTGAAAAGGCCTTTGATAGTCTTGAGTGGCCATATCTGTTCAGGGTCTTGAGGGCATTTGGCCTGGGAGAGGGATTTGTGGCCTGGACGAGGATTCTGTATGGCCGCTCAACTGCCAGGGTTCGAACGGGGGGCGTGATTTCCAAAGCCTGCAGTGTGGGCAGGGGGATGAGGCAGGGATGCCCAATGTCTCCCCTCCTGTTTGCTCTGGCAATAGAACCATTTGCCATCCATGCACGGTCGGGCGGTATTACAGGGGCTTGGATGGCATGGGTCAGGCACACTACATTGCTCTATATGCAGATGACCTTTTAATGTTCCTCGCCAATGCTGCTGAGGAGTTACAGGGTGCCCGAGAATTGTTGGCTAGGCTGGGGTGGATAGCGGGGCTCAAAGTTAACTGGAATAAGATGTGCCTTTTCCCGGTCCGTGGGGGTAGAGCTGAACCCCCAGACGGGCTGGATGTGACATGGGAAAGCAACTGTTTGCCTTATTTAGGAGTCAGAATTCATCATGAGCCTTCTGACTTGTTCGAAGGCAACATAGAACGTGCATTGAGAGCTACCAGGAGCAATTCTGATTTTTGGGGGACCCTGCCTTCATCAGTAGTGGGGAGAGTGGCGCTGCTAAAAATGGTAACCCTGCCTCGCCTACTTTACTATTTTGGTGCGCTGCCACTTTGGATGGCTGGAAAATATTTTGCCCAACTAAACAACATGGCAACCGTTTTTTAATGGAGCTCAGGAAGACGTAGAGTGGCGCTGAACTCCATGATGTGCCGTAGGCAGGAGGGAGGGTTGGCAGCCCCTGATTTCGAGGCATATTATCACGCGGCCCAATTTCAATGGTTCACGCAGTGGATGGCGGGGAAGCTGAGGGTAGCTGTGGACCATAGGAGTATGGACCTGGGCCTCCACCAGCTCGCCCGGACTCTCCATCAGCTGCCGTTACGCAAAAGGGAGGTGCTGAGAGACCTGTGGGTGGTGCATCAATGCTGGAATCGCGCCAATAAGAGAACTATGGCGGGGCCCTCGTATGCAACTGAGATTCCATTATGGCTCTGTGGGGTGTTACCACATGGAGGGGATTGGCAAAGGTTGCGGGACTGGGAAGACCTGGGGATCTCCAATATAGGAGACCTCTATGAAGATGGTATCCTCATACCCTTTCAAGACCTCATGGAAAGATATGAAATACCCGGACAAGACTTCCTCTTACACGTGGCATTGACGGCAGCCATTCGTAAACACTGGAAGAAAGGAGTGGAGGAGCCACCGACCTTTCTCCTCTGTCGGTATGCGGTCACTTCAGCGGGGAAGGTCAAGGCGGTTACCTGTCTGTATAGGAGAATTACGCAGGGGTCCAGAACTCCTTTAGAGGGGCTGCGCATTAAATGGGAAGCGGACCTGGGGACACCTATAGAGGAAAAGCCGTGGGAGATGTTGATGGAACGGGCATGGAAAAGCTCTCGGAACGCGAGATTTCAACGAATACATTTTTATGTGTTCCATCGAGCATATCTCACACCTCTCAAAATTAATGAGTTTTTCAGATCCCATACAGCGTGTCCACGGTGCAAGCTGAAAAATGCCGCATTTGCACACATGCTCTGGGAATGTCCACTGCTTCACGTTTTTTGGGGGAAGTCACAACCAGACTAAAGAAGGTAACAGATAGGGATATTCAGCTGACCCCGGGTGTTTGCCTGTTACACTAGTTTCTCCACACTGCCCGTAATAGGATCACCAGTAAATGTATAGATCTAGGACTAGTCCTAGCTAAAAGAGAGATTACTAGCCATTGGAAAGCGATCACTGTATCTAATGCTGCGTGAATTTATAAAGTGGGCGGATTGTGAGGGGATTTACCGTCTACAACTGGCTCAGAGAACCAATAATGACAAATTGTTGGATGCGGCTAGGGCATGGGCAGCGATGGTGGACTTGCTCAAGAGCCCGACTGACGATGACGACTGACCTTATGAAGGGTGGGACCTATACTCCCGATCTGGAACATTACCTTTGTCGAGTAGGTGGTTTGGATGATGTGTAAGGCAATTGCTATGAGAGCATCCCCCTAAGTGGAAGCTTGCTTACTGACACACTGATCTCATTTGGATGGTAGGAGTGAAAGCGACATGTCTGATGGGAGGGGGTGTAGGGCTTGTGGGGAGAAGACGGAAGGAAGGGAGTTGTTATTTAGTTGCCTCATTAGTTGTGGGGATGAAGTAGAATATGATTAAGTCTAGAGTAGCATAGGTTCGACACCCCAGGTGGAACTGAAGGTCGCAACATCTTAGCTAAGTAGTCTGAGTGGACAATTCTGAAGAAGTAGTCGGCGATGAAGACCTAGATGGGGCTGAACTGATTGCGAAGGTGGCATAATGTCTATTTAATATGTTAAACAATGTATACCTAAGTGCACTATGCAAGATGAGTATGGTGGCTCGTGCAATTGGAAATAATGAATAAAGTTTGTTTAAAAAAGAAAGAGAAGGTGACACTATCTTCAACCCTTATTTAATCATTCAATTAAATTGTCTGGAGGTCTGGCTTTCAGGGAAATGTGTTAATCTCAGACCCTGTAATTATGAACCTGCCTATTAAGGTGAAGAGACTGGACCGATGTTGATTTCCAAGTCCTTTATTCGACCAATAGCAACACAACTCCAGTACAGTTTCCTTGCTCTTCTCACATTAGTCCACTAACTGCCCAACCTCCCACTCGTTACCTTGGCACCCCTGAAGCACCACTGGTTGGAATGTACAAATCAGTGACCATTCAATGACCAGTAAAAAAATGCAGATAAAAGCCTCCCGTAAAACAATAAACCACAAAAGGAAAATTATCATATATACAATATAGTAATAGGAATAGAAACAGAGATAACATGAAAAAAATAGAAACAAAGCTCCCAGAGTTAACAAGCATTGGTAAATGCATTAAGTTTCGCCTAAGTGCCCTAGTACCACTGCACCTGCTCACCATTCAAATCAAGTCCCTTTTAACTGCAAGGTAACTGCAATTGTGACACCCTGCTTAGTAGGTAAACATAGCAATAATAAATGTTTAGAGGAGTTCTGACAACTTTTGGCCCGGTGCTACTGCATCTGCTGCACCATTCTCATCATGACTCTGTTGTCTGCAAGGTAAGTGCACTTGTGGCTGCCTGTTTAGTATTACAATACAGCATAGCTCTTGTATATTAACTTTACTTTTAATGTGCAGTATTTATTACAGCATTTAGAATTTGATCACAATCACCAAATAGATTAAGGTGAAAAACAATCAATCTGATAATGCCTACAAAGTACCCAGAAATGTACTGAGGCCTGAATAGGAAATGCCACAAAGATTCTAAGGCCACAAAATGTGCCTTACACAATTAGGTAGTAAAAAGCAATCATTCCAGCATACTGTTAGAAGCTTTTTCCATGGGAAGTGATCTTAGCTTGACAGGGAATGGGACCTAAACAGTGTGAACAGCTTTAGTAGACGTATTGTAAATGCATGCAGACAGGGGAAGATAACAAAAAAAAGTTCCACACAAAAAGGAACGACCACAGTAATTCAGCGATGGGAGCCCCCTTTTAAGATATATTAAATACAAGAGATTACACAAGCACAGCACAAGATGTATGCAGGCAAAACCTAAAAATTAAGCCCTCGAGATGCAAGGCAAGAAATAACAGAACATGGGAATATAATGTATCAGCTAACTATAACATGACGCTCATGATGGCTGGAACAACCATGTTGAAATACATTATAAAGAAAATCATCATACGTTGAATTGTTAACCTTATATCCACCAGACCTGGTCAATGCTTAGCATAATCCTTCAAGCAAGAAGGTGTCTTCTTTAAACAGGTACTACAAAAGACCTCATCAGAGCCAAAGCTTTTGTCAACCAGAGGTAGGCTTGAATTGGCTTTGTCGTTTACTTTACACTTTGTTAACCTTTACCTACTCCACACACCACCACACAACCCAACCACATTTTTCTTCTCATGAACAATGAGCTTAGGACTCCAGAATGTTGATTTACCTCTGTGTGTCCACCCCAGTTTCTTCCTAAAAAACTGATCTCCCACTCACCATTATTGTACACAAGCATCGTGTTTATCATCAAAATGTTTTTTGTACTTTTCCTGATACTCCTTAACGGCACGGGAATTTACCAACTTCACACAGAGGTGGCTCCTCCATTATGGCGGAGGAGCATAGCCTCACTTTTAAGTGCCAGCAAATTTAAACATATCAACAATAAAATGATAACAATTTTTTTTATTATCAATGTATTTTTTATCTGACCTGCAAGTTGCCGGTGAGCCGAAACATAGGGCGGGTTGGGGGCATCCAATCTGATGACAACAGCTTGCAATAGGGAAGAGGAGGAGTGATGTGCACTGCTAAGTCCGCATGTTGGTTTGGCTGGCTACCTTAGGAAGGCCAAATCGACATGCGCAATTAGCATTTTTCCAACCCAAGCTGTGCAGCACAGCTGGGTGGATAACAGTCCCAGGCTCCAAGGGACTATCTGAGTGGCAAAACCGGTGACTCAGACCAATCCCAGCACTTCTCTCATGCTGGGTAATGCCTGTACAGTGGACACCAGCCCTTGACTGTCGAAGTCGAGCATTGGGAAAGGAGCAAGGTGGCAGCCGCTGCAGCAGGTAAATACTGTTTTATATTTTTTTATTTATTTATCTGTGTTACTATTATGTATTTATTCAGCCCACGCTGCCCCCCACTTCAGATTTCGAACAGCCACCACTGCCTTGTAAAGGCTCTTTACTCTTCTCCCAGGCAGTATTGATTTTGGACTCGCTTGGTATCGCTTTGTTCGCCTTGTTGGCAGGGTATGCCCAGACGTGGGTCCTTTGCTCTCTTTGCTGCTGGATAAAAGATAGCCTGGCTGATGAGGGTTATGAACCCGAAACCGGTCCCAGGATGCTTATTTCCAGTTCAGGGAAGACATGGCTTGGCAGTTCGGGCTGGACTGTTCCCATGAGGCACAGGGTCAGACTGATTTGCATATGGCCATGTCTGAACTGGGGTGGTGGAGTGAGCTAAAGAATGATGATGGATTAAACCCAGATCAGTTGACTGGGGGTGAGTGTTTGATTTTGCTCAAGCGCTCCGTCCGTCATCCCTTTGGTATGGCTATCATAAGATGCCAAATCGACATGCACACTTAACATTTTTCCAACCCAGGCTGTGCAGCACAGCTGGGTGTAGAACAGTCCCAGGCTCCCAGTGATTGCCTGAGTGGCAAACCAGGTGACTCAGACCAATATCCAGTCCATCTCTCATGCTGGGTAACGCCTGCACAGTGGACACCAGCCCTAGACTGTTGAAGTCGAGGATCGGGAAAGGAGGAAGGTGGCAGCCAGGGCAGCAGGTAAGTATTGTTTTATATTTTTTTATGTATTTACCTGTGTTTTTATTATTTTTTATTCCACCCATGCTGCCCCCCACTTCAGAATGCAAGCAGCCATCACTGCCTTTTACAGGCTCTTTACTCTTCTCCCAGGCAGTATTGATGTTGGACTCTGCAAGTCTTCCAAGTTAAACATTGTTACAGCACTAGGAGCTATGAGATACACCCACAGCTTTTCCCTCAGGACCGTTCTGAGTGAGGTCCTGTTCTCCACTGCAATTTAGCAGATGTTCTAACCAATCGGTTCATAGGCTCTACCAGACCGTTAGCCTGTGGTGAGTAGAATGCTGTATGAAGATGTGTAATGGCCAAATCTTGTAAAAATTCCTTCATTTCACTAGAGATGAACTGAACCCTATTGTCTGTGACAATACATTTGGGTGGCCCCTTCTGAATAAAACGCATCCTTCAAAATTCCAAGCACACTCCGGATAGTCACAGTATTTACACAGCAGCTGGAACCCACTTAGATGTGTAGTCAACCACCACCAGGACAAACCTGTCTCCTTGTGACAGAACAGTTCAACAGTGTCTAATCCTATTTGAAACCAGGGCTCTTCTGGGACTTCAACTGGAGGAAGTGTGGAAGTCCTAATTGGTCTTGGCCTTGTCATTAGCTGTACCATGAATACAATCCCACACCACGCATTCCACATTTCTAGCTAACCCAGGCCACCAATTCTGTTTTCTCTAACTTGCCTTGGTCAGATTCCTTCATAAGTGCCCCTCGTGCACAAGATTTTCAATTCTGTCCCACAGCTCAGCCGGAGGAACTTACAGCTTTCCGTGAAAAAGATCACCGCTTTCAATACATAACTCCTCCCTGACATTGCAAAATTCCTTTGCTTACATAGCAAGTTCCATCTGAGCAGGCCAGCCTGACACTACCAGATCGTTGATCATTTTCCCTACTTCATCCTTGGCAGTCTCTTTTCCCATTTCTAATTTGTTAATTGCCAATTCCTTATCCCACATAATAAGATCCACCTCAATTTCCGCCCAAACAGGTGATTAGTGTATTGCTCATTTAAAAAAAAATGGGAACACCCACCTCTGTTTCTGCATGGTCAGACAAATGTGATTAAAATGGTTCCCTGCTAAAAATGCATTTGGTTGTGGCTGCACTGCTATTAGTCTCTCAGTCTTTCTTTAGGTTGCTTTGACATACTTCTTGTCTCTTTCTTTAAGAGCCACAAAAAACGAGATCCTCCATTCCCTTTCATCAACTGCCCTTGATAAGAGGAGGGTGGGCACTCTTGAATTCTCCTGTGATGACTAAGAGATTGTCTTTGCTGGTTTCGTGCCAGATAAATTGCCTAAGCAAGTTTGGAGACTGGGTTAAACATCAAGCAGGTATGAGGCAAAAAGGGTTCTTATGAGTATAGAGCAGTAGGGTATGGTAAGGTATATTGTTAAAAGAGGGCGGACTGAACAATGTTACAAAAGTTGATATGGAATTGGTAGGCACCTAAATGGTACTGAACAGAGGCTCGCATAGTATATCTCCAAGGCTGTTTCTGGGACCCAGATAATGCTTACCTGAGATCACGTGACCGGCTTAGAAACTGGTTCCGGTCGGCAGATTTGTTGTCGGGAAGGAAGAGGCAGTGGAAGCCGCCCCGCGCAGAGAAAAGCTAGTTTGGACGGATGATAAGAATTGAAAAGGTCCTTAGATACGTGGCTACGACGAGCATTTCAAGAGGGTGAATACCCATGGATTTAACGATTGGGATGGCCAGAGAAGCCTGAATAGAACGGAATATTGTATTGGCCCAAGTCCTGATGAGGCCCATAATGAGAGGGCTGAAACGCGTCGTCACCTTTGTTTGAAAGAAGACCCCAGCCAAAAGATTGGAAAACTGTAAACAATATAATTGGTTTCACAAGGAGTAAAAAAGGACACGAGACAGATCTAAAAATTAAATACGATCTGATAGACTCCTTGCAATAAGGTCTGGGGTACTTACTCACTGTCTAAAAGGAATGCTGAGGCTATACTAGAAGCAAGCATCCTGTGTAATAAGTTGGGCTAACAACAAAAAATATTGTAGTACCTGTTTATCATTTGTATATATTGTACATGTATGTGTAAAAAATAATGTGTTTGTGTATATATATTTGTTTGTTTAAATAAGGTGAAAGTAGACTTTAAAAGACAATAAGTCTAACTTTAAATTTCTTTTCAAATAAATTGAAAATCAAACAAAAAAGAAAAAAAGATTCGCTGTTCTCTATGTAAGGTTGGGTTACCTGAGGAAATGAAATGTAAGAATTAGATTCATGCAAATACAATATATCAGGTAGAGAATGAGATAATTAAATGGTCCCATTCTTTAATTAATGTTTGTGCTAACTGAGTCCAAGGCATCGTTTTGCTTTATAAAAATCTTGATGTACCCAGATGCCATAGGTTTACCGGGTTACCCCTGTGTTTTTTTAGGAGTACCTGAGACATATCAGCTCCAATCTTACTCTAATCTGGAAAGCCTTCTCAACTGTAATGTGCAAGCACCAACACCAGGCCTGATGTTGTTCTGCTGAGTTAACTACTACTCTTGTAAATGCATCTATGTTTGTGTATAGAAATCCCAATAAAGACATATTTTTGAGAAAGCATGTATGAGGCAATGTTTCTCTAAGCAGCCTGCTCCCAATGGTACAGGGCCTGCTCCCAATGGCAGTGAGGTGGTTGAGTTGTCCGTTTTGCATCTAAAGAACGTGTGTCGGGCAGATGAGGATTAAAAAGAAAAAAGAAAAAAAAAAAAAAAAAAAAAAGCAGCACCCAAATACAAAATCATTAAATAGCATTTCAAGGAAATTATTCACCAGGAGTCAAGAGTAAAATGTAAGATATAAAGGTTTATTGAAATAAATCAAAGAGTAATACAGAAAATAAAAAGTAGGAATGAATTAAATGCATAATAAATCAATGCAGGGAATTAAAATAAGGCTCCATCAAATGTAGCAGTAAAGACATAAATCAAAGGAAACATTTTCTCAGCTGCAAGCAAAAAACACAAACCACCCAGGGTTATGCCACTAAACTCATGGATCCGAAAGACAGTCTCACCTCCAGATTTCATAACTTTTATAACCAAATCCACCATCTAAGTCAATGGAAATTGCAAAGTTAGCATATGGTGATCAAATATATCACTGAATCAACAAATCGAAACAGAATTATTCAGCACTTTCTAATTCCACCATTCTAACACTTGGTCCCAAGGTGCATATCAATGTATCCTATTCTAACCTAATGTCTTTGGATGCGACAATACTAACCAGTCACAAAACAACACAAGTCATACAAGTATGTGGCTACAGGCAGGAAAAAGCTTTGAATTCTACAAAAGCTTTTGCTGTGTTTCTTTGAGAGCAGTATGTCAGCAAAGCATGACAAGTGCACATTTTAGTCAAGTGTGATGAGCAGAGAAATGAAAAACACAAATTGTGATGGCTGCGTTAGAAAATAGAAATAAAAAGATGAAGCTGAGGCCTAGTTTGTGCCCAATTTTGTCAAGCACATACAAATACATTTCTTTCAAGTGCAGTATTGTTTTAATACAAAAATGTTACATATATTTTATTTAAATTAAATTCATTCCCATCACTGGTACAAGTTATCTTCATGATTCTGATTTTACAAATATCTACTTACCGGTTTATCTTAACTTCGTTGTATTTTCATATCACAACTACAGGCAACATCCTAGATATGTTCAATTTAAGGATCCTTGTGGCTTCAGGGGCTGAGATGGGGAAACAGTTAACAAACCATTTTTCCATGGGTGTGTAGACCTTAGGTAGCCACACCACTAAGGTGAATTACCAAGCTCAACACAAAAGTTACACTGAGAGAGGGGTCCTGCCATCTTTAGAGAGGTCAGAATATTGCATTCTGGGATGGGGCATGCCACACTATGCAGGAAGTCGTCATAAGGCTGGGGAAGACCTAGTAGCCCATTGGTTAGTAATAAACACATCTCCAGAGGACAATTCCTGGGCATCAAAGTTGTACCTCTGGCACCTGGACCTCAAATCACATCTGCACCGGAGAGAGGATTGAAGAAAGACTGTCCTGCTGTTCCTGGATCCAACAAAGAAAGGCTGCACCAAAGACTTTACTGCACCTGCTGATCCTTTGGCTAACAAAGAGAAGATGGGCCTGTGGTGCCCTGCTCAAAGAAAAGTAATCCCTGAGCCCTAGACCCAAGAATTGACTCCTAGAGTCCGTTGGCTGAAGTCCTGTTACAGCTCCAGGGCCACAAAGCTGAAGAAGCTTATCTTTGTGAGTTTTGTAGCCACAATCTCTTGATCACCACTGACCACTGAAGCACAGAGTGAGAGACCAATTCTTGATGCTCAAAAGTTGCACTGAGACTGCTGGACTCAGTAGAGTCGTCTTAGTGTAGTTTGGTTGCCCAAGACAGACACTAGCCTCAGTTAAAGAGAACACTGGTTTTGCTGTAACCAGAGATCAGTAGACCAGTGGCAGTTAGTTTTTGAGCAGACTTCGACCAGACTTCATGGGACATCAACCTTTGTGGCCAACATCACCCCACCGTGTTTGTGGACAAAGGTGTGGCTGCAGGAAGATCCCTGTTATCAGATCAGCATCTACAGCATCCTTAAGCATCTTCAGCATCCTGTATCACTTGCATCAGGACCACTACTTTGATGTCTATGGTGATTCGCCAATAGAGCCTGGAACTGGACTGGAGACTGCTTTGATTGCAAGGTAACTTTCCTCCCAAACATCTTTGGCCACTGTGACTTGCTTCCCCTTGGGAGTTGATCACTCAGAATGGGCCTGAGTAACTGAACACAACTTTACAAATATTTTCCAAGCACCGCTACCCGCAGTAGTTGCCAATGCTTGATTGCGATTTGAATGAAAAGCAATGATTAATTATTTGCTTAAGAAATTTATATCTCCAGAGCCCTTTAGGCGATTTTATTCATTTTAGTCTCTAAACATTAATAAAAATAACAGGCATTTTTTATAATTTGGTGTTGAATTTACTTTGTGTTGTGTTTCTTTCTTGTTCAACTCTTTTACTACTTCTAAATGCTTTGAACTTGTTTCTTTGACAAAGCTTGACTGCCTAATGCTACAGCTACCCAGGTTTGAGCTAAGTTGCATAGCTAGCCCTTTGGATGCCCGTGGCGGTCTCTGTGTTTGCTGCCCCTGGGTGGCCACATTGAAGAGCGGGGTGGAGGGGGCTGGCGAGATATAGCTCCGGTTGCATTTGGAAAGGGGGCTTGTGATTGTCATTCATAGATGGCAGGTAAGAGCGGGGGGAGGCCACTACCCTTAAAACTTGTGTGGTCTGGGGCAACCGCCCACCCCCTTTGCTATGCCAATGGTTGAGCTAAGGTTTTGGCAACAAACCAGACTGGACCCAAGACAGGTTTGTGAGTTTCTTGCACAGTAGGTTGCACAACCACACCATATAATAAACCGCTTTGCTCACCATGGCCCTCAAAATCCCTAAAACATCTCTGAACACAACAGTTAATTTTGCATGTGCACTTTTCAGGCATGTCTCTGATTTTTATCTTGGGCCCTTCTGTGACCTGCCATCTAAAGTTTCATCTGCTTCAATGTGATCCTTGGTCCCACTACAAGGTAACTGGTGCTGCCTTTTCAGTTTAATTTGGGCATAGAAAATGTTAATTGTTTTTCATAGTGCAGAGAGAGTAATACATGGATAGGGCAAGTGTGCAGCAGGTACTTTGGTAATCACCACCAAAGCTTTTCATAGTGCACAGAGAGTAATATAAGGTCAGGGCAAGTGTGCAGCAGGTACTTTGGTAATCATCACCAAAGCCACAGAAACCTTTTGTTCCGCATTTAGGTGTGTACTCCTTTAAGCATAGCCCTGGAAAACAGAAGAAAGGTTTGTACCACAGCAGACTATCTAACAATGCAGGTCAATCTCACATATTTAAATTTCTTGCTGTTCTGAATTGTGTGTGTCTGTGGTTGCTGTTTTGGAATAGTAGTGCTTTAGTGCTATTGAAGGGAAACTGACGTCTGCTCGGCAGGGATTCAGGCTAGATGTAAAAAGCATTTTTGCAATGTACAACACCAAACTTTGACTTGGTAAACTTGTTTATTTTTAAGAGCAAGCAGTGATCCCACGGACCACTACCGTCTCCTAAAATATAAAAATGAAATGTTTAATTTTCTTTTGAAATGCAAAAATGGTCTGCATTAAAAAAATTATATATATATATTGCTTTATTTAAAAGTGATCACATACATGGTGGTCTGCTGACCTCAGCAGACCACATCCCTGTGATGGCTGGGATTCCTAATGTGTCACAAATTGCGACCTACCTCATTAATATTCATGAGGTAGGTCTATGTGCAACCCACTAGAAATCCCTAATTTGTAAATCTTGAACAGATTTCCCTTTAGTACATTAGTAATGGTGATTACAAATAGCAAAATACCCAGACATAGATACTTTTTTTTATTTTTTTTTAAACATTTTTATTATTTTGCAGTAAAGAAAAACACATAACAGGCATGTCACTGTCAAGCAATATCCTCGCGCCCCCCACCCCTCATCCCCCCCACTTCCTTCAAGGCTTCGCACCCCAGAGTCACAGATCAGATGCTCAACCATTGCTGTCTCCCAAGTCTTCTGAACACAAACTCCCGATATCAAACGCCATTCCCCTGTATGGCAATCAAATGTGTACATGGTCGTGTCCCCTCAGAGTCCTCCATCCAGGCCATGATAGCGTCTCCATTTACTCCACACTCTACGGAACAGACATAGGTACTTTTGTTACAAATCATCGTTTTCAGGTGTGCTAACTCAGTTGGGTCAAATGAAGTAAACAGAAACTACAAGCCTAGTTTATGTAATGATCAGATCTGCTGTTAATAAGGCTCATAGCTATATATGCTTGTAGTTAACATATTCCATAAGCTCAAGGTTAAAAGCTTGAATGCTGGCTTGGACAACTAGACCTTCCATTCTTCTGATTTCAGTATATTGAGTACCACTAAATTTGTTAATAGTAACACCTGAGATTTACAGTGCTCAGAGATGGTAAATCCGAGGTATGAATCCCTACATATAGCAGATACAAATTATCTGTAAAACTACTCTACAGGATTAGAAACATGGGGGCAAATGTACTAAAATGTGGTGCAACACAGCAAGACAACTTGCTATGCTGTGCTGAGTCAAATGGAGATGGCAGGAATGTGCCATATTTACTAAGATATGGTGCATTTCTGCTCTCCATCTGCGCTGGCGCTTTATTGGCTGCCAAGTGCCAATGTAGGCATCCCTGCACTGCTGTGCAAGGGTGCCTGTATTAAGGCCAGGCAGGTTTTTGTGCAGGAAGGGACACCTTCCTCCACAAAAAAAATCCTATGAGACTTTTTCCTATTTCTATGATTGCTGCAGAATGAATGCAGCATATGTAGAAAGAGGAAAAAACGAAGAAAAGCAAACATATTTCCCCTCGTTACTCCACCCCTGGCCTGGGAAGGTGTAACATTTTGACACATTCCCAGGTGTATTGGTAAATCTGGAAATGCGCCAAAAAATGCTTGGGAAAACCCACACTCCACCCATGGATCGCATTCCCAGACCATAATACTACTAGGCAGTGACTTGCGCTGCCCTTGAATCGCTTTTTGTGATGCAAGGGCAACGCAAGCCCTCGATAAATCTGGCTCATGGTGTTTAGCATAGATGGGGAGAGTTGTGTCAGGTTTAATTTTTAAAACTAAACATATAGTTATAGTTTACAATTATAACAATTTCCATTACTTTCATTTTGATCTGTTTCAAGAGTGCCTCGTGCAGGCATTTCTAGTTAACATGCTACCTCCTGACCCCATTGTTTTAATCAAACAAGTTGTGGTGATGAGAAGGGCTGCGAAATGGATTCATGCTGGCAGAACACCACTTTTACATTCCGGGACTTCCCACTTGCAAATTATTGTAATAGTGTTGTTGTAATTGACATATTCATCTGTTTCCTTCTCCGTGTCCTATTCCTTTCATCCTGTCCACTCTCTTTCAGTTGTTATGCTTTATCTATAATACGTCTGCACTGTCAATCTGAGAGCCAGTTAGACTGTTTTCAAATGGGAAGCAGGTGGCATTTGATGGCACTGTCCTGCTCTCCAGGTTCAATACATATCCCTGTTTGGATACTTGTGGGAAAACTTTCTTCACAACTCGTGTATTAGTCCAAAGGGATAAAATAAAGTGAAGCAAGGCTTTAACTACCGTAACTCTTGACATGATCGGCTGTCAGCACTGGGCAAGCTGTGTGTGCCTGTGTGAACATTTCAGAGTCGTTGATAGTGATCCTATAATTATAGTTAAGATGCTTAGCTTGGAGGAAATTATTATGATTTCTAATAAATAAGGACTGTTTAAGGTATCTATACAAGTTTGGGAGCAGCCTAGCCTGTTAGAGTAAGGTTCAAAGCTTTTTGCAGATCATCAAGGGGATAAGGGTTGCGGGGTCCAAGTTATAGGCTGGTCCTAATGGCTGTATTTTTTTATTCTAACTCCAATAGGGATTTTTACTTTCAGATACAGTAAAAACTGCTTGAACACATTTAACCAAACTTGGCATGAAGATAGAACTTACAGGAGTTTAGATCCTTTCTAGACTGGCGTAGTAATTCAGTAGTATTTGAGAAACCAAAATTATAAACAAGTATTGGTAAAGCATCAATGTTGCCTATGTAATGAATAAAGAGCTGTTTTCATCAATCATTGTCCGGGAGAAGGACAGGAGTGGAGAGGATGTGGCACAGCAGCCAGAGCTGCTGACTCAACAGCTGGGGATCTCAGTTTAAGTCTTGGTGGCTCCACACAACATCCTGTGATTCCATGCAATTCACTTCATCTCTCGGGGTGATACATTGTTATATAAATATGCTGCAAGAGTAAAAGGCAAAATTTTATGAAAATGTAGTTGCACGAAATTGATAAGAGAAGCAGAGGAGGAACACACATTGGTAAATGCAAGAAAACATACTATTGCCACAGTAATGAAGGAAAGGTAAGTGGCACGCACAGGAACCAATGAGAAGCTTAGAAAGAAAGGAGGCAAGTATCTTTTATGTTTATATTAAAAACGATAGATTTCTCAAACACAGCGCAGGCGCTGTGCAGGCAAAATCTAAAATGGTACCAAATGGATTTCAAAATGTTAATTTAAGAGATCTCTTGATTACTATGTATGCAAAATGCAGTTTATTTATCTCCTAAAACACATGACCGTTTATCAAGTGCTGATTTTCATAAAATCTTGGAAATGTTGTTTTGTCCAGGGGTATGACCTATACAAGTAGTCCATGAACATGCATTGACAAATTTGTGCCGCAAGAAATACAAGCATTTGCAAACATTGGCAAAGCCAATATGTCTCACCTTTTGGACCTATTGTCTTTGCCTACAAAGTGACGGGCACTGTTTTTGTACTGTACCTCTCGAACTGGGATCAGTAAATTTAAAAAAAGAAGTAGCAGTTTGATAGCTAGTTCTCTCTCCAGCCTTAGGTGGAACAATGGGGAGAGGTCGAAGGAGAGAAAACGCAGCACACAGCCGCGGACCTTGGAGTGAGGTCCGTGGGGCAGAGAGGCGGGGCGAGGGAGGTGCAGGGTGGAGGTTGCTAAAAACGGGAATATGGATAATTGGAGGTAAGCAAACAATTTAATAAATAAAACAAATTTCGTAGTGCACCCTGCATCGCAAAATTGGGTGGGAGGGAAGTACACAAGTGAGAAGGCAGCATTGTGTGAGGGAGCGGCAGGTAGTTTGGCTGGTGGAAGTGCACTAGAGAAAGCTTGCAACACGAGGGAGACAACAACGTATTATTTGGTGGAGGAGGAGCACACGAGGGACAGAGCTGGAAAACACATGCACACTCATGTGGTGCTTAGGGGAAAAGAAAAACTTAACTCTCTAAAATTGAACAGTGGAACGATAGCAGCCAGCCACTCGGAGAGATGGTAAAGAGTGGAAGCTACAAGAAACTGACAAACACAAGATGGACAAGCTAGGACAAGGTAAGCCATTTAACAAGAAGCTTGCAAATGACAGTGAGAATAAAGCCAATCAATGGAAAACAATGGGGAAGCTGTAAATTCTGTAAGTTCTTGGTAAATCCACAATAGTCTTTTGTACAAGACAGCTTGCGCTGTCTGGTTGGCTTGATCTAAATATGTCTGTCGTATATGCTGTGTTATAGGAGGCTCACCTGTCTAACCTACTAACTGGAGCTCAGTGGATGGTATCATCTGCTTGTTGTACGTGGAGGTGAAATTGTATGCGAGAAGCAAATACGTGAATGGATACATTTCCTCAAAAGAGAACGCATTTCTCCTGTGGAAAGGAAAGCATGGACGAAGTGCTGAATTTGCACTAGATGTAGCAAAGAAGGGGTAATGGTGCCCAAGATTCTATTGGCATGCAGCATACAGCCTGTATATTTTACATCAGGGATGCAGGTGTGTCAAAATATTTGCATAGTAATTCTCTCCGCAGAGAATTCTGTGAAAACTGTAATCTTCCTAGCTATCTATTTTGCAAGCAAGTGCTCCATGTTTCTAGTTTTCAAGTGTACGTGGTGCAATATTTGGGCTACATTAGAAACCGACGCATTTTCCCTATTTTAGGATCAAACCAGGATTCCAGATTATTAAAAAAAAAAATAATAATAATTGTCCAATTTGAGTAATTCTTGCTTGTACTAGAAACTCTGTCAGGAAAGTTAAGCGGTTCCCTGGCTATCAAGACATATGTGAATGTGTAACCTTAAGATAAACTACGTAAGTTTCACCAGGAGGAGTCCAACATACCAGGTGGAGAAAATATAGATGCATTTATAGAGATGTGGGCACAATTCTGGAGCACCAGCGAAATTCTGATTTCTTCTATCAATACTGAAAACAAAATGGAGACATGGAATAAACATAAAAAGGCGAAAGATGAAAACCACATGAGCTGGTAAACAGGTGTGCTAAACAGAAAAAAAACATTGGTTATAGCAGTTCTATGACATGTCACAGCAACACTAATACAAAGCCTTCTTTCGTTCACCATTCATTGACCTGGGGATGGGAGAAAAGGAGAGGAAAACAGAATAACGAAAGAGTATATAATTAAATGAGAACGCAAAGGAGCTTCGAAAACAGCAAAAGTGTGCAGGAAAGAAAAGCTGACTGCAACTGGAAGCAACAGATAAACCCCACCAACTCACATTGTTTCAAGGCATATAAACTCTCCTGAGATGGCCTTTATATATAATTTGCCTAATCTGCCCATTAGAATTGTCCCTTTATCCACCCTCCAAACTATGGGAAACAGAGACCATCTTGTGATTCCTCAATCCAGGATAGCCATCATGCATGTGTGCTTGTATTTGAAAGCTACTCCTATAATGTGGAAGGCCAAAAGCAGCAGACACCAAGCATCAACACCCAAGCAGGTCTGGCTGTAGAGCTGATGGCCTTGGGTACAACAATCTTTGTTGGTGCCCACCCACCACATACCTTATTTTAAACTGACCTGTGTCCTTTATATGGCATAGATTAAAGATATGCTGTATAAATTAGGAGTATATAAACTGCATTTACAAATAACACATAATTGCATATATATGGGGACAAAGGGAGTGGATGTTAAAGCTCCACCAGTCAAATATTACTATTTAATTTTATAGCCTAAAATAATATACATATCTTGTTTACATAATTAACATGCACTAAGTTTGTTCATTTTGTAAAATATAACTTGCATAATTTAAATAAATCAAATTTTACGGTCTTTTGTTTTCGCAAATGCCAATACTGTTTAAAAGTCCAGCTGTTTTGCCCTATCATTTTCAAAGAATGGGCTTGCAAAGATGGGAGCCTTTCATCTGTCATTGATGATCCTAAATATGTTTCAATTAACTTAGATCTTATTTTACTACCAGTCATTGCCACTTGAAGAGGGGAAACATCGTTAACAACGCGGTCACTACACCGCAATGCTGTAACAACGTGGTCTTGACCGCGATGTAACCACGCTATGCCATTACAACGCAAGTCTTGCGCTAGATGGCGTGCTAACATTACAAATAGTGTAGTTTACTATCCCAACACCTTCCCTACTGTTAAGTGGACTGGAGTTGAAATAGTAAATTACACTTTTCTAATGTTAGCACGCCATCTAGCGCAAGTCGATTTAAAGACTTGCGTTGTAATGGCATAGCGTGGTAACACCGCAGTCGTTGTAACGACCGCGATGTAACGGCACGCATTGTAATAACTAGTGTTGTTCCGTCATACATCCCTTGAAGAGTTAACAGTATGCCCAAAGCCACCCAGGTGTGACAAAAAATATATATTGCATACTCATGTCTTGAAGAAATAGTGGATTATCATCAGGGAGAATGAATTGGAAGTTTTTTAATTCTGTAATTTGGTCTCATGCATTATTATCTGAAGACGCTGTATCTGTAAGGGTTACATGTAGACAGTTATGCAGAAATGTCAAATTAAATAAAAATCCCCACGACTTAGGGTCCGATTCTGATCTCACTAGGAAAGCCTCCCTACGACTCAGATCTGGAGGGCTTTCCAAGTGAGACGTGCTCCGGGAGTCCAATGAGCGAGTACCATGCTGCCTTATGCGTACGGACTCGGTTCGCTCGGACTCCCATTGAACTCTATGGGGAGCCTGTGTACAGACGCATACAGAGGATGCCATAGCAGAAAAGAGGTGGTTGGGGAAAAGCGTACACCCTGTGGCACCATGCCTTGATTTGGGGGACCCATGGGCACACACCTGTGACAGATTGGGAGGGCCCCAATTGAAGGGGGGCCTGCTACGCCCCCCGAAGTACACTTCCGACAGCCATTTCGTCTTGCTGAGACCAAGGCAAAGTGGCTGTCCGAATCGTGCATCCTACTCGCTCGATCGGAATCCGGCTCCATAGCAGCAGCACGATTCGGCTACGAACGAGTTGCACAGACAGGTTTGCGTGCCGGAAACTATTCGGTTGCCGCTTACGTTATCTTCGCATCATATTTGGACCTGTGTACGATTTGTCGTAAATAGAGCAACAAATCGGTTCTAGGAAAGCCAAATCTGATTTGGCCTAGGAACACCTTGGGTTGGCTCTTAATCAGCAAGGCTGAGCCAAAATTCTAAATCAACAAAAAACGATTGCCTATACTGATACTGTTTGACAAAGGTTTTGCCACCAGAGCAAAGAACGTTTATCCAAGCTGGGATGTGCTTATAAGTAGCTTTTTATTAGATTATCTTAGTCCAAAAAACACAGGGGTATATTTGTATTAGTCATATACATTTAGAACAAAAGCAACACTTTTACATACACTAAATACAATACGGACAAAAAAAGAGAGAATAAGTTTTTAAAAAAAATTCAACAAACATGCCAAAGTCAGTCATATCACATTCATACCTTACCATTCATACATGGAAAACATACAAAAGCAAATACATACACGATTAAATAAATAATAAACAATCATGTAATGTATTAGGTCTGCTGCAGTCTATATAATTATGTACACAATAATATTTACAAGTATAAATCCAAATGAATCAGAGAAATCAAATATCAAATTGAAATATATACAGCAATATTTTGTAAGCCAGTAATGTGACACTGTATTCACACTAAAGGACAAAACCTATGGAAGGAAAGCAGACACTGAGCATGGAACGGCCTACGCGTTTCAAATCCCAGGGTTTTTAGCAGGGATTTTCGTCAGGGCCAGGTCATTCTAAGGAAAAAGAGAGAAAAAGAATTCTATCGTGTGGATCTACAAAACTATTGTAATAAAATATCAAGACACTCTACAGCATTGCCACCCAAGGAGCTTTCTGCTTACCACTATGGAAAGTATCCAGGGAAGGAGTAAAACCTGTGTGATGAAAAGAACAACATACAAAGGGCTATATGAGTAAGCTGAACAACACACAACGGAATGAGGTTTGCCATATTCCAGAAAAAAGTTTACCTTAACGGTATCTTGTAGTGTTGCAAGTTCAAGTACGGGGGGGGCCTGTAACAGAGCAACGTTCATTTTAGTATGGCATGACCGGGTGCAATGCTCATGGACCAAAACAAAACGAGGTTGTGGATTGCTTACCAGCCGATTGTGGCCAAATACGTCCTTGAACAAGGACAATGCGAGTAACAAATTCAATCAAGTTCTTCCAAACAAACGGCCTCTGTTAGAAAGGAAAGAACGATAGGCTCGTTTATTCCATGCGCCGGTTTACTGTGGGCGTATTTAACAAACAACCCGGTCCTGTTCAAGCTTACCGGCATAAAGCTCCGTTGATTACCAGCCGATTGTGGCCAAATTCGTCCTTGAACAAGGGCAATACGAGTAACGAATTCAATCCACTTCTTCCGAAAAAACGGCCTCTGTTAGAAAGGAAAGAACGATAGGCTCGTTTATTCCATGCGCCGGTTTACTGTGGGCATATTTAACAAACAACCCGGTCCTGTTCAAGCTTACCGGCATAAAGCTCCGTTGGTCTCAATGGATCGGCGTCCCCTGTGGCACTGTTCTCCCGCGCATGCGTGGAGTGTAGGGTAACTTGCAGGGCTGCTCAAT
Source organism: Lissotriton helveticus (assembly GCF_964261635.1). NCBI lineage: Eukaryota > Metazoa > Chordata > Amphibia > Caudata > Salamandridae > Lissotriton > Lissotriton helveticus. The sequence continues at coordinate 1,890,218,703 of NC_136057.1, read as the reverse complement.
ATATGTCACGCTAATGCGCATGCGTGGAACAGAGACAAGCCGGGAAGGCTTCTCCTGGTGTGGTGTAGATTGCGCATGTGTAGCGTCCTATAGATTCACTGTGTGACTTTATAGCATGGTGAAATTCCTGAGTTAAAGCTTATATATCTCTGAGATCTCATTTAATCCTTTGACTGCTGTGTCAAATTTTACAATTAAATAAGCTTCCCTTTTGGATAATTTTAGCTCCATGTCTCCTCCTCGTGCATCTTTTTCAACACGTGAGATCACAGTCCATTTGAGGTCACTAAGCAAGTGTTTACAACGTTTCCAATGGTTAACCAATGGGGCAGTGTCGATCCCATTTTTTATTCTGGATTTATGTTGTGTGATTCGTGTCCGAATTTCCTGATTAGTTTTTCCGATGTAAAGTAGCCCGCACGGACAGGTAATGCCATATATGACATATTTAGTTCTACAGTTGCTAAAACTGTCGTGTTTCCATGATATCCCACGATGTTGGAAGAGGGATCCCTCGATGGTCAATTCGCAGCAGAGGCAAGTGCCACATTTGTGATGGCCTGTGATGGGCGGTAGTCCCATCATCTGTCTTAGCGATGGTTGTTTGTCTTTTTTGGTTCCTGCTCTAATCACATGGTTGGCCACACTGCTCTCCTTTTTGAATGCGAATAACGGTGGAGCTTTCAGGCTAGTGTCCAAGTTTTTTACAAGGTGCCAATTTTGTAGGATGATTTTTTTGAGGTTATTGGCATTTGGACAATAGGTAGTTACACAAACTTGCCTGTTGGAAGCAGATTTGTTTTTCCTTTCGAGGAGGCTTTCCCTCGGGGTCCATCTAGCCCTTTTCATGGAATTTCGGACAAGTTTTTTGGGGTATCCCCTGTCACACAATTTGGATACAAGGTTTTCAGCATGATGTTTATAGTCCTCCTGTGATGAGCAGTTTCTACGAATTCGCAGAAATTGCCCATAGGGCAGATTTTCCTTTAGGCTTCGCGGGTGATTACTAGAAAACAGTAATGCTTTATTCCTGTCGGTGGGTTTAGTGAAAAGAGATGTTGCTAACGTACCTCCTAACGGAAACACTTCGACATCCAGAAAAGAAATTTTTTCAGCTGAGTATGATATACTGAACTGTATGTCTGATGTTCTATTGTTAAGCCAATTGAAAAATGATGTTAAACTTTCTTCTCCCCCAGTCCAAATCATGAAGACATCGTCTATAAAACGCCACCATGTGGTGATGTGTTCTTTAAACGGATTGTTGTTGTGAATGTACTTTTCTTCATAGAGTGACATAAAAAGTACTGCCAACTCCGGCGCAAAGGGACACCCCATAGCCACCCCCTTTGTTTGGAGGTAGAAATCATTACCGAAACTGAAATAGTTCTTTTTTAAGGCAAAGGATGCCAATTCAACAAGGAATTTTGTGGGTACCTGGACAGGTCTAGGTCGCTGGTCCAGGAAGTATTCCAAAACTGCCACAGCCTCATCCTGAGGTATTTGTGTATAGAGCTGGGTCACATCCAATGTTACAAGTAGATCCTTTTCTTTCTCGAATTTGATGCCATCCAACTTAGTGATGAAATCTGTTGTGTCTTTTAAATAAGAGACAACTAAGTCCATAAATTGTTTTAAAAAACAATCGACGTATTTGGCCACCGGTTCCAAAAGGGAATCACAACCCGCCACAATTGGTCTACCTGGTGGCTTTGTTTGATGTTTGTGGACCTTTGGGAGGACATAAAAAAGGGGTACTTTGGGGTGTTTGTTTCGTAAATATTCCAGCTCTTTTGGCCCTAAGAAGCCCGCCTCAAAGCCTTCTTGTAAAATGGGAAACAGGAGGTTTTGAAATTCTAGCGTGGGGTCTTTACTAATCTTCCGGTAGCACCTTTGGTCGTTTAGCTGCCTCAATACTTCAGTATTGTAATCATTGGTGTCCCAGATGACAATCGATCCGCCTTTATCGGCTTGTTTTATGGTGATTGTATTGTCATTCTTTAACATTGAAAGTGCATTTGTTTCGTCCTTTGAGATATTAAATTTCACGAACTTTTTTTGTTTCTCCATGTCCGCAATGGCAGAGAGAACCGTTTTTTCGAAGATGACTACTTCTTTTGGTACTTTGTGCCCAGGAGGACAGAATGTGGATTTTTTTCGTAATCCAGTGACTTCTGAAGGTGTGGGGGAAGGATTATCCGCAAAAAATGTGGTGAGGCGCAATTTACGACAAAATTCAATGAACTCGGTCTTCATCTTAACAAAATCTGTTTTTTTTGAGGGCACGAAAGATAATCCTTTGGATAAAATACTTTCTTCGGCTGTTGTTAGTATCCTATTTGAGAGGTTGAAGATCGGGGAGACTGCTAGTTTTTGTATTGTTTTTGGCGGGTTGTCATCTCCCAAGGCTGATTGTAGCGTTGTCTCCCTCTGGAGCTCGTTTGGCCTCGTCCTAAAAAAGAGGAATTTGATGACTGTCCTTGGGGTTGTTGCATTTGGTTCCATTTGCGATTTTTATTATTAGATCTACTATTATTTATATCGCTATCGTCCCCCGAGGAAGAGGTGTCCGAGAATGTGATGAACTTGTTGCGGGATCTCCCACGATTGTCAGACAAGTATCTCCTAGAATCTCCCTTGGTGTAAAAATCCGGTTGCAGGAATGGATATACGTTTTCGATCCTAAAGTTCTTTTTGTCCTTCTCAAATTGATTTGATTTTTGGGTTATGGTAAAGTCCTTGAATTCCTGAATCTCTTTGTTGACTTTTTCCAATAGTCCTTTCGAATCCGTAATGGTTTGATTGTTGCTGATTTCTTCCTCTAACTTTGCGATTTCCTCGAGCTCAGCTTTAGAAATCCTGACCGCTGTTTCAATAGTAAGGACCATAAGGTCCCTACTACACTTAGTTTCTATAAAGCTGAACCCTTTCTTAAACACCGGGTCCTCTGTAAATATGACGGGAATATTTTTAATTTGCAGTCCTCCAGGGATGGTGCCTTCACGGAGATGGTTTAACAAAAAATAACCATGCAGGTCCGTGCGTATTTGTTTCTTTTTAAGTCTTAAGAGTCTGTCAGATTCGTTTTGAGAGGTGGCTGTAGTACTCAAGGAGAAGGATGAAAAAATGGGTGGGTCGCTTAAGAGGTTCTTGATATGATTCTCACTATATGCAAAGGTGTCCTCCTCTGCCATATCCTTTGTAATGAGACGTGTTAAAATACGTAAAATGTGTGTAAACAAACATAAATTAAAACAACTGTGAAAGAACAGAAAACCTCCACCAGAAAGACCTAAAGAAGTCAATAGAAAAATGGGGAATTTAACCCCTTGTACCTACCGCTAGTAGGAATTACCAAAAAACCTCGCGAGACAGCTCCCGCTATACACAACCTAGGAACACCTTGGGTTGGCTCTTAATCAGCAAGGCTGAGCCAAAATTCTAAATCAACAAAAAACGATTGCCTATACTGATACTGTTTGACAAAGGTTTTGCCACCAGAGCAAAGAACGTTTATCCAAGCTGGGATGTGCTTATTTGATATTTGATTTCTCTGATTCATTTACATTTATACTTGTAAATATTATTGTGTACATAATTATATAGACTGCAGCAGACCTAATACATTACATGATTGTTTATTATTTATTTAATCGTGTATGTATTTGCTTTTGTATGTTTTCCATGTATGAATGGTAAGGTATGAATGTGATATGACTGACTTTGGCATGTTTGTTGAATTTTTTTTAAAAACGTATTCTCTCTTTTTTTGTCCGTATTGTATTTAGTGTATGTAAAAGTGTTGCTTTTGTTCTAAATGTATATGACTAATACAAATATACCCCTGTGTTTTTTGGACTAAGATAATCTAATAAAAAGCTACTTATAAGCACATCCCAGCTTAGATAAACGTTCTTTGCTCTGGTGGCAAAACCTTTGTCAAACAGTATCAGTATAGGCAATCGTAAATCTGATTTGGCAGCATTCCGAACGACATCGGAATTGGACTCTTAGTATGATCACATAGTTATTAAAATGTTGCTTCAAGAACACAGTATGAGGTTATAGAGTAACCCATCTATGTGTACTTCACAATTGTCTGATTCCCCATCTGAAGGATTATCGAGAAACAATTTTTATTCTTATCTAAAGGAAATTTATATGAATTTCAGGTGGTCCAGATATTATAAATGTAGAATTTAATTTGTGGGAGGATGATGCTGCATCGTGCTCGGTAGACGGTGCACTAGCATTTTGATTATTTAGCGCAGCAGCTGAGTCAATATCTTTGTCAATTGAGGCCAAAGATGTTTCTAATTAAAAGCTGTAGAATCTCGTCACTCAAACGATAATCCCTCTTCTTTATTACAGGGTAAAAATCAAATTCAATTGTATTAATGTTTAGACACTTGTCTGTAAAACATACATTTTAAAACAGAATAACATTTTAATTTGAACGACCTCCGCATGTACCCCTTCTTGCTTGTGAACCGGGCTAGTACCCAAGTGCACTGACATTTATTACATAAAATCTCCAATCCCCTAAGACCCTGACACTAAGATAACTAACTTAGCCTCTTGCATCACAAAACCAAGCATATTTTTAAACATTTTACCAGGGATCATGAAGCATCTAAAAATTCCATATGCAACAAAATTGAAAGTGCATCATTACGATGATTTATATCATATCCTATAAAAAGTGGTTTTAAAATAAAACAGCGAATCCTATTGAAATGACGACAGTCAATTAACAGCTGAACATTAAAATTTTGGAAACGCAAACCCCATGTGCGATTATTCTCTGCATCTAAAAGAACTTCAAAATGTTCAGCCCTTATGTATCGAACCTTTAAGCCTTCCTGAAATATTAATGGGACTAAGTGTAACGAGGCATCAGGAAGTGCTGATAAGTACGGAAGAGCCATCCTGTTTTCTCAAGATTCTACCATTTACATTGCAGAAGGTCTATTCCCTACATACTCCATATCATCCAGTTTCCGTTCTACAGGCCATTTTTAGGTCTCGCCTACGCAGCGCGCATGTGCTGCATAGGAGGAGACCTAATGCCATCGGTCCCCTTTTTAAGCCACAACAGTGCACGCGTTCCATTGCCTTCAATGGCAACACGTGCACGTGTGGCTATTCCCTTGCGGCCTTGAGCGCTGACAATATATGTTTGTAATTAAATTGCAAACATATGGTGTCAACGCTCGTTCCCGTAAGGGAAGTAGGCGCAGGCCACCTCCTTTCTACCTCCCCCTACTGCCAGCGCGAGTCGCAGCGCGCTTGTTATTTTAGGTCGGTCCCCCCGGGGCACAAGCAGGCATCCACTTCTGTCTTTCTTCTGCGATCAGCTGCAATGACAGAAGTGGATGCCTGCTTGTGTCCGGGGGGAACTGCAGTGCGTGTATGCCTGTTACCTGTATTCCTGTGGGTAATTTTGTGCTCATGCACTATAGAAAAGGCTGTTGACATTACTGGACAGGAAGTTTCCAAATCGGTTGCAGCTGCGAGCTGGCATATTTTTTCTTAGATCTGGTTTCTTTCTTGTCAGAGCTGCCGAGGGGCAAGAGTGATGAACTGACAAACCCCAGTTGCAGCTCTGTGTGCCAAATCCATTATTGGTAAACTCAGTTGTTCCGCCAGTGTGTTCCAAGCAAGCTGGCCACTGACTCCAAGTATTTTAAATGGAAAACGCCACAAATTTGATGTGACTGGGTCGATTAATGTTGCTCTCTTGTCTGAGCACATCTGACTACACTGTAAAAGGTGTCTTAATGGCAGCTGCAGGACCAGTCGGTCATGTAATATTCTCGTTGGTGAGTTTGTGCATAATATTTACACAGAATAAATAGGGTGCTTACTAGGTAGTCCATTTCTTTTTTGTTGAAATGAAAATCATAATGTATCGTTCTCGGAAAGATCTCCTTTAATAGTTCGCCGTGTTCCCGGGTGAAATGCTTTTCTCCCCCAGCTGAAATGCTTTTCTCCGGGTGATGTGCAGGCAGCATATCCTGCCTTTATTATGTGGTGGAGAACGACAGGGTGGGTGTCGCCCAAGAGATGAGTTCTGCCAAGTTAACAGGAATAGATAGGAGCTAAGAGACAAAGCATACTGTTGCATGAAGCCCAACCGAGCTGAAGCGTCTGCTCTCACAGCCAGGCGTGGACTGGGGCAGAACATGCGCACCAAAAAAATAGATGGCCCAGTTGGCGAATTTTAAGATTTTAAAAAGTGACCACGTTTGAAAATAGGGCTACTCTGAACTTTTTAATACAGGCTTTCTTGGTTTGTTAGCGGGTCAAACTCATCACTTATTTGTGTTTGCTGCATGCATTGCTTGTACCAATATTCACTATGGGGCATATTATCAAGGGTGGCGATAGGGAATTTTTGCCGCTTTAGCGGCCGTTTTCGGCCGCTAAGCGGCGATAAGTCTATCGCCCTATTAGCAAGCTGTTGCTAACAGCAGTTAGCGGCAGCTTTTAGGTGACAGCGGTTTGGGGCCCGCTTTGCATGTTAGCGATATTTATCGCTAATGACATGCAAAGTGGGCGTACCCAAACTGTTAGCGACTGAAAACAGTCGCTAACATCGCTATCGCCTATTAGCAAGGCAGGCGTAGCGATGGAAATATTTGCGCTGAGCGCGAATATCTCCAAATACTAACACCTGCCCCGACCAGTTATTAGCCATGTTATCCAATGGGAAGTGGATAACATGACTAAGAGCATTTTGTCACTAATGCGTGAATATCGTTGTATTCTCAGCGATATTCACGCATTTCGCCGCTATCGCCGAAAAATGTATCGCTTTGGAGATAAACGTTGCTAATAGCACGTTATCTCAGCAATAAATTCCGGCGATGCTCAGCGATAAAAAAATCGTCGCTAAGCCTATTTAGCGATTAATATCGCTACTTGTGGGTAATATGCCCCTATATTCCTTCCCTGTCAAAAAGAGAAAAACATTGGCACGTCTCTGCGCTTTTACCGACAAGAGCTTTTTGGGGCCGCCAACCTTGCTTCGATTAGATAATAGCATCCACGCACTGTACGCATTTTATCAATTGGGTGCTCCTCCTCTCATCACGGGCCCTGCTATTCCACGTCTGCTGTTCTCCGCAAAACTTCAAGCTGCTGCGCCATTTTACTCTGGATAAGAAATGAAAAATGTTAATTGGCCGGGAGCATGCATTGCTTTGCAGCAGGCACGTTAATGCTTTGACATGCTTTATGACGCCACAAAACCAGCCCCACACACTGATGGCACAGCCAGATTGCCCTACAGGCCAGTCCAGTTAGCTATTTAAAATGCCTTAAAGTTCAGCATATCCAATGGAGTGGGCCCTTGGAACGTGTATAATCTTCGCGGTACTAGGCCCATTCTCTCCTCATTTGAGGGCCCACATGTAAGATCTTGTAGCTGTGCTTATATCCTCTTTGCAGGAGAGATTTTTTTTTCTTAGATGAATGTCTTTAGCACGGTTTCATTTTGTTAACGCCTCACATGTCGGAGTTTGTGTTTGGACAGTTCCTCCGTGGCGAATGGTGAGCTTCCCGTACATGTGCAAGGATGTCCCTAGTTTTAATTTTTTTCGAAGTCCAATAACGATGGTTGTTGCTGTCTGCATGAGGGTACTGACGAGCCTTTGTATCATAAGGCATAACTTTGGGGGGCGTGGTGGGAGGCGGTAGTGGGAGCATGAATCTTTAACCATTAATACTTCTCTGAGAGCGTGTGATGTCTACAAATGACAGTGAATGTATGTTTGTTCTGTTATATCAAATTAGTCTTTTCAGAATAGGAGAAATCTTCAACGACTGTTGAAGTAGGAGGATTCCGATTTTGAGGTAAAGCTCTTTAGGGTGTGTCTTTCACTTACCTGCTTTTTTTAATTAATTTTTTAAATACCGTATTTCCAACGTTTGACTGGTACTTCGTCCTCTTGTAAAAGCTGCCGGGCGAAAGATTTACATTGTGGGATGAAAACCATATCAACGGTTGGGTACCCAGAAACATACCTTTTGTGTGTTTTACCCAGACCTGGGTGTGCTCACTGTGTCACTGGAACTAATTACCGAGTGCATGAAATGGTCTTTCCAAAGTGTTAGGCAGGTTACTTGCTTCTTGTATATAGGCATCGGTTTGTGAGTATTACATTTCCCCAAGCTCTCCGCTTTGTACTTTCTTTCAATTGTTCGTTGACTTCGTGAGCCACATAGGAGTAAGGCTTAGATAGCTTGTGATACATCTGCAACTTAAAATAGGCTTAAAGTGTGGGTATTGTTCGGCAGAGAAATGTCCCTGGTCATTTTGTGCTTTTACAGGATAATTGTTTGGCTGCCCTCCCTTTTGTATGTGAAGATCTCTTCGTGTCCTTGGTGTAGCCTTTACTGCACCATTCTCCTGCTCAGACTGCTGCGCAGCAGAGGACAGCAGTCACTTATCCCCATTGGTGTCTCTCCAGGTGGCTTTGAGCACAATAGCAACTCCTTGCCAAGGCCATGGCTTCAGCAATTTCTCAGAACTGCCAGGAGGGATAGCAGTACAGAACAGGTGGTAGCCCTTAAGTTAGTAGCAGTGATGAAAAAAGAAACCTTAGTTCAGTAACTGACCTAAGGTTTCATTTTTAAAATTTCGTATTTATGTTTAACTGAACTTCAGTTAAAACAAGCATTGGCATAGCCAATTGGTCTCGCCTTTGAGACCTTATAAGTGTTTAGCCATGCAACAGTTGATGTTGTTGCACCAAGGATATTGTGCTGCATAACTAAATACTTATAAGGTCCCAAAAGCGAGACCTATTGGCTATGCCAATGCTTGTTAATTCAGCTTTAGAAAGAAGGGAGGCCTCCGTTATCTTTAATTCAATTTTTAAGGCTTCCTTACAGGGTTTTTTAGATGGTCTACCAAGTGGTAAAACAATTCTCAAGGCTTTTCACAGTTTTCTGTTGTGTTTCTCTTTCTGTTTTCCTATTTCAATTTTGTGTTCCTGATACCTTTTTGGGCTCATTCTTTCAAGTTATCGTTCCAGATATTAGCCTGAAAATGCAGAGGATTTCTGTGTCAAAGGAGATGTGCTAACATTGCCATACGCCAAGGCTTAGATTAGGGTCTCAACTCTTGAATTTCATTATAACTGCACAAGCACTATTCATATTATATTGGTATCATCCACTACTCACCTTTCTAGTTTATTTGTAAAAAGATACTTGATAGAGGAGGGTCAGACAGTGATAATGTGAATTGGGGCATTTTTTTCATAATAAAAGATATCCAGTGTGTGAACTGTGCATAATAATAATTGAAATGATGAACACATGGTGTGTTCCTCTTCATATTCACACTGACATAATACTCAAGATAATAACATAATCAGACCTGCAACAGATATAATGGGACCCGTTTTACATGATTACCTACTGATTAGTAATGCTTGGAAATTACTAGGGGGATGTGAAGAATTGAAGTGACACACCTTATATTGCAATGATAGAGGCTCTCTTTGCATAGATGTGCCTGTGGGCATGTTGCAATCCCTCCTTCTTTGCACATGGGCTGTGTGTCCCTTTCCGTCTAGGTTACATAAATTTCTTGAGTTCAGGGGAAATGTATGGCAAGATGTCCAAATTATATATTTGTACCGAAGCTTGCACTAACATTTAGCACCGGGGTTTATGTTGTAATATGTTATATTTATTTCTAGAGCGCACAATCGCAGTCACTTTTTAGAGCTAAATAGAGTCAAACCAACTAAACTCTATTGTACAGGATTATAAGTAGAAATAGAAGTGTTTTAAGATCCCTCTTAAACTTAAATGTAGTGGTTTTAGTGCGCATATACAAAGTGTCAGGGACTGTCCAGCACTATGTCTAGGACACATTCAGGGACTTGGGCAAGGACTGGGTAGACTGGGTAGAAAATGTAAGCAGAAAGAGGAGTACAGCGCTGCCCAGGATTATACAGGAAGTCAAAGGAGAAAAGGGATCCAAATGGGAAGCCTGTACAAGGGAACAAGATAGTTAAGTCTCAGAAAGGATAGGCAATCAAGAGGCGATTTAGGATTCAGAATAACTACTCCACATGGTAAAACTGAAGCTCAGTAAGATCCTCACCCACATTTACTGTTACGGATACTGATTGCAAAAACCCACATATAGGATAAACATGGAAAGGCAGGGTCTGTGGAGCTGATACCTATGGTGATTTATATAAGAAACTCAAGGACAGTACTCACAGGGGACAAGAAACACCACCTAGGTTGTAAACTGATCCCACCGCTCCTTGCAATTAAACTGGAACACCCAAGGCGGTAACAGCAAGGGTGTAGAACAAAATGCACAGCCACAATAGACAATAAGCTTGCAAGGAGGAGTGCTTAACAGGAAAGAAGGGAAACAAGGATACACACACTGGGCAGAAAGCAAGTAGCAAACATACAAGGAAACTAGAAGCACAAAGGTAGAACAAGAGGACAGCAAACTGGGTAATGAGAAGAAAAGCAGGAACTGGGACAAAGGAAATGCAGGAGAGCGAATTTAATGGTGCATTAAATAGTGCTAGTTCGGGAATCAATAAAACAAGGAATACCTAAGGATCGGGATATATGGTATCCGAATCTGGTGAGACAGGGGGCTTTGTTGCCAAGCAAGTGAGTCTCCTGTAGGAGAAGGATGTCTACGTCATTTTTTTTTTAACCACATTTTATTGGCATTTATTTTTTGACAGTGCTTACAATAATACACATTTTGGTGCAGTTTCCATTACGCCTCAATTCCTAACCTTTCCCCAACATAACTTTCCCCCCCCTTGAGTTGCGTGCTAATAAGTATAATGTGAAGTAGGTGTGCAGCGAGGCTATTGGTCTCTGGTACTCCAATGATCGGCTATTAGCCAACTGTTACTCTCGTGTGTGAGGATCTGGTTGCTCCCTTTGCTCGTTGTCTAGGTCCGGCGTTACCCCTCTTGGGTGGTTTCCTTCGCTGCCTGCGTCTGTGTCTGCTGCTACTAACTCCCCCACAAGGTCTTCCCACGCCCTCGCTCTCTCTAATTTACCTATTCCCTTACTGGCCTCACGGAGTAGCAGTCTCCCCTCCGCCCCCGCCCACTTCTCCAGCTCTTTCCTCCAGGTAATCAATCTTGGCCCGCCCGGTGTCTTCCAGTTCCTGGCTATCTCCCACTTAGCTAATACATATGCAAGATCTTGAAATTTGCTGGTCACCCTATTTTTAGCTGTATGGGGGAACCACCCTAGGAGGAAGTGCCCTGGGGTCTGTGGAATATCTTTGTCAATTAGTTCGCTTATGGTAAGTCTAAGTTCCACCCAAAATGTTTGCAATACTGGGCAGCTCCAGAACATGTGGAGTATGTGCGCTTCCCTTTCACCGCTTCTGGGGCAGGTTGCTGTGTCCACGCCAAAGTACCGCCGAATGCGGACCGGCGTTAAGTACGCTCTGTGTAACACATAGTAGTTAATTAATTTAAAGCGCGCATTCCGAGACACCTTTGGGGTGCGTTCTAGTATTCTGTCCCAGTCTTTTTCGGATAGTTGTTTGCCGAGGTCCTCCTCCCATTGCAATTTCAAGCGCTTTAGCGGCTGTAGTATATCCCTCTGGATTGCTCTATACAGGCATGATACCGTTTTGATCCTTCCTGCCGATAGCGCCACATACCTACATCCCACTAGTGCTCTCGGCTCAGCGTCTCCAGTCTTCCAGTGCGTCCTAATCCTGCGCGTTAGAGCTCTATGCTTTAGGAAATGACCCCCAGGCAAGTCGAATGTTGTTCGTAAATCTGCAAAGGGGAGGAGCGCAGAGTCGCGGTATAAGTCGCCCATCTCCCGCATTCCTGCCTCTACCCAGTCTTCCAGTCCCGTCCAATGTTCCCACTGTGGGAGATAGCGCAGCAGAGTCGCGGTATGTCAGAGGTGTAGGGAGTCGCTGCGCCCACCTTCCCAAGGTACTTGGTCCAGCAGCGTGCTACCACCTTAGCCACCTCCGTGTTCTGAACTGGGGTGTGACGCACTCTTAGAAAGATTCTCGCTAGTGTGGCCTTGTCTGGCGCCGCAGGGTCCCGCTCCCTGTCCGGGTCCCAATCCGCCGCTAGCCACTGTATGAGCCAGTATAGTTGTGCTGCCAGGTAGTAGGCCTCAATGTCCGGTACCGCCAGTCCGCCTTCTGCCGTGGGGCGCCTCAACATTGTCAGTGCCACCCTCCGTCTGCCCGTGCCCCAAATAAACGATATAATCTTGGAGTCCAGCTCCTCGAACATTGTCTGCGGGATCCACACTGGCAGCGTTCCGAAATAGCATAGTAAGCGTGGTAGTGTTACCATTTTCAGAACTGCCACCCTTCCAGCCACAGAGAGCGGGAGCGTTCCCCAGAAATCCATTGCCGTTTTTGCCGCCCTTATAGCCCTTCCTATGTTGCCATCCAACAGATCTGCCGTATCATGATATATTTTAACTCCCAGATATTGCAAACAGCGGGGTTCCCAGCGTAACTGTTCCAGCGTAAGCTGTGAGGGGGTATTAATCGCCAATGGATACAGGCTGGATTTTTGCCAATTGACCCTCAGGCCATATTGCTATATATATTCGGTATATTTGAAAAGAGCTAACTACTGAACAATCCTGCTTACAAAAAAGTACAGCTATTATGGCAGCCAAGGTACTTCATACGGGGAACAAATTTAAAGTAATGGAGGAAGGGAAGAATCAGAAGAAAATTAAGTCAACTGAAAACGGGTCCAACATAGACCATGTGCCAGTGTACATAAAAAGTATACCAGCAGAAGAGTCAGCGAAACCAAGGATTATATCTATCCCACTTGAACTTAAAAACAGGTTTCCAGAAAATGATGAGGAAAAAAATGATATCTACCCGACCGTATATAGACCGCAGGTAGGGGACGATCACATACCTCTTAGGGCAAATATAAAAACAAGCCAACAACAAACTCGACAAATTGTCGAAAAAGTAGAAAATCAAAAGAGATTCTCTCAAATTGCTGATGGCAGAAGAACTATATTAGAACAAGCAGAAATGAAAAGACAATTCTCAGACTGGGATCAACTGGCCATTGAAAAATGTGAGGGAGTAAAGCAAGTTACAATGAGGCTATACAAAATATGGAAACAGATAGGTATGAAGAACATCTATTGAATGAAAAGGTGCAGCTAATTTTCAAACCAGAATTCGGCTCGAGAGGCAATCTAGACATACTAAATAGAGGGAACATTCTTCGCCTATTAAAATCAATCCCGTCTCTAGCTGAAGTGTCGAGTAAAGACATCGACTCCATTGGATTTATAACTAATAATGATGGTTCACGGGCATCAACATTGATTACTTTAAATTCTGTGTTAATAGCAGATCAAGCTATAAACGAACGGCAAATATTTAACAGCTGGGGTATAGTGATTAGTAAGCCAGCACCGAAGGTGTACCCAACACCACTTATTAGTGATGAAGGTTGCACTGTATTAAAAAATGCCCTTGGTGGATCTACCTATAATGTAGAGGTAACACCAGCACAAAGAAAAATAGAAAAACCAGCTGGAAAAAATGAAAAGTGGATTGCTCTGGCATTACACGGCCATAAGGACCCATGACGGAATACAGTCACTGTTCCGACAAAGAACAAAAAAGATTCCGAAAAATTTATGATGTGTTCATGGAACATAAACGGAGTAGGTAGTAAGATTAACAATGCCCACATAAACTCTATCCCTAACACATGTCAAATCATACTACTACAGGAAACATGGAAAACCAATCCAATTATACTAGAGGGGTACAAAGATTATTCCGAACCTGCGAATAAAATTCATAAATATGGCCGTCCGAGCGGGGGGCTAGCAACATTTATATCTATTGACCTATTAGTTGAGCACGAGCAATTGGACACAATTAGCCCCACAATCCTAATAGTCAAGTTGGAATATAAAACAAATAATCATAAGAAACCAAAGACCTTAATTTTGATTAATGTATATATACATCCAACACAAAGTAGTCGAGAAACAATGTGCACCACCCTTAATAGTTTTGTGTTGGAACAAATGTTGGTTGACCCATTAGCAGACTTCATTTTGACTGGGGATTTTAATTAAAATCTATTAGTACCTTTTATTAGAGACGACATAACGCAGTCTCAAAATCACCAATGGGCTATCCCTCATCAGGACCTAGGAAAGGAGACAAATCACCCACGAAATAAAATTGGAACACAATTCGCTAAAGACAGAGAAGCGATGGGTTTACGAATCCTAAATGGGAGATTTATGCCAGACGCACTGCCAGCATACACGTTCCATTCTCATAATGCGAAGACAAGGATTGACTATACGATTGCATCACTTAAAATTTTTTGTAAAATCAACTCATATCAACTGAGGAAGGTTCCAGACAGCGACCATAGTCAGCAGATAATCATTACAAGCTTTAGGAGTAATAAACATCAAACATACCTATCCATGCATGGTCAGATAGGAACGATTAATTATAAGAAACTTATTTGCACTGTACATAACAAAGATGAGATGAATGAACAGGTGCAGAAACTCATAGAAGATTGCTTTAACGATACAAGATTGGTGTCACCAATTGAACAATGGGTAAACTTTACACGTAAGTTGGTTAAATCCCAAGTCCCTTTGCCAGTAACTAAGAAGTCTCTACCTAAGCAAGGAGAGAAAATTAAGCCATATATACATTTTCCATATACAATAACAAAATTGAAAAGATCTTGTAATAAGTTAAGAAGACAAATTACAAACCTTCCAGATAACGACGAAATAATAAGTAAATTAAAAGATTTAAATCAAAACTTGAGGAAACTGATATGGCATGAAAGAAACCAAGCTAAGCAAGTTTTTTGGTCAAAACTATTCTTTGCAAGCAACCACACAAACTCAAGGAAATTCTGGAAAACCATAAATGACCTAGTGCGGCCAAACAAATTGGTGGTGTCATCGACATTATCGGAGCAAGAATGGGTTACATTCCTTGAAAAACATCTAAATTTTGATCTAAAAGAAAAAATAAAAATAAAGGAGGAAACCCAGCCAATAAGAAACAGACCAGAGTATGACAATGATGGTCAAATTGATATATCAAAAACTCAACTAATGAAATTAATCAAGAAACAAAAAGACGGGGCGCCAGGACCAAATGGAATTCCGTTTGCCCTCTATAAAGAAACCCCGGATTTATGGTCGCAATACCTTGTAAAAGTTTTCAAAGACATAGTACGGACAGGTGCAATTCCAGAATTATGGAGAGGGTCTTTAATTTCGCCCAGCTATAAAAAAGGAAACTGGGCACTCCCTGAAAATTATAGGCTCA
Organism: Lissotriton helveticus; assembly: GCF_964261635.1. NCBI lineage: Eukaryota > Metazoa > Chordata > Amphibia > Caudata > Salamandridae > Lissotriton > Lissotriton helveticus. The sequence goes on along the minus strand of NC_136057.1, from coordinate 1,890,203,348 downwards.
TCACCTTACAAGATACAGATGCTAAATTGTTTGCAGGGATCTTGCTGACCAACCTTACAGAATGGGCATTTGAAAATAAGGTATTACCTCCGAATCAGACTGGCTTTATTAAAGGACTCGTAACAACAACAAACATCTTAGCATTATCACTATTAATCGACAAATCAATTAGAGCAAAACAGCCGTTGTATTTATGTTTTGTAGATTTAAGTTCTTGCTTGCGTCCAAAGAAACCTCCTATGGAAGAAACTGCAGGAAAAAATATATTCCAGATCAATTTCTAAAACTGATCCAACATCTATACAGAAAAACATGGGTCAGAGTGAGAATGGGGGATGGCCATACACTAACAAAGGAAATACCAACAACTGTAGGCCTCAAGCAGGGATGTGTATTGGCCCCCCTACTTTTTAATTTATTTCTAGCAGATTTAACGGTGTTCCTAGATGAAACAAACGCACACCCGCCGAAACTAGCCTCCAAACAAATTTCTAATCTGCTATATGCAGACGATGCCATCCTTTTAAGCCAAACTAAAGTGGGATTACAACGTTTAATAAACCGAATAGCCACATACTCAAAAGAAAATGGAATGGTGATAAATGAAACAAAGACTAAAATCATGGTTGTCACCAAAAATGTAAGCCTAAAACTTAAACATAAGTGGTATATGGAGAACACCCAACTCGAACAAGTGGAAGTATATAGATACTTGGGTGTATTATTTGATGAAAAGGGAAACTAATGCCAACAAAAATTGGACATACAAAGGAAGGCAAACGCATTGATGGCAGCATTCAGGATTCTGCAGAAATCACTCAGAAATCTCACTTATCGTCCCCTTTTAAAGGTCATAGTGGCAAAACTCCTTCCCACTCTTACATACGGTAGCGAGGCATTAATCGGGAAAGATTGTGCAATAATAAATAATGCACTCTCAACTTTTTACAAATCCCTTTTTTATCTTCCAAATAATGCATCGCCTGCACAAATCAGATTGGAGTTCGGTCTTAATAACCAGCACTATGCAAGAAAGGGCCAATTTATTAAAACATGGAATGGGATAAAAAATGACCATGATAACCAGCTGTCTCAGTTATTATGGCAAGTAATAAATAACAATACAAAATCACCAGCCTGGTATTATTTTAATATGGCGTTAGAAGAGTTTGCTGTTATGCCAATTTGGAATAACGCAATAAACCTGGCGTCATTCAAAAAGGTAATTAACCGAACAACAAATCAACTGTCGCTCGTACAAGATACAGATATATTGGCAAAAAGAAAACATGCATGGCCAATAATAAATGGGTTCACAAAAAAGCAGGTACAAGTGTATTTGGAAATACCTTGGTCAGAAACAAATAAGCACATTTTTATCAAAGCGAGATTTGGTGTACTCCCGGGACTTAGTCATCTTCCCCTTGGATGAAAACGGAGGGGTCTACACTATGCAGACTGTGTAAAAACGGTGAGGAGAATATCGTCCATTTGCTATGTATTTGTCCAGGACTTCAGATCGAAAGAAAAACTATACTTAAATCATCTTTTAATATGCGAGGAATAGGGACATGTAGGCAAGCTCTGATAAGGTGTTTGCATTCGAACGACATAAATATGAATTCTGCCTTTGTAAAGTTCTTATTGAGAATAAAAATAAAACTGGGAGATTAAGATTGTGAAAACGTTATGAAATTGTTTTAAAATCCTGTGAAATCCATTATAACTGGTTTAGTAGTTAGTGATGTATTTTATATCAATTTGTTTTAGTGGTTTTTAAATTATAGTATATGTATTAGATATATTGTAAGATTTTAAGTAATCAAACAATAAAGAATTAATATTATTATACAGTGGGTTTGACTGTACTCTTGAATATCGAGTACAAGGAAATAGATGCAAACTGCACAGAATACGTTGGTAACCTTGCATTCTTTCTCCTCAAAATGTTGTCAATCTAAACTTGCTAAAGAAGAGTTCCTTTGGTTAGTAATAATAAGCATTAATTAATTATATAAGTACTATATAAATTGTTATTTGTGTAAAACCCATGGACAGATAAAAGAGACATTCTTACAGTGCATGCAAATTTCTGGCATAAAAATCTTAACAAGGTCAAAAACCTAGCTCTGTCCCTTGCCCGCCCTCAGCAACACCCTTATGTTCATCACAAACTCCACCCCAGACCACCACTCCTTTTGATGAGTACTTGCACTTATTGTTTTGCATTTAAAGGAACTGCAAAGGACCATGCCCTATACCCATAACTATATGGTACTGACTGACTGACTAATTGCACTTGCAGCACACCCACCAACTTAGAAAACAAGCATTTACAATGCAATAGGTCTCACATTTATGAGAGTTAGAGCTATTGGAGTTGTAAATGACAATGTCTTTTACCCACCCACGTGTTTTGGTTTGGAGTGGATGTATGTGGTGTGAATTGGAAGTAAGTGGCATGTATTGAAGTGTTAGTTGTGGAATTATGTGCGGTGGAATTCTGTGTTGGGAGCTATGTTTGTGTAGTGGAATTATATAGCATAGTGAATAGATAAGGGTGAGAGCTGTATAGACTAGATAGAAAGGAAGATAGAGAAGGATGTAACCGTTTTAAACATTACACTTAAAATACAAAAGCATATTTCCTCTCAAAAAATGTGTTAATATAATAATAAGAATATATTATTCCTTATGCCAGGCACTGTAAATTGTAAAACCGGAACAATTTATGAAGCAATATAAACTACACAAAATGTGCTGTTCTATGCCATATAATTCACCTTTTATCAACACCTAAGGTATGAAATACTTCCGCATTTTTTTTCTCCTAAACATAAAGAACTATTTTTAAATGTGTGCTGCCTTTCATCGTGCACAAAACCACACAAATACCCTGATGTTAAATAAACTAAAAACGTTTTTGACAGCATTAGCATAAGGTAGTAATGAACAACTGCTACCACAATGTAGTGGTGATGAGATAATTGTGAAAGCAGTATATCAATATACTCACATTTGCACATAAATAATATATGTTAACACCAAAAAACAAAGAAGCATTTTCTAAAATAAAATTAACTAATTAGGAGGAAACCCTATTCTAACTTATAATAATGCCACAAATACTGCAATATGGCTTGATATGTAAAACAAATATCAAGCCATCTTGGGAACTAGGTTCCGGTGTCTGTGGGAAGCCCCAAGCAGGAGGGGAAGGGGTGAGGCATTTGGTCACACAATGGCCCCACTTGCGGTCACTCTGTCACTGGCCAGCTTTGCCCCTTTCACTGTCACCGGACCGTTTAGCCTCACTCGCGGTCACAGGCCAGCTTGGCCCTACTCACTGTCACTGCCTAACATTTGCGAACTTCCTGTCACTGTTTAGCTCCAAAGCTGCTCTTTCTTGGTCCCAACTGCAACAATCAGAGGCAGATTTACTAAGTTTTGGTGCAACATGGTACAACAACCAGAGGTGCTGTCACAGGTTGTGTTAAAAGGCAAGAAAAAAACGTGCCAAATCTACTAAGACATGGGGCCATATGTATCAAGCAAATTAGCATTCGCAATTTCGGCCTTTTCGAATGCTAATTTGATAAATGGTATGTATCAAACATTTTTGCATCAAAATAAGGAATCGCAAAATTTGCCATTCCTTATTTTGCGATTGCACTTAAGGAATCGCAAATTTTGCGATTCCTTAAATGCAATGTATCAAAGAAAAATCAATGCAAAAATGCCCATAAGGAATCGCAAATTACCACCGACTTCTAGTTGTTGGTAAATTGCGAATTCTTTTGAAAAAGCAATTTATTTAAAATTCAACGGTGGCATATGACGCTCATACATGCCCTTAGGGCATGCATGTGCGCCATATGCCCACACATGTCATTTTCAGGGGTGCAGCAGGGTGTTCTTGTGACACCCCTGCACCTTGAAAATATTCGCAATTTGCGATTAGCAAATTGCTAATCGCAAATATCCCCTTCATTCCTATGGGCCTCCTGGCCCATAGAAATGAATGGGAAAATTGCGATTAGCAATTTGCTAATCGCAATTTAGGAATGTGTAGGAATCGCTAAAAATAAGTGATTTCCTACATACGTACCGTTTTGCGATTTCTAAATAGCGATTCCTTAAAATTTGCTAAAGGGCACCCAAAACACTACCCTCATAGCGGTGAAAGGCTACTGCCTTTGCCAAGAGCACCATCTACGGGGTCCCTCAAAGTTCATCCCTCAGTCCCACCCTCTTCAACAGCTACATGACACCTCTAGCAGTCATCATCAGAACCCACAACCTCAGCATCATATCCTATGTTGAAGACACACAGCTCATCCTCTTGCTCTCAGCATATTACACCAATACAAAGACCAACTTCCACAACTGCATAAAGAATGTTGCCGACTGAATGAAGGCCAACTGTCTGAAGCTCAATACTGACAAGAACAAAGTACTGATCTTTGCTCACAATGCCTTTCCTTGGAATGACATCTGGTGGCCTGCTGAACTGGGACTCACTCCCACACAACACACACAGCCTCAGCATCACCTGGACAGCAAGCTCAACATGAAGGGACAGATCAATGCAGTCTCGTCCACTTGCACCCACACTCTCCACATGCTCCGAAGAATCTTAAAATGAAACCCCAGTGGCACAAGGAAAACCATCACTCAAGCCCTTGTCACCAAGCAGCTGGACTGCAGCAAAGCACTGTACACAGGAACCACCACCGAATTCATGAGCCGAGTACAGACAATACAGAACTCAGCAGCATTACTCGTCCTCAACCTGCCCAAACGGACACATATACTCCACACCTTAGAAACCTCCACTGGCTCCCCATCCGGAAAAGATAACAATTCAAGATTTTGACACACACCTACAAAGCCCTCCATGACCTAGGGCCAGTATACTTCAACCATCTAGAAACATTCGCTCTGCTGCCCTTGCCCAGTCATCACACATCCAAGAAAGCCACGGTGGAGGCCTTTCTTTCACCTACCTTACCGCCAAGTCCTGGAACGGTCTTTCTCTCCACTTTCGGACATCACACTCAGGAAGTGACTCAAGACCTGTCTTTTGGACTGAGCCCTGCAAACCAGTGCCTGGATACCCTCACAGGTGATAAGTAGCAATATGCAAATACTTATTTATTGATTGTAACATTCCGTTGCTGTGTGTTTAACTCACACTTGACCTACACCAACTTAGTTTATAGTGCTGTGCAGTGCGTGTGTATTGTATGCAAGTTCTGGGTGTATGTGTGCTTGTAAATGGTATGATACATTGAAGATTCTGGGTTCCTTTTTGGAAGACCCTGAGATGACTAGAGGAGCATGAGGAGGTGGAGGAATCCCCACAGACAAATTTGTGGGTAGCTGCATTCCTGTGAGCAGGGTTGGACATCAACTGGAGGAAGAAGAGCCAGGCTATTCAGTACACTTCAAAGGGCGCTCTTTGATTCAGAGAGAGGTCAATGGAGGATGCCTGGGCACATCTCAGGACAGAGTTGGGGTTGATAAGAGACTCATACGGTAGGACTGGGGCCCTTGAGTAACCTTTTGATACACCTATCACTAACATTGATTGATTGTTTAGCTATTCTGATCCTGTGTTGGGTAGAGCTTTGTACATGTGCATGAGAAGTTTGATGTGACAGCGCCTGTGAATGGGGAGCCAGTGAAGTTTCCTGAGGTTCTGTGTAATGTTGATGCAGTATAGGCAGTGAGTATGTGTCTTGTGGTGGTGTTCTGGATAGTCTGAAGTCTGTGTAGCGCTTATTTGCAGATACTGGTGTAGAGAGTGTTCAGCCTGCTGGTGATAAGTGCTTGTGTGATGGTTCATCTCTTGTTCTGAGGCAACCATTTGAAGATCTTTCGCAGAATGCATAGGATGTGGAAGCAGGAGATGCACACTGCATTGACTTGAGCCGTCATGTTGAGCTTGCCGTCTACGTTGATCCATAGATTTCTTGCATGGTTTGTGGGTGTTGATCCCAGCTCTGATGGCCACCAGGTGGAATCCCATGGGGTCGGCTGTGGCCTTCTTCAGGAGGGCATTGATTTCTGCAACTTTCCATTTGTTCGAGAAAGTGGCGGACATGACGAAGGTGACGATGATGAAGTAGGTCAGGGTGGTCCTGATTGGTAATGTTCCCGTGTTGTAGCTGTGGTGGGGGCAGGAGCCCATTGCAGCCTCCGAGTGGATGAGCCGCATGATTATTGCTGTGTCGCTTCTGGTGAGGGTTGTCCATTCGGTTCGATGGCCATCTTGGTTGATGTTGGGTAGGTTAGCAATGAGTTATCTGGGTGTGGGTTGATGTGTGATATTGCTATAGAAGCTTCAGTTTTTGCTGTGGAAGAAGTTGGATAGATTTCCGCAGAGTTGATGGGAGGCAGCAATGTTGCTTACAGTGGCTGAGGCTGAGGTGAAATCCTTGACGATCAAACAGATCTCCTTGCAGCTGTTGGAGCTTCCTTCATGGCGCTCTATTTGTACTTTTTTCTTGGTGTCTCTAATTTATTGGTGATGGCGTCTGAGTGCAACCTTGTAGGTGCTGTTGTTGGTTCTCCATTTCCTTTCCAGCTGTTTACACTGTTGTTGGGTGTCTCAGCATTCTGCTGTGTACCAACTGGCATGCTTGTTTGATCTATTATGCTTGTTGAGTTTGATGTGTGCAAGGAAGTCCACACAGATCAGATCCAGTTGTTGAAGTTGTTGAAGTCCTTTTTGAGGTTGTCTGTGGGGCTACGCTGATTAGTGCTGAGGGTGCTGAGCCAGTCTGCTTCTTTGATTTTGCTCCAGCTTTGGCTTACAGTGTTGAATCTGGTAGGGGTGTTGACTTAAGGTGTGTTGATTTGGAGGTGGGTGATAGAGTGGTTGGCCCTTGTGATCTGTGTAGTGGAGTTGTATTTGATGCTGTCCCTTGTGGTGAAGATGGGATCCGGTGTGTGTCTAATGGTGTGTGTTGGCTCTTTGATGAGCTGGGTGAGCCAGATGTTGCTCAGGCTTTTAAGGACTGCTGTGGAGCAGGGGTAGTTTTGTCTCCCAGCTGAAAGTTGAGTTTACCAAGGAGAATGTAAGCTCTGGAATCGATAGTGGAGTGACAAAGTTGGTGATAAGGTTTGTAAAGGTGGCTCATGGTGTGGGTGGTCAATAGGTGAGAGTTCCATACAGGGTGTATTTTTCAGAGATTTGCAGTTTGAAGTGTAGGTATTTCATGAATGGGTGGGATCTTCTCTGTGGATGTTGTGCATTTGATCGATTCCTTGTAGATGATAGAGAGTTCCCCTCCTGACTTGTGAAGGTGAGCCTGTCAAATGATCTTGTAGCTGCCAGGGTTACTGTAGCAATGTGGGGAGCAGATGAAGGATTGATCCAGGTCTCTGTGATTAAGAGGATGCTGGGTGCCTTGTTGCTCAGTAGTTCCCATAAAACAGGCACACAGCGGTGCCTTGTGCATATACAATTTCATGATACCACCTCATTATCTCTGTTTCTTTCATGAGGAACTATCTTGATACCAGTTTTATTGCACATGGCATAGTGCAAAAAATTAGCATCAACTTCCTCCTCAGCAATCACATGCCCACGTGCCGTATCATGAACATGTGCACTCTAGCAGGACATATCTATGCACTTTACAAAGTGCTAACTGTTAATTCAGAATTAGCAATTCTGTGGAAGGAATGCATCAAAGTAAAAAACCTAGCAAGACAGAGGCAGGGAGGGTGGTAAAGCAAAGATGTAAGTGAGTGGTAGGCATTCTCACACTGCCACCATGCTTTTACTGGCCCAAACAGGTAAGACACAACTGGCTGAATGTTCACCAAAAACAGGCACTGATTTAAGGCAACGATATTAAACTGTAAGTAAAGTACACCTAAAAGCAACCACAGTGCAACCCACAGGAATGTGCTGGATACAGGCAACCGGGGGAAATGCTCGGTAGAGACCAACCCAGAGGCCCGCACTGGTCACTGGCAGACAGTGTAGGTGCTCTATGAATTTAACAAACTAATGATCTGGTGGCAAAAAGATAATAGGCATTTGGCACAGAGAGTTATAGATTTGGGAACTGTGGTGTAATTATACAAACTGGTGCCAGGGCATCATTTCAGGAATTTAGCGTAACAAGCATAGCACGAAATTCCTGAAATCACGCAGGTGTAAGTTACATTTCGTCTACACATCTTTGACAAGTCTGGCTGACCAAAGGATGGAATTTTAGTGATAGCGCTGATGCATACTACATTACTTCCACTGGTCTGATTACTGTTTGGAGTAGCGCCTTAAAAATACTTGATCATTTTTGGTTTGATGAATGAGTACAACCAACCGGGGCAACACACAGGTACAGAACAGTGGCGTAGCTGGGGGTGGCATAGCTTTTGGGGTCAGCATAGCTGAGCAAGTCGTTTCTGTTGGTGGAGGCAGCAAACCAGAAATCATGGAGACTATATTAATTTGACTTCATGGGTTTAAGGAACACCACAGACTTTGGGAAAACATCAGCAGTGACAATGGTGGGGAAAACCCGGACAAGATGGCGATACTAGAGCGGATCTTGCAGTGAGAGAGGGGCCTAGCGACTGATGCTGCCTGCTGCTGTGCCGAACGCTGAGTAACAAACACAGTGGAGGGCCTGGTGTACGTGGCGGGTTGGCTAGCCTGGAGACGTAACCCCGCTGAAGACATCGAGGCTGAAGCGCGGTGCTGCAGCCCCGGTTGCGGAGCTGCGCCAGATAGCAAACGGTGAGGGCGCTGCTTCGCGTCGACAGGGGGCGGGTGACCTAAGAAGCAACATCGGCGCTGGGTTTGGTGTGATCTGGAGAACATCCTCACCTGCTTGAGACACCCTGACTGAGGGAACACAGGGCGAACTGAGATGACGGCTCTCAGTCCATAGAAGACATACGTGGGTGAGCAACTCCTCTAGCCTCCTTTTTCGTATCGGCGAGCGGAGCTCGTGCGCTGGCTGCTGCGGCTGGATTGCACTGAAGAGCCCTGCGGATGTGGTAGCGATATCACTTAACCATACCCTTCAGTTGGAGTGCGCATGCGCAGAGGGCCAGTTTACCGTGAGGGTACTTCCCCCTCCGGTTCCCCCGTACGCTCTATTAACTACACCCTCCTGTCAGAGTACGCATGCGCAGACGGCCCGTTTACAGTGAGGATACTCCCCCCCCCGGTTACCCCCATATGCTCTATTAACTCCAATAAAAGAGGGACCTTGCATCTCTGCGCCATTTACTGGCGTCATTGTGCACGTGCGGGATGGCCAACCAGCCTAGAGAAAGCGTGACTCCCTCCTCCCCCGCACCCATCTAGCCAACAGGCTGTAACTGCCCCTGGAGTTCTAGGAGAGAACACTTGTCCCACCACTTGGGTGACCCCATTCAAGAATGGCGCCGCCCTCTAAGGACCTTAAATTTACTGCTCACCAATCATGACCTTACCGCCACAGGCCAGCGTAGTTGACTGACTATCTGGCCCCCCCCACCCTCCTACACTGAAAGGTCATGCCCTGTCCTTAAAATTTACTAGCCAAGCCATTATATTTTTTAGTCTGACTATCAGACCCCCCCAAAAAAAACTCACTGAAAGGTCATGCCCTGTCCCTATACATCACTAAGTAGGCAAGAAGATTCTCTGCGACGATTTCCTTCCCTGATTTGGACAAATGGACACCGTCTTCTTAAGAAGCACGACTCCCCCCAGATGCACCCCTAAGCTATAGTCTGTAGGTGTAAAGCCGTAGATAGCCTCACCAGTTTTTTTAAAAATCTGTTTATTGAGATTTTATCCCCCCAAAAACATTGTACAAACATAATAAAAATTACAGACCATTACATTTCTGCATTCATCATCCATGTGTAAACAATGTACATTAAAAAGAGATTCTGCGTCCACACCTCGCAACCTAAAGGGGGGACAAAACTCATACAAGTAATGTTATCAATCAACAGAGTTGTCACGTAGGTAATCGGTAAAAAACTTCCAGTAGTCTTTAGGTCGAGACCGTGCAGGTAATTCTTCTTCATATGTCAATAACATATCTCTACAATATGTGGAAAAGTAAATTTTGCCATGTTCTGTGTCCCTACGTGTCCTCCATCTTATGTTATGTGTGCATGATTAATATGCATATGTATTCCCCATGTTTGATTAAAGACGCAATTACAGTTGTGTCCATCTCTAGTATGCCAGTTTCCAGTTCTCGTGAAAGCTACGAGTATTAGGCCTATGTAAAGTTACGTTGCCACGTTTCTCAGTGTACACGTTATTTCATTGAAAAGTCCCCGTTTCTAGGCCTCAAAAGGGCCCGGACACCAGATTCAGCTCCTGTCTCCTGAACCCTCGCTGAGGAGCGATACAGCCCCCACCTGTATCCTCGACCCTTCACTTACTTCCTGCCTCACAGTGCCCGGCTCGGCCTGGCTCTGCCTATGAGTCTGCCAAGAGTATGTTATGATTCTAGTTATCAGTCCAGCCCTCCTTCTCTGCATTCCTAAGCTACTGAATCGCATCAATAGTTTCCGTCATTGTCTAGCCTTTACGTCTCCATGTAAGAGAAATACTGTATTAATGGTCATTTAATATTCTTCAACGCACTACATGTAGAATAATGCATGCTCCAGTCTAAGAGTCTGTTAGCCTCTCCCCTCCTGACTTTTAGTTTATATCAACATGTTCTCTAAAACATCAGATACTAGATAGGGTTTAGGTACATGTCGCCCTGACTCTCCAGACTTCAGTCTCTACTCCTAGCACAGAGTTCATAGCCCCCAGCTTCTCCTAGTAACACGTCATTGTCAGTTTGCGCGCACCATTAGGTTAGAGGTCCCGGCTCCTTAGGTAGCCCCCTCCATGTTTCCGCCCCATTTATGACATATTCTGTTACGTTTACATCACATGTCTATGTATACGCCTCTTGTTACACCCACTTTCACCCTTATCTTTCGCGACTGCTATTGACCACACCCACTGCTCCGCCTACTGTAATTCACTGTAATGCAATTGTTTTAGTATATATATGCTTGTGTACTGTTATTAAATGTTACGCCAGTCCAATCCTGTCCCGTGCTAGCTAGCCATCCCAGATCTTGTCCGTGCAGGTTGTCCTGTTCCTGTCCTTTATGCTGTATTAAACCTGCAAACTCCTACTACCTCGAATCTTGACTCTTATTTATTGAGCTATCTGTTATTCATATATTCATTCAAAAATAGAGGTATTATTTATTTATTTACCACATAATGGCGCCCGAACAGGGACTTGCCCTTTCCCCACGCGCCGGTGAAGCCACGCCGGCCCCCTGACCCTCTGCAGCCGTGACGGAACCATACCGTGCACGTGCAGATATTTCTGCTTCAAGTATCCCTCAGGCCCACGGAGGAGACGGAGGTGGCGGTCCAGCATCCAGACGAGGCGGTGGAGGAACGCGGCGAGTCCCGACCAGAGCCCAAGCCGAGAGTCCAAGGTCCGAGGTATCCGGAGGCCCACCCGTAACAGAAGTCCGAAGTTCGTCCGTCCGGCGTCAAAGCAGTCCAGTCCAGTCCGAGGCCTTCCGTTCTTGCTGCCCGGTGAGTACCGTTGCTGGGGTAGTATCTAGACAGGGTCAATCTAATTGACTCTGGTCCGTGGGTTTTGGTGGTACACAGACCCAAAACGAAGTGTCCACTTCGGTGGATGCGGGTCCTGACGTGTCTCTTTATGAGACCGGTAAGTTTCGTACTGTTTTAGCAGTACATCTAGTTTCTGTTCTAGTCAGTTCTGTTCTCGAGAAATTCATGTATTCTGTTTTCCGTATTCCAGGTAGTATTCTGTTCGAACTGTTATTTTAAATGTTCTTCATGTATTTTTAATGTCGTGGTATGAGAGTGGAGTAATTATCGTGTTCATTGTGTATTGTATTGTGTCTAGATTACAGTTCAGTCATGCCCTTATTTTCTAAATTACGTCAGTTGAAAACTAGAAAAGGTCTGTTAGAAGCAGCAGTTCCTGTCCCGCCTAGGGACAGTCCAGGTCATTTTATGTATCAGAAGCATGGCATAAGTGCCATATTATATCTAGATTTATGGGTAGAGTACACCAAAGAGTTAGAAGAAAAGTATAGATGGCCCGTATCAGGTACATGGGATGCCGAGTGCATCATGCGAGTAGAAGAAGTATTGTGGAAAAAGAAAGCCCGACAGTCACAGAAAGATGCCATCGAGTTATGGCGCAAAGAATCTCATAAAAGAACCGAAAAAGAAATCAGAAAGTCAGAACTAAGTAGAGAATCCTTAGAACGAGCCCAAGAAAGGGAATTAATCGAGATAGGTGAACGAGTAAAAACCGAACAGTCAGACAGACAGAGGCATGCCCTCATTAAGGGTATGTATCCTCTTCTTGCCGAGGGCTTGCCAAAAGCGACCCCGGAAGCATCCAGTAATTTTCCGCCACCATTAGTTCCGATCAAGCTGCGTCACAAACTGACCGCAGCTGATATTTTTATTTCATCCTATTTGGACGACATAGTTCCAGAATATGCAAATCCTGTTCCGCCAGCTCCTGTAAATAATGTAAATCCTGCTCCTCCAGTCACCGGAGTACCTGCTACGGTACCCCCGGTCCAGCCCACATTACAATTTCCCACCGCGCCAGCACGAAGAGTATCAGTCGACGATTCTAGTTTAGGGGCCGCAGGAGGAGGTCCTCCTGGTACCCCGCCACCACACCAACGTAGAACGTTGGCCGAGTTACATGAATGTGCGTTACAGCGTACGCCCAAATATAAGTCCGTTGCAGATATCCGACGAGCCCTTACTGAATGCCGTTATGATCCAGTTGCAGGTGATGATAGTACAGTTATATATTCCATCCGTGTAAGACGGGTGACCGGGTATTTGGATACCCTACCGGATATGAAAGGAGATCTAGACAGAATATATCGTTTCATCCGTACAGGGGATGATCCAGAAAGTATTGGCGAAGCCATGTCTCAAAGGAAAGCTGAGATCCAGCTCATGTTATTAAAGTTTCTGATTAATTGTTTAATAAGAGAACAAGATTACCCGACTAAAGATCCGGCCGAAATGAGAATCCTGACAAGGTGGAGTGATAATATAGCCGAGGGTAAACACAGAACTATCAGTAGTATAGAGAGTATGTACAAGAGAATTCGTAAGGAAATAATAAGGTTACACGAGAAACGCAAAGAAGCACTAGTAAGCGAGAAAGAAAATGACTCTTCTACTGAAGAGGTAGAGGACGAGAATCCCGCCAGAATAGCGTATGTAGGAAAATCTAGATTTCCAGACCGCCATTTACGCCTAGAGCACAAGAAAACTGTTCCTCATCCAGCACCAGAACAAGGTTCTCTAGAACAAGTATTTCAAGCTACCGATCACATTCTGAAATCACGAATCGGTTATAGTGAATTAAGTACTATGCATGAACAAGAACTAGCCCGATCAGCAGTCCGATGGACTACTGATTCTACCACTTTTCCAGACGAAATAGTGGCACAAATGTTTCTGAAACTGCCCCCAGCCGAGCAACGACTGGTGGGTATGTATATGATCCAGCACCTCATTACTCTGTATGAGGGTCAACACTCTGATCCAGGTCCGTTACACGATGTCCTGAACGAGTTACTCCAGTATAGATGGAAAGGTCTAGGTACCGATTTAATTAGTGTCATTCTAGAACAGCGCCACAAATATAGAACGTTCCTGAACCCGCATTTTGTTCATGTCTCACCTCCAGAAAGTAAACCCTTTTACATAGACAGACAGAATCCGTTACGAGAAGTACACCCAGTTAAGACAACGGATGGTGAAATGCAACGAGTGTTTGTTTACACCCCGATTACAAAGATGGAACTCTTAGAGATGAAGAAATTAATTCCCTGTCATGACAAAGATCCAGCAGGGTTCCACCGAGAATTAAAAGACATGCTCCGTATGGGAGAATACACGTATCCAGATATTATTAAAATGTTAAAAGTCCTGTTGCCCGCAGGGGTATATGAAAAACTCAAGGAAAAAGAATGGGAGGTGGGAGAGAAAAAGATCGATTGGGCAGTTCTAGAAGCTGAAGATAAGATACGAGTACCAGGTACCGGTCTTGGAGAGAAATGTAAAGAATTACCAGAACTGCTAATACAAGTTTTGCCCAGATTATTAGCCACTAAAAAGGAAGACTGGGATGCAATCTCAGCCTGTAAACAGAAACAAGATGAAGACACTAGTGATTTTTATTCTAGATTTGAGAAATGCTTTAGTATTAACAGTGGCCTCAAGACAAGTAGCGAGTCATACCCTCATCTTTTTGTTACTAAACTAGTCGAGAATTCAAGTCCACAAGTTAAGAATCGAGTTTTGAAAGTCGAAAGTACCTGGCAAGCTAATACCCCGTCCCAGATGTTACAGATGCTTCAATATCACCAGAATAGAATCAGAGAAGAGCAAGATCATGAAAGAAAACGTATGAAAGACACGAAAATGAAAGTACTAGTTGCACAATCTGTTCCTCAAGACAGTCAGAAGAGGGGTACGAATCAAGCCAGTCATCCTGCAGTTCCCGTTAAAGGGACCTGCAATTATTGTAAACAGCCAGGTCATTTTATAAACGAGTGTGCAGTTCTGAAACACAACATAGCTACCGGTAAAACTAAAGAAAGACCACGTCCGCCTAGACAAGAACAAGTTTCACAGACTTCTCAGCCACAGAATGCACAACAGACAGTTCCAGCACCGCAGCCTATTGCTGCAACACAGCATGTTACACAGCAGATGTACCAGTATGCACAGTCCGAGTATCCAGAGTATCAGCCATATTCATGAAACAGCCTAGAGAGGGAGGTAGGCTTGCCTCTCATCGAGATTCCTGTAGATCAAGAGGGTCCCTATGTTCATAGTCAAGTATTAGGGAAAGACAGAAAGTTTCTGATTGATACAGGGGCAAGTAGGACCACCATTAGTCACGCCGAAGTTCCAGGGGCTCCGCTCTCAGGCTCTAGAAATGTTTCCCTTGGATTTTCAGGAAAGCCTATCGTAAACGAGATATCTAAGCCAGTTACTCTAGAAGTAGGTCCATTGTCCCGCACTACTGATCTGTTACTTACGAAGTCATGTCCAGAAAATCTGTTAGGTATTAAAACACTGAAAGAATTAGGTGCAGTTATTTGCTGCTCCCCAGAGGGAATACGATTGTTCTTACGTGACTTTAAGGGTCACTATGTATTACGAGATTTTGATCCGAGATTGTCTAATGTTCCGCAGCATCTATGGGCGCAAGGTCCAACTGATGTAGGTTATATGCAAATCACACCCCATCGTGTGACTCTCAAACCAGGTGTAGTGTTACCACGAATCAGACAGTACAGATTGCCACCTGAGGCTGTAGCAGCCTTATCCAAAATTATTGACGAGCTCATGGCTCAAGGAGTAGTTGTAGAAACTGACTCCAATGTATGTAATTCTCCGATCATTCCAGTCATGAAACGTACTGATCCAAATGCACCCCCAGTATATCGATTAGTGATTGATCTTCGAGAACTCAATAAATGTATTATTCCCCAGTACCCAGTTGTCCCAGATATCTCTTCCCTATTGACAGCCATTGATTCTGAAGCCACATTTTTTACAGTCATAGACCTCAAGAACGCGTTTTTTAGTGTCCCCATTCATCCAGACAGCCAGTTTCTTTTCGGATTTTGTTTAAATGGAAGGAGCTATATGTTCACACGAGCTCCTCAAGGTTTCACAGAAAGTCCTAGTATTTACAGTCAAGCACTTAAGAGACAACTAGACAATATTCACATGCCAACTGACACTGCCCTGCTCCAGTATGTCGATGATCTACTGATCACAGCCCGTTCTGAACGTGCTTGCGAGCGAGCATCCCTTACAGTCTTGTATTTCCTAGCAGAGATGGGGCACAAGGTGTCCCCTTCGAAGCTTCAATTCTGTGTCCAGCAAGTGATCTATTTAGGCCACTTACTGTCCAAGAGGGGTAGGCAGTTGACACCTGACCGTATCCAGTTAATAGCGAGTCTTCCTCAGCCCAAGACCCAGAAGGAGGTACGTGCTTTTATCGGCCTTACTTCTTATTGCAGACAATGGATTCCTCAGTATGCATTCCTAGCCAAGCCACTGATACAGTTAACGACACAGGAGGCAGCCGTATCGACTGTCCTCCCTTGGACATCTGAACATACACTTAGTTTTAATGAGTTAAAGAAAGCTCTATGCCAAGCTCCAGTTCTAGCTACACCGAACTACAGTAAGCCTTTTACACTTTTCGTCACAGAACGTGAAGGTACAGCATTATCTGTTCTCACACAAGATCAAGCAGGACAATACAAGCCCTGTGCTTATTTTTCGAGCACACTAGATCCTGTAGCCCAGGCTCTGCCTGCGTGCCTCAAGTCAGTTGCAGCCACAGCACTAGCTATCAGACAAAGTGATTCCATAGTATTAGGACATTCCTTGACAGTACAAGTTCCACACTCCGTGGAAGTTCTTTTAAACCGAACACAGACTCAGCACTTGACAATTGCACGTTTGACAGGTTATGAATTGACACTGTTCCAGCCACACATAGAAATCAGACGCTGCAACGTTCTAAATCCTGCTACACTGTTACCGTCAGTTAATTCGAATCCTGCCACACACGACTGTGTGGAAGTAGTTAATATTATGACAAAGCCAAGACAAGATCTGACAGATATTCCATTACCAGATCCCGACCTGACACTTTATGTGGATGGTTCATGTATGAGAACAAGTACAGGAGAACTAGTAGCCGCGTATGCAGTGACTACTGACACTGAAGTTATAGAAACACACCGTATTGACACCCTGTCTGCTCAAGCAGCAGAGCTAGTTGCTCTGACACAAGCCTGCATACACGCCAAGAACCTGAAAGTTAATGTTTACACAGATTCACGCTACGCATTTGGAGTCGTACACGACTTTGGAGTGCTCTGGCAGGAGAGAGGTTTCATGACTTCTCATGGAACCAAGATTCAGCATGGTCTCCTTATTCAAGCTCTGTTAGATGCCATACACTTACCGACATCTATTGCTATCATGAAGTGCAAAGCACATACGAAAGTTACTGACACTATTTCTCAAGGTAATGATCTAGCAGATCGCACAGCCAAGCTTACAGCACAGACTCCAGACATTCCAGTTAATCCGACACAGACACATACTCCAGATCCGACTACATGTATGACAGTTAAGGACCCCACTCAAGATGTCATAGATATCCAGTTACATGCTACTCCCGATGAAATCAAGAAATGGTCCGAACAAGGAGGGTTCCAGACAGATCAGGGATGGGTAACGAAGGGTAAAGCCACATGGTTTCTCCCCGACTCTATGGTTCAAGTCATTATCAATACCGCACATAGTCCAGCACATTTAGGAGAAAAAGCTATGTTAGATAGTATCCAGAACATTTGGTTTAACAAGCATTTACGAGCTGCAGCCAAGCAGAAAGTCCGTACTTGTATGATATGTTGCCAGTTTAACCCAGGTAAAAGTGTCCCGGTGGAACAAGGTGGATTCCAGCCCCCTGACCACCCTTTTGAAGTCCTCCAGATGGATTATATTCAGATGGAGCGATGTCGAGGTTTCAAGTATGTCCTTGTAGTTGTATGCGCTTTGTCCAGGTGGACAGAAGCATATCCAGTCCCAGATTACACAGCCGCGACCACTGCCAAGCAGTTGGTTCGTGAATTTTTCCCCCGCTACGGACTCCCAAGAGTCGTATATTCTGACAACGGCCAGCCATTCTCATCTGAGCTTATGAAACATGTTTCCCTTCTGTTAGGGTACCAGTGGAAGTTTCATTGTGTACGCCATCCTGAAGCAGCCGGTCTCGTAGAGAGACATAATCAGACCCTGAAAATCCGCATCGCCAAAGTATGTAAAGAGAAAGGTGTGGACTGGCTAGTAGCTCTGCCAGTTGCTCTGTTTTATATGCGCATGGTCGCACATTCCAGATCAGGTCTGTCCCCGTACGAGGTCGTATTCGGCCGCCCCCCTAACATGTGGGGTACACCTAGACCCCGAAGTATTACCGATGTTTCAAGTAATATGCTGACAGATTACCTAGCTTCCTTGATGTCTGCCCTACACTCTTGTCGTTCACAGGTTGCCGCCGCATTTCCAGACAATACCGAGGTGGATCCGCATGAAATCGTTCCCGGATGCATGGTTCTTGTGAGGAACTTTGATCGTTCAAGTCCACTGGAGCCCCGCTGGAAAGAACCCAAACAGGTCCTCCTGGCCACCCGTACTGCCGTCAAGTTGGAAGGCAGGAAGGGCTGGGTCCACCTGTCACATGTGAAAAGATTTTTTGGACTAAAACCTGTTACCAAGAACATTTCCGAGGATTGTAAAGACTGCCAAAGTACTATTCTTAAGGACTGTCCCGCAAAAGACTATGATACGAATCCCTCCCTGTTAGAGAAAACTCCGCAGCAGGAGTATAAGCTAAAATTAAGGTCTAGTAAAATAAGTCAGCCAGTTTGATTGTCTAAGTCCTCCCCTAGGTGAAACGGTTAGACCGGTTTCTGACATGTATAAAATAGACCCCCATAGTGAGAGAGTTAGTCAAAACTCAATCCGATGTATCGTTTTTCTAAGTTTCATATTGTTTTTCAGCCTTATGTTTACCTGCACATGTTATGCATTTTATTTGTATTTTCCAGTTCCTCATGTAAATAAGTCTGCTAATGTTACAGTAGAGCACACGTTTAGTGATCTGCCTCCTCATGAACTCTCATATCGTCTTGCTATGCGTAATAATTCCTTTATCCGCATGTTACATTATTCACACCAGACCAGCAATGCCACTAATTGTTGGGTGTGTGGTCGACTCCCCCCTTTCCAGACCCCGAAGGGAGTTCTGCCACTCTTTCCTTATTCATTTTCACATAATGGTTCGTGTGGAGCATGGTCCACGTTAACGTCATCCTCAACAGATATGTCTTTTCTTAACAGTACATGTTTTCCAGACAAGCAAGGTCTTCCCCACAGAACAGGGTTAGATCTAGAAAATGAAGTTTATAATTTGGGTAATTATTCTTCGAATTTTATGGTCCTGAATGTTCAATCTGATACTACTCCAGACTTACCTGCTATGTCAGTATTACCAGTCAAAGGCGAATTATGTGTCAGAAATAATGGTTGCATACATGTAGGACATAGTGATTGTACTACTGTTATCAAGTATAGTGACAGTAGGAAATCTATTTTCAAAGCTTCACGTCATTCTTATTTTGTTTGTGGTCAGACCGCATATGTTCGTCTGCCCCTCGATTGGGAGGGAACCTGTTACATTGCCTTCCTACTGCCACCAGTTTTTCTAGCCCCACCTGATTATCATAGGAATTCCCACCTAGTACATACTAGACACAAGAGAGACCTCCCGATTGTCGATTATACTGAAACTGCTCTAGAACAATACATAGATATCAATAAAGGTGTCTTCCCCTACTTAGGTACTGTTGTAAATAGTAAACTGATACGTAGATTAACGAGAACACTTGAAGCAGTAGTGATTGAGACTACTTCTGCTCTAGGTAACTTAACCGAAGAACAATCCTTTATGAGAATTGTCGTGCTCCAGAATCGTCTCGTCCTTGACGTCATACTGGCCGATAGGGGCGGGGCATGTAGAGTCATCGGATCTAGTTGCTGCATTTTCATTCCTAATAACGCACCGTCTGTTTATTCAGCTATTACCAGACTCCATAATATTGCCCATATGTTACACCAAAATCCAGGCACCTGGACATGGTCCGGTTGGTTCTGGAATATAATTTCCGCCTGGGGATGGAAAGTATTGTCATTTCTGGGTATTGCAGTAGCGATCATATTCAGTTGCTGCCTCTGTTTACAATGTGGCCCTGCGATTTGCGGCATTTGTGCTACCTCTTGTATTCCTACCCCCAAGTCCCGTTCTAAATCCCGTTCCAAGAATATTCGAGACGAGCAAATGATACTGTATGAAATGATAGATGGTATCATGAATATTGATGTTTCCTGATGGAAACGTAGTGACAAGGAGGGAATGTGGAAAAGTAAATTTTGCCATGTTCTGTGTCCCTACGTGTCCTCCATCTTATGTTATGTGTGCATGATTAATATGCATATGTATTCCCCATGTTTGATTAAAGACGCAATTACAGTTGTGTCCATCTCTAGTATGCCAGTTTCCAGTTCTCGTGAAAGCTACGAGTATTAGGCCTATGTAAAGTTACGTTGCCACGTTTCTCAGTGTACACGTTATTTCATTGAAAAGTCCCCGTTTCTAGGCCTCAAAAGGGCCCGGACACCAGATTCAGCTCCTGTCTCCTGAACCCTCGCTGAGGAGCGATACAGCCCCCACCTGTATCCTCGACCCTTCACTTACTTCCTGCCTCACAGTGCCCGGCTCGGCCTGGCTCTGCCTATGAGTCTGCCAAGAGTATGTTATGATTCTAGTTATCAGTCCAGCCCTCCTTCTCTGCATTCCTAAGCTACTGAATCGCATCAATAGTTTCCGTCATTGTCTAGCCTTTACGTCTCCATGTAAGAGAAATACTGTATTAATGGTCATTTAATATTCTTCAACGCACTACATGTAGAATAATGCATGCTCCAGTCTAAGAGTCTGTTAGCCTCTCCCCTCCTGACTTTTAGTTTATATCAACATGTTCTCTAAAACATCAGATACTAGATAGGGTTTAGGTACATGTCGCCCTGACTCTCCAGACTTCAGTCTCTACTCCTAGCACAGAGTTCATAGCCCCCAGCTTCTCCTAGTAACACGTCATTGTCAGTTTGCGCGCACCATTAGGTTAGAGGTCCCGGCTCCTTAGGTAGCCCCCTCCATGTTTCCGCCCCATTTATGACATATTCTGTTACGTTTACATCACATGTCTATGTATACGCCTCTTGTTACACCCACTTTCACCCTTATCTTTCGCGACTGCTATTGACCACACCCACTGCTCCGCCTACTGTAATTCACTGTAATGCAATTGTTTTAGTATATATATGCTTGTGTACTGTTATTAAATGTTACGCCAGTCCAATCCTGTCCCGTGCTAGCTAGCCATCCCAGATCTTGTCCGTGCAGGTTGTCCTGTTCCTGTCCTTTATGCTGTATTAAACCTGCAAACTCCTACTACCTCGAATCTTGACTCTTATTTATTGAGCTATCTGTTATTCATATATTCATTCAAAAATAGAGGTATTATTTATTTATTTACCACAGATTGTTTAGCTATTCTGATCCTGTGTTGGGTAGAGCTTTGTACATGTGCATGAGAAGTTTGATGTGACAGCGCCTGTGAATGGGGAGCCAGTGAAGTTTCCTGAGGTTCTGTGTAATGTTGATGCAGTATAGGCAGTGAGTATGTGTCTTGTGGTGGTGTTCTGGATAGTCTGAAGTCTGTGTAGCGCTTATTTGCAGATACTGGTGTAGAGAGTGTTCAGCCTGCTGGTGATAAGTGCTTGTGTGATGGTTCATCTCTTGTTCTGAGGCAACCATTTGAAGATCTTTCGCAGAATGCATAGGATGTGGAAGCAGGAGATGCACACTGCATTGACTTGAGCCGTCATGTTGAGCTTGCCGTCTACGTTGATCCATAGATTTCTTGCATGGTTTGTGGGTGTTGATCCCAGCTCTGATGGCCACCAGGTGGAATCCCATGGGGTCGGCTGTGGCCTTCTTCAGGAGGGCATTGATTTCTGCAACTTTCCATTTGTTCGAGAAAGTGGCGGACATGACGAAGGTGACGATGATGAAGTAGGTCAGGGTGGTCCTGATTGGTAATGTTCCCGTGTTGTAGCTGTGGTGGGGGCAGGAGCCCATTGCAGCCTCCGAGTGGATGAGCCGCATGATTATTGCTGTGTCGCTTCTGGTGAGGGTTGTCCATTCGGTTCGATGGCCATCTTGGTTGATGTTGGGTAGGTTAGCAATGAGTTATCTGGGTGTGGGTTGATGTGTGATATTGCTATAGAAGCTTCAGTTTTTGCTGTGGAAGAAGTTGGATAGATTTCCGCAGAGTTGATGGGAGGCAGCAATGTTGCTTACAGTGGCTGAGGCTGAGGTGAAATCCTTGACGATCAAACAGATCTCCTTGCAGCTGTTGGAGCTTCCTTCATGGCGCTCTATTTGTACTTTTTTCTTGGTGTCTCTAATTTATTGGTGATGGCGTCTGAGTGCAACCTTGTAGGTGCTGTTGTTGGTTCTCCATTTCCTTTCCAGCTGTTTACACTGTTGTTGGGTGTCTCAGCATTCTGCTGTGTACCAACTGGCATGCTTGTTTGATCTATTATGCTTGTTGAGTTTGATGTGTGCAAGGAAGTCCACACAGATCAGATCCAGTTGTTGAAGTTGTTGAAGTCCTTTTTGAGGTTGTCTGTGGGGCTACGCTGATTAGTGCTGAGGGTGCTGAGCCAGTCTGCTTCTTTGATTTTGCTCCAGCTTTGGCTTACAGTGTTGAATCTGGTAGGGGTGTTGACTTATGGTGTGTTGATTTGGAGGTGGGTGATAGAGTGGTTGGCCCTTGTGATCTGTGTAGTGGAGTTGTATTTGATGCTGTCCCTTGTGGTGAAGATGGGATCCGGTGTGTGTCTAATGGTGTGTGTTGGCTCTTTGATGAGCTGGGTGAGCCAGATGTTGCTCAGGCTTTTAAGGACTGCTGTGGAGCAGGGGTAGTTTTGTCTCCCAGCTGAAAGTTGAGTTTACCAAGGAGAATGTAAGCTCTGGAATCGATAGTGGAGTGACAAAGTTGGTGATAAGGTTTGTAAAGGTGGCTCATGGTGTGGGTGGTCAATAGGTGAGAGTTCCATACAGGGTGTATTTTTCAGAGATTTGCAGTTTGAAGTGTAGGTATTTCATGAATGGGTGGGATCTTCTCTGTGGATGTTGTGCATTTGATCGATTCCTTGTAGATGATAGAGAGTTCCCCTCCTGACTTGTGAAGGTGAGCCTGTCAAATGATCTTGTAGCTGCCAGGGTTACTGTAGCAATGTGGGGAGCAGATGAAGGATTGATCCAGGTCTCTGTGATTAAGAGGATGCTGGGTGCCTTGTTGCTCAGTAGTTCCCATAAAACAGGCACACAGCGGTGCCTTGTGCATATACAATTTCATGATACCACCTCATTATCTCTGTTTCTTTCATGAGGAACTATCTTGATACCAGTTTTATTGCACATGGCATAGTGCAAAAAATTAGCATCAACTTCCTCCTCAGCAATCACATGCCCACGTGCCGTATCATGAACATGTGCACTCTAGCAGGACATATCTATGCACTTTACAAAGTGCTAACTGTTAATTCAGAATTAGCAATTCTGTGGAAGGAATGCATCAAAGTAAAAAACCTAGCAAGACAGAGGCAGGGAGGGTGGTAAAGCAAAGATGTAAGTGAGTGGTAGGCATTCTCACACTGCCACCATGCTTTTACTGGCCCAAACAGGTAAGACACAACTGGCTGAATGTTCACCAAAAACAGGCACTGATTTAAGGCAACGATGTTAAACTGTAAGTAAAGTACACCTAAAAGCAACCACAGTGCAACCCACAGGAATGTGCTGGATACAGGCAACCGGGGGAAATGCTCGGTAGAGACCAACCCAGAGGCCCGCACTGGTCACTGGCAGACAGTGTAGGTGCTCTATGAATTTAACAAACTAATGATCTGGTGGCAAAAAGATAATAGGCATTTGGCACAGAGAGTTATAGATTTGGGAACTGTGGTGTAATTATACAAACTGGTGCCAGGGCATCATTTCAGGAATTTAGCGTAACAAGCATAGCACGAAATTCCTGAAATCACGCAGGTGTAAGTTACATTTCGTCTACACATCTTTGACAAGTCTGGCTGACCAAAGGATGGAATTTTAGTGATAGCGCTGATGCATACTACATTACTTCCACTGGTCTGATTACTGTTTGGAGTAGCGCCTTAAAAATACTTGATCATTTTTGGTTTGATGAATGAGTACAACCAACCGGGGCAACACACAGGTACAGAACAGTGGCGTAGCTGGGGGTGGCATAGCTTTTGGGGTCAGCATAGCTGAGCAAGTCGTTTCTGTTGGTGGAGGCAGCAAACCAGAAATCATGGAGACTATATTAATTTGACTTCATGGGTTTAAGGAACACCACAGACTTTGGGAAAACATCAGCAGTGACAATGGTGGGGAAAACCCGGACAAGATGGCGATACTAGAGCGGATCTTGCAGTGAGAGAGGGGCCTAGCGACTGATGCTGCCTGCTGCTGTGCCGAACGCTGAGTAACAAACACAGTGGAGGGCCTGGTGTACGTGGCGGGTTGGCTAGCCTGGAGACGTAACCCCGCTGAAGACATCGAGGCTGAAGCGCGGTGCTGCAGCCCCGGTTGCGGAGCTGCGCCAGATAGCAAACGGTGAGGGCGCTGCTTCGCGTCGACAGGGGGCGGGTGACCTAAGAAGCAACATCGGCGCTGGGTTTGGTGTGATCTGGAGAACATCCTCACCTGCTTGAGACACCCTGACTGAGGGAACACAGGGCGAACTGAGATGACGGCTCTCAGTCCATAGAAGACATACGTGGGTGAGCAACTCCTCTAGCCTCCTTTTTCGTATCGGCGAGCGGAGCTCGTGCGCTGGCTGCTGCGGCTGGATTGCACTGAAGAGCCCTGCGGATGTGGTAGCGATATCACTTAACCATACCCTTCAGTTGGAGTGCGCATGCGCAGAGGGCCAGTTTACCGTGAGGGTACTTCCCCCTCCGGTTCCCCCGTACGCTCTATTAACTACACCCTCCTGTCAGAGTACGCATGCGCAGACGGCCCATTTACAGTGAGGATACTCCCCCCCCCCGGTTACCCCCATATGCTCTATTAACTCCAATAAAAGAGGGACCTTGCATCTCTGCGCCATTTACTGGCGTCATTGTGCACGTGCGGGATGGCCAACCAGCCTAGAGAAAGCGTGACTCCCTCCTCCCCCGCACCCATCTAGCCAACAGGCTGTAACTGCCCCTGGAGTTCTAGGAGAGAACACTTGTCCCACCACTTGGGTGACCCCATTCAAGAATGGCGCCGCCCTCTAAGGACCTTAAATTTACTGCTCACCAATCATGACCTTACCGCCACAGGCCAGCGTAGTTGACTGACTATCTGGCCCCCCCCACCCTCCTACACTGAAAGGTCATGCCCTGTCCTTAAAATTTACTAGCCAAGCCATTATATTTTTTAGTCTGACTATCAGACCCCCCCAAAAAAACTCACTGAAAGGTCATGCCCTGTCCCTATACATCACTAAGTAGGCAAGAAGATTCTCTGCGACGATTTCCTTCCCTGATTTGGACAAATGGACACCGTCTTCTTAAGAAGCACGACTCCCCCCAGATGCACCCCTAAGCTATAGTCTGTAGGTGTAAAGCCGTAGATAGCCTCACCAGTTTTTTTTTAAATCTGTTTATTGAGATTTTATCCCCCCAAAAACATTGTACAAACATAATAAAAATTACAGACCATTACATTTCTGCATTCATCATCCATGTGTAAACAATGTACATTAAAAAGAGATTCTGCGTCCACACCTCGCAACCTAAAGGGGGGACAAAACTCATACAAGTAATGTTATCAATCAACAGAGTTGTCACGTAGGTAATCGGTAAAAAACTTCCAGTAGTCTTTAGGTCGAGACCGTGCAGGTAATTCTTCTTCATATGTCAATAACATATCTCTACAATATGTCAAGTCATGCATCCATTGCTTAATGCTGGGGGCATTCACGCCGCCCCAGCACCTCAAAATCTGGCGCTTAGCTAGTAACATTGCTATCACACAAAATTTCCGCCTCACAGCTCGCTCATTCACAAAGAGCCCCAATAAACAGGTACGAATGTTGCAAACAAGTACCGTCCCCACCTTTGCAGTGATTAATGATGTGACCTCCTCCCAGTAGGCTCTAATCTTCTAACTGTGCCATGCGAGGTGAATAAAGTCAGCCTCTTCAAAACCACACTGTTTGAATCTTGCCTCCGGCCTAAGACCATAACGGAATAGTTTCGCAGGCGTGTAATACGTTTGATGCAAATACTTGAAATGCAATATCCGCAAATTGCCATTCGGCGTTAGCATTTGAACCATGGCACAGGTGGCTTGCCACTCCACCTCTGTGAGCGGGTCATCGAGCACCTCATTCCATCTCTCCATGGCCTTGTTAGTGGTGAAAGGAATTTCACTCTGCGCTACTGTGTATAAGCGAGAGACTAGGTGTGTTCGACGAAGTCAATATAAGTTGGAGGGTATCTAAACAAGGAGGTTCCGCAGGGTAATCAGGATACAACTTCTTTATGGCCCCCTGTAGTCTGTAATAAGTGAAGCGGAATAATAGCGTCTGATTTTTTATGTAGGAAAGGTCTTGCAGTGGTCTAAACCTCCCTTCGTGATAGAGGTCCCCAAAAGTAGCAATCCCGACCCGATGCAGTAGCTCCATGCCCACCTTCTCCCTTGTAACTGAAAGCTCTGGGTGATTATGTAATGGAAGCGCCGGGGCGTATAACGGCAATTTATGGGCTAGTTGTCCTATGCGACGCCATGCTGCATTAGTTGTGTCAATTGTATTAATGTCTTCTGCATGTAGCGGTGGCCGTCGGTGCGTGATAACAGCAGTTAAAGGTATTGGTAATGCGTCTCCCTCTTCTACTGTACTCGGAACTCTATGCCCCAGCATTTGAGATTCCTTACCAAGGAAATCCACTTCAGGAAACAACTAAAAACATGGATCTACAGCCTATCTGACGAGTATGTGCTGCATGCCATCTAATCCTGCTTACATTCGACCTCTCACTCATTTTCCAGTTAGCGCCAGGATGCTCCTTCCGGAGCGACAGTTGCGCTCTACAAATACCAAATACAAATACAAATACAAATACAAATACTGCTGTGTGTGTCAAGTATGGTATCATGTGATACCAGTAAGCTGCATATTGTGCTTGAGCACAGAGGTAGTATAGCAAGAAGTTTGGTACACAAAAGCCTCCCCTGGCATTAGGCAGCGTTAAGTTTCAGAGCTCGATGCGTGCTTGTTTACCCGCCCAAATCAGTTTGAGCACTAGTGATGTGATGCGTTTGAAAACTTCTTTAGGGGGGAGATGGGGATGTTGTTAAACAGATAAAGGAATTTGGGCAACATATTCATTTTTACAATCGCAATACGGTCAGCTAGGGAGAGCGGACGCTGTAGCCATCGGTTCATTTTATCCTCTAAAGAGGATATCACCCGCCCATAGTTGGTGCAAATGACAATCTCCGGATTTCTATGGTACCACACACCTAAATATTTAATTGGATCAGTTTGCCACTCTAAGGGGAATTCTGTGTCATGCGGCTGAGTTGTGTTGGTTAGGGTAATGATAGAAGATTTGGTCCAATGTATTTGAAGCCCAGAGTGCCCTCCAAATTTGATGTACTCCCGCAACAGTGGTGCCAAATTTTGTTCCGGGGCACGGACATATAGTAGCATATCATCCGCATATAATGATATGTGTAAGGGCCTAGACGGGAATTGCAGAGCAGATTGTTTATGCCGTTGTCTGACTATGCAGGCTAGGGGTTCTAGACCTAAGGCGAATAATAAAGGGGACAACGGACACCCCTGCCTTGTGCCATGAGAGATACCTATCAGTTCCGATATTTACCCATTTACTCTGACTCTAGCTACCGGCTTCGTGTATAATAGCTTCACCCACTTCGTGAACATCGGGGGAAACCCCATCCTTTCTAATATCGTGAGGAGATAAGACCATTCAATAGAATCGAAAGCCTTAGCGGCATCCAGCATAACCGCTACTGCTTTAGTGGTGGGAGTCAGGTAGTGCGAGAGCGCAAACAGTGTCCTGGTGTTATGCGTAGTTGCCCTTGATGGTATAAAACAAGACTGATCCGGGAGGACCAGATTAGTCATGAGGGGTGGCAACTTAACCGCAAGTAGTTTGGCCAGAATCTTAGAATCAACATTGATTAAGGATAGAGGCCTATACGAATCACACAACTCAGGATCTTTAGCAGGTTTTAGAAGGGCTAGTATCACCGCTTCTCGTAGTGTCGGCGGAAGTATGTTCTGATCGAAAGCGCTACCATACATTGCGACTAAATGTGGGGCCAACATGTCGATGTAAGTTTTATAAAATTCACATGTAAACCCATCCGGGCCTGGGGCTTTTCCATTCGGCAATGTTTTGATGACTTCTGTTACTTCTTCCACTGTAATCGGCAGTGATAAATACGCTCTTTGCGTGTCCGAAAGCCATGCAATAGCTACGTCCTCTAGATAAGTAAAAACTTCCGCTGGTGGTGCCGTGGGTTGTGACGTGTATAGCTCACTATAAGATCGTACAAACCCTTGTAATATACCTTCAGCGTCCGTGGATATGGAGCCCTTCCCCTCCCGTATCTGTAAGACCGTCTGCGAGCCGCGTCCCTCATATATTTTAGAAGCCAGCACCTTACCGGGCCTACCTCCCTCACCAAACCACCTAGCTGTAGGCCGCTTAAAAATATACTTAAGTTCATCCGTGGCGAAGGATTGATGTTCTGACAGTACCTGCCGTAGCTCTCCCAGCAAGAACGGGTCCTGTGTACTCTCATACTGAGTCTCGAGCAATTTCATCCGAGCTTCGCAGCGTGCAAGTTGTCCCCAAATATCTCGCAAAATTCCTACCGTTGTGCAAATGCACACCCCTCTTAAAGTGGATTTAAAAGCCTCCCATAAAATGCAGGGATCTTCGACAGTGGATTCATTTAATTGGAAGTAGTCCTTAACCGCTTTTGCTATTGTGTCCGCATATACCGAATCAGTGAATGCCTTGGCGTTGAAGCGCCAGCTGAACGGAGGCGGGGTATAGTGAGGAATCTGAAGGAACAAGAGGACTGGGTTGTGGTCAGATAACGTTTTAGGCATGTGTCGGACTTTCCGCGGCCCGAGTAATGCGTTATACGAATCTAGCCAGTAATCAATGCGGGACCAACTACTATACGCCGCATTTATGTGTGTTGCCTCTGCAGTTTCTGTATGTCTTTGCCTCCAGAGATTGCGCATGTAGAGTTCGGTCATAATGTCGAGCACTTTCGCCCGTGCCCTTCTGTGCGATTCAGTGGTATTACCTGAGCGATCAATATGATCATGTAGTGCCAGGTTCAGGTCTCCCATCTGTGGCCTATGTACTTATGAGCGTGCGGGGCGATGTGGGTCTCTTGTAATAGTGCAACGTCTATACGCCAACGATCCAGGCAAGCAAATACCTGTCTTATTTTCCTGGGATTTGTGAAGCCTCAAATGTTCCATGTGATAAAGTTTAAACGCAGTTTGCTTAATTGCGTGTCATCTACCGGCATCCTACCTGGCTAGTTAGTTTTTCGCGGCATACATACATATATAGTCTCCCCTTGGTGCAATTTCGACCAGTTGCTAGCACAGAACTCCCTACGCGCAAATGGCTCACAACATGAATCTCAGCAATGCATCTTAAATGCTTTGGTCCTTGAACTCGAACAAACCCCAACTCAACCTCCCCCCACCCACTTCAGCAACCCAATCCTGCCGAAGCCTCAGCCCAAAATTAACACTCATATACTTCATAAACTGGTTGGGGAACACCCATTTGGAGGTCCGCCGAGGGTACACTACACCATCCAACTTAATGGATGGGGGCAGACGTTACTAATCAATACAGACATAATCGTTAATAAATATTCTGGTCATGTAACTGGCAGTAGGCCTAACGTCATAAACGCATCATTACAACTTTCCATTGTGCTTCGAGTACACAATCATCAAAGCACAATATAGAAATGTGTTACTAGTGTCCACAGGGCAGCATATGCTATTAGTAATAATTCAGCTTTATGCACATCTGAGGTAACTTAGCAGTGACTTTCTCACCTTGCAGCTAAGTTTCAATCCTCACTTCCCGCTGTGTGCATCGCCCGCCCTAGCCTCCCAACCATCTGCAGTAAGATCCAAACGTGCTAGTTCCTGGGGCTAAACGTGGGGCATAAGTTCTGAACATTGAATATGCAAAGATACAAAAACTAACCACTAAGCTTCTGCAACATCAACTTCTACCTGGTGTGATGAGTTATCATTAGGGCCAGGAGGCGCCTAGCAGATCCAGAGTGCTGCAGCACCAGAGGGTTTGCACATTCAAAGTGTCAACAGTATGCTTGTCATCACCACAATCCACTCTGCGCAGTGTTCGTGCATAGTTCTGCTCCTCCTTGGCATTAGACAGATTGTGGAATGTCGTCACTTACCCTCCCCGGCTGAGTCGTCAGTCAACATTGCAATCTCACCCAACGTAGTACCATCTTTCATACGCCCCATGGCAGTGGAGACATCCGCAGCTGCAGTGTTCAGAGAGATTCCAAGTTCCGGGCCTGTTAGTCGGAGTTTTGCTGTGTGTCTTCTCGATCCTTTGCCTTGCGCTTGTTTGTGATTTTTTTTATAAAGTCCTGGGCCACCTTAGGGGTACTAAGAATCGTCGGTTTTCCTTTCCACGTTACTTTAACCACTTGGCTGCTAAGGCACCTGATGAGCTTCCATTGACTTTCCATTGAAATCAATGGAAACTCCATGACGAGTTACCCTTGTCATTAGCACTGAAGGGGTTAAGTCACGCAGGGTATAACATGGCGTAGTCCACCTGCAAGGTCCTCAGCTTCGCTTTGGCATCGGCAAATTCCCTTCGCGCCTGTTGCACCGCAATAGTGTAGTCCGGGTAGAATTCTAGTTGGATTCCTTTATAACTGATCTGCCCTTTCTCTCGTGCCAGTCTTAGTATGTTGTCACGATCTCGGTAATTTAAAACACGGGCCACAATAGGTCTCGGTGTGGTCCCTGGCGGTGGTCGTGTCGCTAGGGACCTGTGCGCTTGTTCGATTATGAAGATCGGCAATAATGCTTCCTCCCCAAACACTTCTCGGCACAGGTCCTCGACATATGTCTCCATTCGGCCCGTGTTTGTTGATTCCGGGAGCCCTGTGATCCTTACATTATTCCGGCGCGAGCAGGCCTCTAACTCCTCTGCTTTTGCTTTAATCACATCAAGCACCTTCTCCATACCACCACATTTGCCCGCATTGACATGCGCCTCATCTTCTACCGCTGATATGCGGTTTTCATCCGCATCCAAACGCTCCCCTTGCTTGTCCAATTTGGCGACCCTGTTTTCCACCCGACACGTGAGGTGGTCAAGCTTTCCATTGATGTCCTGCAAGTTTGTGTGTATGGCTTTTAGAATGGCCTCCATACTGCTCTCTGCAGCCATGTCTGCTTCGGTATCCGCGTCCGAGTTTGCGCTGGGTCCCCGCGTTGTCCTGGGGGACTCGAAAGTGAGCTTTGGTTGTTGCTTGTCGGGTTTATCCATTGTAGTCGCGCGTAGAGCACTCACTCGTCGTCACACAATATGGATGTGTCCAGCTCTGGAAATCTGACAGAAAGTATCACTTTCACACGTGTCAGGTCTGCGCGTATGCAGCAGGGGGCCCCTGAGATGTCTCACTGCCCGCTTTGTCCCCTCAAGATCGGTAAGTTGTCTGCAGTAGCTAGTGAATGTCAATTATTATATACCATCGCCAGGCAGCCAGCAATGATATGCAGCAGGCACTCCGCTCACCTTCCGTAGATCGGCCCTTTGGAGGTTTCCTCATCAGATTGGATGCAGTGTTTGGAGCTGTGGATGAAGCGCATGAATTCTGTTCTACAGACGTAATGAAGACACTATCCTCTCTTCACCACACAATCGCCACAACATGACCGAAGGGAATAGCGTGGTCCCAACGCGCTGGCTGCAGCCTGCTCTTAATCGTCTCCCGACCTTGTCTCCCAACTCGCCAATTCTCGGATTCCACAAAATGGCTGACAGGGATCTTCAGCGGGAAGTGACCGTGCCCAGACACTGCAGCAGTCGGACGTTAGCTCAGCCTGGTGGCGCTATACAATGCACAGCTCTTCTGATGTAGCAGTGATGGTTCTATAAAAGTGCTTATTTAACGCGTGGGCCTCTTCGCAGGATGCAGTTGTGCCGTACCTTTCTATCTCCTCATCGTAGTGGGGACATATCGCTTCTGCAGCATTAGGAACCCGTATCATCCCCATATCACAGCGTCTGGTGTTAATGCGCATAATGTGCGTGCTTTGCCCTCTTCGTTATTATAGGTCATTCTTCCAGGTTTAACCGTTGATCTACAGCCGAATCATGCCGCAGGGGATACACCCATGCCGGGATGGAGGCGTGTAGCGGCTTCTACCCTCCAGCGGTTTACAAGCCATCTAAAGCCATGGGCACTGCCATTTTGGATCCGGGAGAGCTGTGGTGTCGGACTCCCGCGTTTCGCGCATAAACAGGCCAACTATACACCGGCAGCCCTAGCAGCCCCATTCTGTATACAAACGTTCCTCTCGCTGTGTCATGCAGTCCGCTTTATCAGGGTGTGCACCTCACCTCCAGCAAGCCGCTTCTCAGGCACTGTAGTCCCGTATAGCCGCCAGTTTACCTCGCCATCACTTCAGCACACTTCGGCCCGTAGCTCCGTGAACCATGCATCGGCAGCTTACTCGATCCTTTCCCCTAGCGCCTTGCCTCACCAGTTTGTTACTAGTTATTATTATTTTTTTCTGAGTGGCTTAATGCCCTCATAGACTCGCTTCCCCACATTGGAATCTCTGGAGTCTCTGCGCCAGGGTGTACCCCGGGCACAAACATGTCGACCTACCCTTCTACCCAGGAGTACCCAGTCATTCCCCCACCCCCCTCCCAAGTGCGGGATAGAGATGCTAGGGCTGTCTGACTCAGGAAAAGTTGACATACCGTCATGGGGTCACTAAATGGGCTAAATTGATGGCATCACGCTGTGCCCGATAAGACATGTCGCCCCAGACACTGACACTCATTGTTGGTGCAATTGGAAGGCTACTCAGGGAACCACAGGCCCCAAGATCTCCCATAAGCAGATCATGAAGTCCATGAACCACCTACACCTGACCACTATGCTCTGGGATATGCTCTGTGTATGCCTACCCCCCTACTATGGAATATCCCAACCGTGCAGTGTCCGCTATGATGGCACCTGCGAGCACAGGCGCTGTAAAGCCAGAATACTGTTTCCCGACAAGGGGTGTTGAGGTGTTGCATTAACCCGTTACCCCTGGGTTTGGTCAGGCTGGCAAGGCATACACTTGTGAAGCAGTGTACTGCTAAAACACACCTATACACAACCAATATAGTGCTAGCACCTCTTGAGCCCTTGATTGATCGCCCATCACACTTGATGCAGTCACTTGCCACTCCCTTTCCAGATCTACCGGTCCCCTTGGCTGTTCACCTCTTGCAGTTGTTGTGGTGTGGAACACTTCCCAGGTATCAGCCATGGATCCAGTCATACATAAATGAAAATCAAACACAAATGATTAGTGTTTTTGGCTTTCAGACGAAAGATATTGTTCACATGCCAGCCCTACTTCATGAGACTGTACCCCCTCTTTTCACCCACACCCCCAGCCTAGGGTGCATAGGTACTGTTGTGACACAACCCAGACATCTAATATGCCGGCCAACGGATGCATCGATACTGCGTGATACTACACCTGTACCCTTTGCCAAATTGTATGTGCCCAATGGTTCATAGGTACTGACTGACAACATAGGCATCGAAATGCACCAATTTGCACAAGCCGCCCGGGGAATTGGTACCGTGCGACACAACACAGAAGTAGGATGCTTAGTCGTACAGGCCCAAGGACATCAGTAGTGTGTGACCCCACGCGGACGTCAGACTATATAAGTGTTCAGGCACAGGGTGCAGAAATACCGCGTGACAAACCACAGGCATATAATGCTTCCTTGTACAAGCAAAAAAAAGGGGGGGGCAGCGGTACCGTGTGATGCCACATGGCCATTCACTGCACAGGTGCACAAACATTGGTGCAGAGGTACTGTGTGGCAATATGCATTATTGTGCCTGTATGTGCACAAGGGTGTATAGATACTGTGTGACAAACCACCGGTTTACTGTGCATACGGGTATAAGCGGACCGGTGCTATAGCACTGCGTGACATAACGCACTTCTGAAACACATTTGTACCTATAATTGGTGCCTAAATGCTTTTGACACAGACCACTAATCCATGTGTGCAACCGCACATGCGTGCGGAGGTACTCTTGAGGGTGTGACAACCAGGCCTGGGATGTACTGCTTTGACATCATAAGTGTTGATAATGTACTTGAGTGACCTCACCGAGGCCAGTGCCTCGCAGAACTGACCTC